>NW_028258175.1:12531534-12862301 GCF_053883595.1 Heterocephalus glaber
GGCTGCCGTACAGGAGTGGCAGAATGCTATCCATGACCTGAAGAAGACCACCAGTAGTACTTCACTCAACCTGAAAGCTGACTTCAACTATATAAAGTAAGGACTCACTTTCTCAGTTAGAAATTATGATACTTAACCGTGTTGAAACCAAATTTTCCACTACTACAGAGTCTTTCTCTATGGCAGAAAAATATTACAATTGGCCATATCTACTAATACAAAATGATTGTATTTTTAATGAAACCTTTTAAAAAAGTCACAATAGGAAACCAACACTGGAGGTAAGGAAAGTATTTGTGCAGTGAGAAAAACAGACTCATAAAAGTAATTTCTGACTGCTTTAGAGAGGATCACGTATGTTGGCTTTGTTTGTAAATTATGTTTAAATATATAAAAAATGTTTTAATGAGTGTATAATTTGTGAACATCTATAAATTAAACTCCCTTGTCTCTTCTCATTCCTCTTTGCAATCATTAGTTCTGTGATTTAAAATTAGGTACTCATTATGTTCTAGACGCTTGTTGGACAGATAAATTTGTTACACCTGTATGTTACACCTGCCTTCTACTGGTACATACATTAATGGGTATTACTTCATTGAGCATACACTATGTGCCAGACAGCAGAATACAACAAGATACAAAACAGACATGAATTCTAACCTTTTAAAACAGAAGTTGAAGAAACAGAAAAAGAATATTGATAGGATTAACTATACTTTTTCTGTGCCTCAAGGAAAGCAGTTAATATTGGGTACGGAGTTTGGGGAGGGGGTTATATGATGTGGATTATGCCTGTGTTGTTCTTCTGGGAAGTCAGTCATTACCTGCAAGTGTAGAACTGTGGAGCGAGATTAGGACACGGGAAACCTGCCCCTGGAGAAGACTCAAGACCCTGTAGCAGGAGAAATGATACAATGTTGGTCACCAAGTCTTGATAGTTCATCACTAAGCAGTTATCAGGCTCATCTGAGGAGCCAGTGGTTTGCATTAATGTTAGATTACAGAATAAGCCAGTTGATGAAATTTCTAGTGCTGGCTTTAGGCTAAGTGGCAAGGGAAAAGACACAGTGGGAGGGACAAGCAAAGATGGAAAAGAGAGATTGAGAAATGATGCCTTTCTCTCGGTTGGAGAACAGTTGTAGAAATGGGGGTGTGGTGAGGGATAGGAAAGTAGCAATGTGGAGCTAGAAGGGTGAGGAATCATTCTGGCATACATGCTGCAGGGCGTTAGGAAAGAGTTGCAAAAGTGTCATGTTTTTCAGAAGACAAATGGGTTCTGTGAAAAACAGTGGAAAAGGGAGATAGGGAGGGGTGCCAGTGGTGAAAGGAGGCAGGATAAGGCATGAGACTCAGATGACAGGAGTGTTACCAGGGCTTAGCTTTCAGGTGGCAGCGAGTGAGGTGTGTGGGGAGTTAAAGGGTAGCTTGGTGAGAACAAGGTGTTGAAGTCACCCTGTAGAGGCCACTGCTGGTGTGTTGACAGACCCCCAGGGTAACATATTGCACAGCACAAAAAGGAAGGAGACAGAGTGAATGAGCCCGACTGAATGCTACAGCAGAGACTTTCCTGTTTGCCACTCCAATTTTAGTGCTAATTAAGATGGGTCACATCATCAAAACAAAAATGTGGAGCTCATGAGTGACATTTCTTTAGAACAGTGCTGTGTATTGTATTTTTTTCTAGAGCATGTTCTTTTTTTGAGTTGTTCCATGGGTTGTATAGAGTATAATAAAGCTGACCAATATTTTAATTACAGGTCACTAAGCTGTTTTGAGTCTGGAGAATTTGTTGAATGTACTGAACAATTAGAATTGCTACCAGGAGAAAATATCAGTCTACTTGCTGGAGGATCAAAAGACAAAATAGGTATTTGAAAAAGTAGTTTTAAGTTAATTTTTTAATGAAAAAATTCCTCAAAATGTTTGGTTTGATATGTTTTACTAGCGAATCTAGAAGTTATTGTACCATTTAAGGTTCTGTTAATGTTTGGCTTGGCAAATGAAGAACAGTTCAGTTAAAGTTAACCAAAATAGCTGAGAATGGTGATACTTGCCTGTAATCCCAGCATTCTGGGAGGCTGGGGCAGGAGTATCACAAGTTGAGGCCCAGCCTGAGCAACTTAACTTCACAAGACCCTGCCTAAAAGTAAAAGCTGGGTATGTAGCTCAGTGCGAAGGCCCCGAGTTTAATTCCCAATACTGGGGGTGGGGGTTGGGGAACCTAAACAAAGGCTACCTTGATAAGTTGAGATTTTTAAAGATACTTCGTTTGAAAAAGTATGAAACAGTGTTTAAGGTAAATATTTTTCTTGATTTTTATGTTGATGTGCCTCATTAAGCTCTTTATTGCAAGTGAAACATTTTGTAAAATGTCCTGGTTAGTATTATGAGTGTTCTCTGTGTTTGCACTAATTTTATAGATTGAGAAAGATGTGCTGATGTAGGTGTAGACTTGTTCCTTTAAATAGTAGATCAGCTTACATATATTTCAGCCTTTAGAGTCAACTGATTTTTTTAGGGGTATGAGGTATAATTTTATGAAATAATAATGTTTACATAATTGTTAAAAATGTTTAACAGTAGTGTTCAGCTCTCTGAACTTAAAGGAGGTATTCATTGTGGGTTATTGTTTTAAGTACTGTATATTTTCACTCCTGTACATTAAAAGCAAATTAACTCAATGAAATTTATTTAACTTTTAGATATGAAAAAACTACTTCCCAACATGTTAAGTCCAGATCCAAGGGAGCTTCAGAAATCCATTGAAGTTCAGTTGTTGAGAAGTTCTGTGTGTTTGGCAACTGCTTTAAATCATATAGAACAGGATCAGAAGTGGCAGTCTATAACTGAGTAAGTTGAACCTTCAAGAGATATATGTGCCTTATGTATGCCATATACGTGTGTATGTCAGATAGTACAGGAGAAGACATTTGCTGGATCACTAGGCCTAATACATCTTGCTCATGCCCTCTTACTCTAGAGCAGCCTTCCTCCTAACTTTTGTTGCCACATGGTAGGATCTTAACAACTGCTTTATTCCTCCAGTGCTTACAAGTTGAAGAATCTCATTAATTAATTGGTGGTAACACTTTCTTTCAGGAACGTGGTAAAGTACTTGAAGCAAACCTCCCGGATAGCTGTTGGACCACTAAAGCTTTCTACACTAACTGTTTCCCAGTCCTTGCCAGTTCTGAGTACCTTACAGCTGTATTGCTCATCTGCTTTGGAGAACACAGTTTCTAATAGACTTTCAACAGAGGTATGTAGAAGCATATTTTTGTAAATATGAATATCAATAGGCATTTATTATAGAAGAAAGACCTAGCTTACTGACTTTTTAAAGTGGTATTTATAGTTGGACATGCTAGTAAGTCCAGAAATCTAAAATGCCATTTTAGGCAGATTTTCATTTGAGAACTAAATGGGGTAGATGAAACACCTAAGATGCATGATTTCAGGAATAGCTAATTGCTTTATTTTTCTCTTTTCTTTTTTGAGGTGGAATAATGTAAGTACAAATATTTTCTTTGTAGGTTATGTTAGTTTGGAATTTGACTTCAAGAAACCCCTCCTTTAAGTTAGGGTAAAGTCCAACCAAAATTAGGTCTCCCCAAAGGAATTGTAATCTTTGAGATACCTATAAAGCAGTAGTTTTAATGTTCCTCTGTAATTTAGCCTCTGCTTTATAGTAAATATACTATTTTTAATTTTAAAAGTCCCTTATTGTCGAGTATGTTGGTAAGTTGGACTTAACTTTTCTGAATTTGCTTTTTTCAAAACAAAAGATTTTCTCTGAGAATGAACTTGCTTCTTGTGATTTAAAGAGATATGATGGAAGCAGTTAGTTTAGTTGATAAAACTGGAGTGTACTGAAGGAAGCTGACCTCTATTAGAGACTTAGATTTGTTAGTGTATGTTTATAAACATATAGGATCTTGTTTTACATTAAGGAATCTTTATTTTTCTCCGGCAGGACTGTCTTATTCCACTCTTCAGTGAAGCTTTACGTTCATGCAAACAGCATGATGTGAGGCCATGGATGCAGGCATTAAGATACACCATGTACCAGAATCAGTTGTTAGAGAAAATTAAAGGTAGTTTTTCTGAAAATTAATTTTACTGAGATATAAATTGCACATTTAAAGCATGCAGTTTGATGAGGTTTAGCACATCTTGGTTGTATAAACACCAATACAAACACAATTCAGAATGTGTCTCACCCCTGGAAGTTCCCCTGGTGTCAGCTTTTCAATCATTTTAACATTCGCCCTGTCACAGGCAGTTACTGATTTGCTTTCTGTCACTTTAGACTTGTCTTTACTGACTGTTTTTGTTTTTCTAAGTGGGCAGTGAAAAGTGATTGTAATTTTATATTCTTTTGGCATATTGTGAAAGTTACAGTTCCATATCCTTGGTATTGTCAGTAGTCTTTATACTTTTAAACACTGGAATAAGTGTAGTAGTATCTACTAGTATGGTTTTCCTTCTGACTCAAGACACTGAGCATCATTTTTATTTGCAAAATGGCCATTTTATGTCTTATTTTGGACATGCCTGTTCACATCTTTTGCCCATTTTTAATGATTTAGTAAGACTTGTGTATGTTCTGAGCATAAATCCTTTAGTGGATGAAAGATACCCAAATGTTATTTTATTGATTGATTGGTGTTGGAGATCTAATTAGGGCTTTGTGTGTGCTGGGCAAGAAGAGCTCTATCATTGAGCTACATCCTCAGAGCAGGTATTAAATTTCAAATATTCTAAATGAACAGCTAGAGAATTACTATTTATATAAATGAATGAATCACGTTTTTAAGAAAGAAATACCTGCCATGTTAAAAAGGGCTGCGAGCCATGTATTTTACTGCTGTGAAATAGAACAGTGCCAGAATTCTATCTGTAGTTTGAGCTGAAAACATGGTATCTAGAGTTAGTAAGTGTATTACTATCAAGTAAACTAACTTCCAAGATGAGGACTTGCACTGTAGTGAGATTACTGGTAACACTCAGTTTGGCCTCTCATTGCCAAAGAGACCTGGGTTTGAATTGTTGATCCAACTTTTCCATGTGTAGTACCCTTAAGGTAAATTAGACTTCTGAACTGCTTTCCTTTTCAGTTATACTACTTGTGAGATTCTTATAGATTTTATGAGATGAGTCAGGATATATAAAAGCTCTACCACAGAGTGTGGCGTAAAATAGAATTTCAGACACCACCATCTCCTTCCTCATTGTCCTCATATGAAGATTTGAAATTGGAAAGAAAGTCAGTAACTCAACAGATAGCATTCAGAGATAGAACTCAATTCCTTCTCATTTTTATTTCCTTATTAAAGTCTGGATCAAGTATGTTTTGTGCCAGGTACTATGCTTAATGTTGGTATATAATGGTGAACAAGATAAGCTTGTTTTCTTCATTCTTAGAATCAAGGGAATTCTAGAATCTGGTAGGGAAAATTGACATCAAGCAAGAGCCATCAAACAGTACGATGTGTTGAGTGGAGTGCACATGCAGGATACTGAAACAACATACAGCAGAGACACCTGAGTTAATCCTGTGAGTTAGAAAAGCACTTGGGGAGGAAGTATCATTTAAGGTGAGGCTTGAGGAGGGCAGAGATGAGGAAGACGGCAGGTTGATTTCGTTAAAAACATACCTTGTGTTAAAGCCAAAGATAATTACGATGGATGGCTTTGATAGCTCAGCTTACCTGAGGGTAGAGTAGAAAGAGATGGAGCTGCTGAGATTGATGCTAGAGTAGAATGCGAAGCATTGGTGACTTTCAAGCCTGGGAGTTTGGCTTTGTCAGAAGGGTATTGGGAGGCTATCACAGGGTTTTTAAGCAAAGAAGCTAAATGTTCAGATTTGCCTTTATGTACAGTCAGCTGTAGGTTTGAAAAGGGATTAGAAGAGGGTAAAAATACAGCAAAGGGACTAGTTAAGTTATGCTGAAGTCCCTGTTAAAAAACATGATAACTAAGTATGGCAGTAGGGATCAAAAAAATCAATCAGATACAAAGATTGAAAGTAAAGTCTAAAGATGATTGCCAGGCATTTGCCAGGTGATCCTGTGCCTTTCCTTGAGAAAGAGAGAACAAGAGAAGGGACTGAAAGATTTAGAGGGTTGTGGATAATGCAATCCATTCCACACCTGTTGAAGGACCTTTGAAATGTCTGCAGTATAGGAGACCAGTTAGTTGGCAGATGAGACTCAGTTGTGAGGTCTGCGTTAAAGGTTCAAGTTACTAACATTTATGTTTTTCGTTTGGTAATTGAAGCAAAAGGAGATTTATCTTGTCCGGGGAGCATATGCAGAGTGAAGGCCTAGAACCTGCCCCAAGAACACGAATGTTAGTAGATAAGTAGTAGAAGGAAAGGAGACTGAGGATTATTCTGCAAGGGCAAAGGAAATCCAAGAGAGAATGACATGGTAGAAAGGCAGAGGGTGCCTGACTGAAGAAGGGGAGTAGTTTATTTAGCCTCACTCTCTTACCCACCTTTTGACCTAGGCTCTCATTCCTAAAGATTCAGAAATTTTAAAAGTTGATTTTTTTTGTTTTACAATGAGTGATTTTTTACTTTACATCATTGTATACATTTAATTGAACTGACACTTACTGTGTATTGTATGCCAGGCAGTGTGGTAGTGTAGCCACTGGGGATTTGAAGAGGAGTTGGTAGTGTGTGTATTCGTGTGGGTGGGTGAGTGGGGAGTGTTAGTTGGAAATGACGTCTGGGATTGGATGAATTGGGGACTAATGAAACATTTTTTTCTCTTCAGAGAAAACAGTTCCAATTAGAAGCCATCTCATGGAATTAGGTTTAACAGCAGCAAAATTTGCTAAAAAACGGGGGAATGTGTCACTTGCAACAAGACTTCTAGCACAGTGTAGTGACGTTCAGCTGGGAAAGACCACCACTGCCCAGGACTTAGTCCAGCATTTTAAAAAACTGTCAGCTCAAGGTCAAGTGGATGAAAAATGGGGACCTGAACTTGATATTGAAAAAACCAAATTGCTGTATACAGCAGGTTAGTAAAATGCATCAGAGTTAGTCTGAGTTAAAAAAAAATCTTGTGTGTGAATGTTACTGTTTGCTTTAAGGCAATAATAGAAAAGTTGATTATTTATAGATGTTGCATAGTATTTGCTTCCTCAGTAAGTCATTTGTAATTTATTTGTCTCTATAATTTAGTCCTTCTAAAAGAAGTAATTTTGTTATAATGTATGAAGATAAAAAATGACTTCAGAAATTATTGAACTTTTTTTTTAAATTTGAATTTGAATTAATTAATTTTGAGACAGGGTCTGGCTATATACAGTTCAGGCTGTCCTTGAACTCATGGCAGAACTGCTTCAGACTCTTCAAGTATTGGAGTTATAGATGTGCGCCACCACACCCTACTTAAACTTACTTGTTTTTAGAAGCAAACATTTATTTTATCCTAAAATACATTGCAGTCATTTGCTTTCAAGGGTAAATGCTGAATTTATTTTTGGTTTCCTCTAGGCCAGTCAACACATGCAATGGAAATGTTGAGTTCTTGTGCTATATCTTTCTGTAAGTCTGCGAAAGCGGAGTATGCAGTTGCTAAGTCAATTCTTACACTGGCTAAATGGATCCAGGCAGAATGGAAAGAAATATCAGGACAGCTAAAACAGGTTTATAGAGCTCAGCAACAACAGAACTTTTCAGGTCTTTCTACTTTGTCTAAAAACATACTCACTTTAGTAGAACTGCCGTCTGTTAATGCAATGGAAGAGGAGTATCCTCGGATTGAGAGTGAGTCTACAGGTAGGATTTCTTTTCTTTATTAGCTTTAAAAATATTAATTTTAGAAGTTTAAAATTTGCAATATTATGCCAGCTATAATTTGCCACACAAAGTATGTCTGAAAATGTAGTACCCATAAAAAGAAACTAGTACACTATATTGTTGACAAATAGTAAGTGAAACATTTTTTTTGGTACTGGGGATTGAACTCAGGACCTTGCACTTGCAAGTCAGGCAGCGGCACCATTGAGCTAAATCCCTGGCCCCTGAAACATTTTTTTAAAGATCTAATGCTGTACTTCCAGCCTTCAGGATTTAAGTTACTTTTATGACATAGATGTTTTTACTGGTGATAAGATCTTGGCCCTGTAGCTTAAAGTATCACCTCACGTCAGGAGAAGCAATAAAGATACAGTAGCCTGTGTTCCCTTTGATTGGAAGGTGGGAGAAACTATAGAAAGATTTCAACTTTTTTTGTTCTGTAGTGCTAATAACAAAAAGTTAGCAAACTAGTAGGTAGTTTATTCAGTCCAGTTTTACTCTTGTTTATATCAGGTTTTTGTTTTTTTTTTTTTTGCAGTACCAGGGATTGAGCTCAGGACCTTGCACTTTCAAGGCAGGCGTGGTGCCACTGAGCTAAATCCCCAGCCCTATATCAGTTCTTTTTTTTTTTTTTTTAATCAGTTCATTTTTTAACGGTGGTGGGGAACAAACTCAGGGCCTTGCACATGCTAAGCAAGTGCTGTACATCTGAGCTGCAAGCCCAGCCCCAATCAGTGTGTTGTGTACTGTATTTACAGTTTGAGAGATAATTCGTATCTTTGCTGAAACATGAAAATGTTTTTAATGTGTTTTTCTGATGCCTGTGGTTTTAATTACTGATACTGATCTTACAAAGTAATTATAATATACGTATTATTGGGCCTTGGGCTGGGGATTTAGCTCAGTGGCACTGTGCCTGTCTCACAAGCACAAGGTCCTGAGTTCAATCCCCAGTACCAAAAAAAAAATCGTAAAATTGTATTATCAGGCCTTAAATGCATAAAGGAAGGGATACAATCATTACAAATCTTGGCAAATGAACTATGGTGGTCAAAATTTCTTCCCCTCAAAAATGGGAAGAAAGACCTTTGCCTCATGAGTTTCTGATTGAATGAAATGGTATAGCCATCACCTAAGCAATAATTTTTGGCAGAATGTTTTAAAATGAATCTAATCATGAGGGAAAAGGCACTTAGATGAAGAATGTAGAACATTGTTATAGCATGTCTGATACCCAAACTATTTACAGAGTTTAATGAAAGACATTGATGTGTCTTATTGTTGCTAGTCTAAATTTACTTGGGAAGCTAAGTGATTGTGTCTTACCAAACTGTACAGTAATATGGAACTTATTGATTGCTTGGAGATAATAAAGATCTAAAATGTTATTGAGAGTGACATTAAAAATTTATGACTATGCTAAGTTCTTTTATTTTTTCTCCATTATGGCAGTACATATTGGAGTTGGAGAACCTGACTTCATTTTGGGACAGTTATATCACCTGTCTTCAGTACAAGCACCTGAAGTAGCCAAGTCTTGGGCAGCACTGGCTAGTTGGGCTTATAGGTGGGGCAGAAAGGTGGTTGACAATGCCAGGTATGTATGTTTCAATGTATAATTTATTCAGTGCATTGCACAATAGAAATTTAAAATATCTTGTCAAGTGTTGGGGATGTAGGTCAGTGGTAGAGTGCTTTCCTAGCATGCATCAGGTCCTCAGTCTAATCCTCAGTATCACAACAAAACAAAACAAAACATTGCCACCAATAATAAATTGATGAATAAGTAAAATGCCTGCTTATTTGGTAGAGTTTAGGTAGCTAAAATATCTGATAACTTGTTTAATTATTTATTTGGTACCTGTGGTTGAACTCAGGACCTTGCACTTGGGAGGCAGGTGCAATGCCACTGAGCTAAATCCCCGGGCCTAACTTGTTTATTTTTATAGTCAGGGAGAAGGTGTTCGTCTGTTGCCTAGAGAAAAATCTGAAGTTCAAAATCTGCTTCCCGACACTATAACTGAAGAAGAGAAAGAGAGAATATATGGAATTCTTGGACAGGCTGTGTGTCGGCCAGCAGGAATTCAGGCAAGGGAAATACATGATACAGTGCTTGGGGGAGGTAGTGATGAGAATGTCCTTTAACTCACTGATTCTAAGGGAATTGGGCACATATACTTCATTAAATATTAAATGGGGTTAGGTAATTGTTGCAAGTGAAAATTTGAGTTTCAAGTTGAAAATGAGTTATCTGTTTTTACATAATTTCTTGACAAAGCAAGTCATTTTCCTGAGTTAAAGTCATTTCCAGGTCCTAGTAAAAAGAGGTAAGTTTGTTTTCTATAAATTAAATTTCTCCTTTGATTTCTCTTGATCAAAAATTAGGTTCTGGGGATGGGGATATAGCTCAATGGCAGAATGCTTGCTTAGCATGTAGTGGCCCTGGGTTTATTCCCTAGTACCAGAAAGGGGAAAATACTAGGTTTTGAACCCTAGGTTGGGAACTTTTAAAAATATGCCGGTGCATGAACACACCCGCCTTGAGAGTTTGAATAGGACCTATGTGTGTTTAAACTTAGCAGATAATTCGGATAAACATCCAGAATGGAAAACAGTGGACTAGATGAGCTATAGCATTCACTCTCTCTATTAAACTCCTGTCAGTTTTGAATTCTATAACTATTGAGTATTTGGCTGCAGTCTTCAATGGCAGGGTTTTATTTGCCAGGCTCTCTGCTGACGGAGCTCTTGCTCTAAACAGTGGCATTTATAAATCTTTGCCAAAGCTTGTGTTCAGTGTATGTGCAGTATTGTAAATAGAATAAGGTCTATTTTATGGATTCTGTGTCTGTTCAGCCTCAAACTTGGGAACAGTTTTATTTTTATGCAGGCAAGTACTGTAATTTGGAAACATTTAAAGTACAACAAAAATACCTTTAATCTCTTCTTAAGCCAGGCGTGGTGGCACAACCCTGTAATCCCAGCACTCCAGAGGCTGAGGCAGGAGGATTGCTGTGAGTTCAAGGCCAACCTGGGCTACATAGTGAGACCTTGTCTCCAAAAGAAAAAAATCTCTGCCTAAATGCTTATATCTTTTTTCATAGGCTGCCTTAGTACGTATATCATAAAGAGAAGCCTATTTACATTGATTAATGTATAACACTAATAATGTGAAATAGTCTCATAAATGACAAAATGTTTTCATATGACAGTCAAATCATACACCATACTCCCTTCTCACTTTCTTTTTTTTTTTTTCTTTTGTGCCGGGAAACAAACTCAGGACCTTGCGCTTGCAAGGCAGGTGGTGGCACCACTGAGCTAAATCCCTGGCCCCTCACTTTATTTTTGAAAATAGCATTTATACCCAGTTTTTCCTTAGGATGAAGATATAACACTTCAGATAACAGAGAATGAAGATAATGAGGAAGATGATATGGTTGATGTTATCTGGCGTCAGTTAATATCGAGCTGCCCATGGCTTTCGGAACTTGATGAAAGTGCAACCGAAGGAGTTATTAAAGTATGGAGGAAGGTTGTAGATAGAATCTTCAGCCTGTACAAACTGTCATGCAGTGCATATTTTACTTTCCTTAAACTCAATGCTGGTCAAGTACGTAGCATGTTCTAGCAAAAATCTTTTGGAACTTTTTCCCTAGTAAATTAAATCAATCAGTACACTGAATTTTTTTTTTTTTTTTACTTGTCACAATCTTTCATTCTTAGATTCCTTTAGATGAGGATGACCCTAGGCTACATTTAAGTCATAGAACGGAGCAGAGCACTGATGATGTGATTGTGATGGCTACATTGCGACTGCTCAGGTTGTTGGTGAAGCATGCTGGTGAGCTCCGGCAGTATCTAGAGCATGGCTTGGAAACAACACCTACTGCTCCCTGGAGAGGTGATGGCCTACCTAAAATGTCTCAGTAAATATTATTTCTGACAGGGATACCTAAGACAGTAAAATGAACAAACAGAAAATACTTCTTTCATGTTTATGTTTTGAATGTGTAAAATAGTCATGTTTATAGGATATTGTGGACTGCTTGTTACACAACAAAGACCTTCCCTCCCACCTTTTAGATGAGAATCTGAAAAACAGGAGCTTTTTATATACAAAATGAATTTTAGAGAGGGTGGTGAAGATAAGTTCCAAAAGATTTTGTACACCTTTTGAAAAATTGTTTGCCTCCTTTGTAGGTATTCATAGGAAATATATTTCTCTAGAACACTTTGAATTGCTTTGGACTTTAATTACAGTTCTGTACCATAGCCAGACTTGCAAATCAATAGCTATTGTGTATGGTTCTTTGTTATGCCAGGGAGAACTTTGAAGCCCTTAAAACTTGTGCTGATGCTGACATACATTAAGTTTTATCCTTTTGTATCCACTGTAGTCAATTTTTAGTAACTTCAAAAAAATATCCTTCTTTCCCTAAAGGAATTATTCCGCAACTTTTCTCACGCTTAAACCACCCTGAAGTGTATGTGCGCCAAAGTATTTGTAACCTTCTGTGCCGTGTGGCTCAAGATTCCCCACATCTCATACTGTATCCTGCAATAGTGGGGACCATATCACTTAGTAGTGAATCTCAAGCTTCAGGTATGCAATATTACAGTACTGTTACTTTAAGTATAAATTATTTTACCAATAATTTTGTTTTTTGAGCTTGGTGTTTGTAAGTTGGTAGAGTTTGTAGTATTATAGTAATAATTATCATTTCTTGATGGGGGTAACTGCTGTGTATCTGGCATGAGGATATGTGTCTTTCATGTCTTCCGTCCTTAGAATAATTTAGCAAGGTAGAAAAAAATGGTGTAATTCAGGTTACAGAACTGTAAATGACAGACCGAGCTCCATTCTTTGGCTGGGAGGATATCTTATTTTAGTGATTTGCTTATTCTCTTGCCTTAATTTTCTTCTATTTATAATATTAATAAACATGAAAGTTCAACTTGTAAAAATGCAAGATACCCATCATTTTTAGTCAGCTTAAAGTACAGAAAGCAAGTTAGACGAGTACTCTAGAGTCCAATAGATTATCCATGTTTTCCCTAACTCAGTATATGTGCATGGGAAAAATATTCAGAGTATTCCCTGTTCTCCCATTTCTTTGTAGGGAATAAATTTTCCTCTGCAATTCCAACTTTACTTGGAAACATTCAAGGAGAAGAATTGATGGTTTCTGAATGTGAAGGAGGAAGTCCTCCCACTTCTCAGGATAGCAATAAGGATGAACCAAAAAGTGGATTAAATGAAGACCAAGCCATGATGCAGGATTGCTACAGCAAAATTGTAGATAAGCTGTCCTCTGCAAATCCTACTATGGTGCTGCAGGTACAGAGAAACCCAACTCAGCATTTACAACAAGCTTTACTATAGTGCTCACCATCCCTGCCCCCAGGCAAAGGCCTAAAATAATAAAAACTCGGTTGTGGAAATGTTTGAGAACCAGAGCTTTAAGAGTAATCAACATTGGGCCGGGGATTTAGCTCAGTGGTTTCACTGCCTGCTTTGCAAGCGCAAGGACCCGAGTTCGATTCCCAGTACCAAAAAAAAAAAAAAAGAAAAAAGGATAATCAACATTGGTTTAACCAATCTATATGAATGAAATTACTAGTCACTGTTCTCTATTGAGTAATGCACAATAAGCACACAGATTTAGCTTGAGATGTCCAGTGTGTGCTGGCTTGGAGACGAACTCTTTGGATGTGCCCTGTACACAGGTTCAGATGCTTGTGGCTGAGCTGCGCAGGGTCACCGTTCTCTGGGATGAACTCTGGCTGGGAGTTTTGTTGCAGCAGCACATGTATGTCCTGAGAAGAATTCAGCAGCTAGAAGATGAGGTGAAGAGAGTCCAGAACAACAACACTTTACGCAAGTGTGTTTCCGTTAATTTTACTCAAACTATGAAACTGCCTTTTTAAAAAATGTGGTAATCTACGTAACATAAAATTTATTGTTCAATTCAGTGACATTAAATACATTCACAGTGTTGTGCAGCCATCACCATTGTCCACTTCTAGAACTTACTTATCGTCCCAAATAAAAGGTCTGTACTTGTTAAATACTGATCTTTCCTTCCCCTCCCAGCTTCAGTCACTGGTTTACTTTTATTCTTTCTCTCTGAATTTGCCTATTTCAGGTACTTCATTAAGTGAAATCGTATAGCATTTGTCCTTTTGTGTCTACCTTTTTTCACTTCATGCGTTTTCAAGGTTCATTCATGTTGTGTTAGAATTTTCTTCTTCTTCTTCTTTGGTGCTGGGGATTGAACTCAGGACCTTTCCCTTGCCAGGCATACGCTGTGCTGCTGAGCTAAATCCCTGGCAGAATTTTATTCTTTTTTATGGCTGAGTATTTCATTGTAACACACTTTGTTTATCCATTCATCTGTCAGTGAGTGGTTCGGTTGTTTTGCATTTTGACTGTATGAATAATGCTACTGTCAGCAGTTATGTAGAGTGTCTAGGTTAGTGTCTGATTTGAATAATTTTGGCTATGTTGTGGTAGATTTGCTGGATCATGTGACAGTTCTGTGTTTAACTTGTTGTGAAACTGACAGGCTCTTTCCCCAGTGTCTGTACCATTTTACATTCCCAATAACAATGCATAAAGGTTCCAGTTTCTCCTTGTTAATACTGATTGATTTTGTTGTTGTTGTTAATGGTATCGCATTTTGGTTTTGATTTGTGTTTCCCTAATGAATGGTGGTATGGGGCATCTTTTTGCTTTGCTTATTGTCGGACATTTGTGTACCTTCTTTGGAAAAATTTCAGTTCAAATTCTTTTACCTTGGTTATGGTGGTGCTAGGGATCAAACCTAGGACCTCGTGTACTTGCCCACCACTCTGCCACTGAGCAACATCTCTAGCCTTTTTGCCTGTTTTGAATTGTCTTATTTTGTTGTTAAATGATTTGTATATATTTTCTACATTTATGGGTTGTCATTTCCCTCTCGGTAATATCTTTTAATGCCTGCCGATGTCTATCTATCTGTCTATATTTTTTGGTAATAATGTTGATTGAACCCAGATTCTTCACACTGACCTACATGCCCTACCCCTTTTACTCTGTTTATTTTGAGAGAGTCTCACTAAGTTGCCCAAGCTGGGTTCAAACTTGTGATCCTCCTGCCTCATTCAGCCTCCAGGAGTGCTGGGGTTATAGGTGTGTGCCACCATCTCTGCCTGATGCACAAAGGTTTTAATTTTGATGTATTCTAGTCTGTGCTTCTTATGGGTGGCATATCCAAGGAGTCTTTGCCAAACCTAGGGTCATAAAACCTTTCTGTTCTGTTTTCTTCTAAGAGTTTTATAGTTTTATCTCTTCTACAACTTTTACCTGTTTTGATTTACTTTTTGTATATGATGTAAGGTAATGGTGGAACTTGTTTTTTACATGTAGATACCCTATTTGCCTCACATTATTTCTCTTTTTGAGACAGGGTCTCGCTATATAGCTCAGGCTGGCCTTGAACTCACTGTGTAGCCCAGGCTGGCCTCAAACTCACAGTGATCCTCCTGCCTCAGCTTCCCAAGTGCTGGGATTTCAGGCGTGTGCCACCATGCCTGGCACCCTATATTATTTCTTGAAAAGCTGCTGCTTGTGTACTGAATGTTTCTTTTTACAATGTTGTTTGAGTTACTTTGCTAGTATTTTATTACTCTATACTTGTTCTTTGATTCTTTTATTTATTCATGCATTGTCCACTTAAATTGTCCCATGTTTGTGTAAAATATTAATGTACAGTAATTAATTTCTGAATGAAAATGTCTTCCTGGTCAGAGAAGAGAAAATTGCCATCATGCGGGAGAAGCACACAGCTTTAATGAAGCCAATTGTGTTCGCTCTGGAGCACGTGAGGAGTATCACAGCAGCCCCTGCAGAAACACCTCACGAGAAGTGGTTTCAGGATAACTATGGTGATGCTATTGAAAACGCCCTTGAAAAATTGAAGACTCCATCAAACCCTGCAAAACCTGGAAGCAGCTGGATTCCATTTAAAGAGGTACAATTAGCCTCAAGAACACGACTAAAATGGAAAACTTCCTTGGGAGATAACAAAATTTAAATAAGTGGACTCCCCTCACAGAGAAGCTAAGGGAACATTTTTGTAAACCCCTGGAAGGCAGCCTGTGACTAATTGCCTCTAAGAAATATTAAGTTGGTGTGGTGGCGCATGCTTGTAATCCCAGCAGTTGGGAGGCTGAGGCAGGAGGATTGCTTTGAGTTTGAGGCCAAGCTGGGCTACATAGTGAGTTCCAGGTCAGCCTGAACAACATAAGCGAGACCCTGTCTCAAATGTCCACCCCCTCAAAAAAAAAAAAACATAAAAAAGGGGTGAGTGGCAAAGACCACTGCTTGTTTATGAGTGGAGGGCCCCCATCAGGAAAGAATAAATGGTAGGTGAGTAGCCACAGTGGAGTCAGGCCTTGAGCTACATGTCGGCTGTCTGCTGTGCTCTCCTTGGAAAGATAAAGAAATTGAATCTTGTATGTTTATAGTTTTAGTATTTCTAACAAAATATTCATACACAAAAACATTTTTTAGAAGTACTTATTGAGCATCCCTAATCCAAAATCTGAAATTAAAAACTAGAAACTGAGTAGTGCTTAGACATTTGGAATAGGAATGCTCACTGGTTGAAATTAATGCAAATATGTATTCCAAAATCTGAAGAACCCTGAAATCTGAAACGTTGTGGATCCTGGGCATTTTGTATTAAGAGCTACTCCACCTGTAATTGTTTTGAAACCAATTCTGCATATGTTATTTGGGTTTTTTGGGGGGGGTACCGGGGATCAAACTTGGGTTCTTGTGCTTGCGAGGCAGGCGGCGGAACCACTGAGCTAAATCCCTGGCTCTACGTATGTTATTTGGGATGGTCAGCGTACTCAGATACTGGAGAATCCTTATCTTTTGTGTGGTCTCTTAATTTTGTATTCCTTGGACTTCACCTGTTACAACAGTAGTTCTTTTTAACTTTGTAACTTTTTTTTGCTGTTCTTTTTACCTCCTTTGTCTCTTATTGCTATTAGTTAATTTCTCTATTGAAATTTAGTAATAAAAATACTAAAAAATACATATCAAAACAAATGTAGAAATAAAAGTACATCTAGCTTTATCTAGTAAGTTCAAACTATAAGTTCAGAGGAAATAGAAGTACAAGACAAGAAAACTGACACAGGGGATGAAGTTTGTTATGTGTGTAGCCAAAACTATAGTTTTGTGTGTGTGTGCATGCCTGTGCATGCGGGAAGGATGGAACTAAGTGAGAAACCCAAGAGAGGAGACAGGAATACTTTTGAAAGTCTGTCAGGGAAAATAAATCATTCAAAATGTTTTCTTACCGTTGTGTACATTTTAAAGAACAATTTTAAAAATTAAAGAATACTCGTTCACTTTTTTGCTGTTACAACTAAAAATATAATAATAGAATAAACCACTGTTCTGATTTTTTATTAATTTTTAATTAATTATTACCTACTTTAAAAAATAATTTGTGTTTATAGATGCTTGGGGGTCAGGGTCTCCGTATGTAGTTCAAGCTGACCTTGAACTCGCTAATTAACCCAGGCTGGCCTCCAACGTGTGTCGATCCCCCTTGCCTCAGCCTCTGAAGTGCTGGGATTACAGGCATGCACCACCACGTCCAGCCTTTATGTGCATTTCTAAATGACATATTTATTCTTGCCTGTTACTGAACTTCATTATGTGTGAAAATTTGTCTTTACCACCAACAGTTTACTACTGAATTTTTAAAGAAATCAGCATTGGACTTTTAAAATGATTTATCCTTGTTATAAGTGTAACAGAACAACAATCCATTATATGAAAGAACCATTGTATCCATTCTTCTATCTGTTGATTCTTGGGGCATTTTCAGTTATTTTCTCTTTTATGAATAAAGTTTTTCTGAAGAGTTTAAATTATTTCACATGAAAGCAGAGTTTATGATTGGTTTTGGTGCAGCTTATTGAATACGTACAAGTAGGGATGTAACTCTGCTGCTAATCTTTTTTCTCAGTGGTTATTAGAAGATTATGATGCTTTCTCCATACTTCAGGTGTTCAGAGCTGTAAACTGTTAGGTCCTTGTTTAAAATGTTGTTTTTGTGCTTTCTTCAGTTATGATAAATCTCTGATCTACTTAATGTCCTTTCCTTTATGTAATAAGATTGACTCGGGTTTTTTTGTAGTTGACAGTAACTTTAGAAGTGGCTTCTGAAGGGTGTGTTCACCTGACAGCCCACTGCTGGCTATATATTCAACTTTATTGCAGGAATTGACTTGATTTGTTTTGGCATGGGTTAGGCATAGCTCAACAGTGGGAAGTAGTCTTCTAAAAGCTCTGATTGTGAGGAGTACTGCAGTGCTTTCTTTGTGTTTCCAGTGATCTCACTGCTTATTTGAACAGAGAGAATGAGAGGCCTTAACAAAGTAGGAATTCCATAGAGCACACCAGTACATTATTGTTCCTTTTTAGGGTGATATAAAGCCCTAAGGTTAAATTAAATGCAGAAACTAGATTAACAGCTATTTAAAGTTTTTAAAATTTACTTTTATACCAAATTAAGTGTGAGAGAAAATGTGTTTTTTCATAATGCAGACTTGTTCCCCCCCCCCATCTTATGCGTACAGATAATGCTGAGTTTGCAACAGAGAGCACAGAAACGCACAAGTTACATCTTGCGTCTTGAAGAAATCAGTCCATGGTTGGCTGCCATGACTAACACTGAAATTGCTCTTCCTGGAGAAGTCTCAGCCAGAGATACTGTTACAATCCACAGTGTGGGTGGAACCATTACAATCTTACCAACTAAAACCAAGCCCAAGAAACTTCTCTTTCTAGGATCAGATGGGAAGAGCTATCCTTACCTTTTCAAAGGTAGAGTTCAGAACTGAATTCCTATTTTAAAATGTGTACCAGCCTTATTAAGGGTTTATGTGTGTGTTAGAAGAGGACTGTCTGTATATCATATTATTACCTGGAGTACCCTGTGTCCTATGTGATTTTGAATGGCAGTGGTTGGTTGCTGTATAGCAAGATTGCCATCATCCCCTTGCATATGAATGTGTGCAAGCAGAACAACTGAGGTATACCTAGTAATGCTTATATTTTGTCCCTGAATAGAATTCTTTAATGCTGTCAGGTGTGCCATGTTGGATTGTTACCAGTTGAAAAAGACACAGAAAGTGTCTCAGCCACAGTTGGGCACCTACCTTGACATCTTCAATTTTGTTTTCATAGGACTAGAGGACTTACATTTGGATGAGAGAATAATGCAGTTCTTATCTATCGTGAATACTATGTTTGCTACAATTAATCGCCAGGAAACACCCCGTTTCCATGCAAGACACTATTCTGTGACACCGCTGGGAACGAGGTCAGGACTGATCCAGTGGGTGGATGGAGCCACACCCTTATTTGGTCTTTACAAAAGGTGGCAACAACGGGAGGCTGCCTTACAAGCACAAAAGGTTGAGTAAAATTAAAATATGCAGTTTTTCATTTGAAGGCTTGGTTTAAACAAGTATGTCTCAATTTTCTCCATGGGTATGTGAAATATTTTGAGACTTACTAGAACGTTTTTGCATGTATACCAGGGGTTAAAGCGGGAAAAGATGTGTTCTTAGGAAAATGTTTTTTGGACATATTTTCTAAAAATAAAGTTTTGAGGTAGAAATGATGACATTGAGCTAATGGGAGATGGTATGTGATGCTCATTTAATATTTTATTTACTAATGTTTTTATTGGGCTAAGGTCTTTTAAATTAAATTTGTAAATAATAGAAAACTTGTTCACCCCCAGCCTTCACACTGAGCCCCCTCCCTCCTCCCCTCCCCTCTCCCTTCCCCTCCCCTTCTCTTCCAGTTAAGTTTTTGCTAAGTTGCCCAGGTGGGACTTGAACTTGGAATTCTCCTGCCTCAGCCTCCCCGAGTGCTGAGATTACAGATGTGTACCACAGCTCCCAGCTTCTGAATCTGTTTAAATACATAAATAAGAAGTACTTTAAATGTAGAGTTTAATCTTCATGACATCTTATTTTATACCTGTAAATTTTATACTGTAATTTTATTTAGTTTAGTTTATAATTCATTGAGCAAAGTACTTGAGTAACTAATAGTATTTATATAAATAACGAATTTAGAATTCATTTAGCCAGTACTAAATGCTAAGGGTATTAAGATAAATTTTATACAATCTCAACTCTTGGACCCCAAATCTAGCTAATAAATAAATGCTTCTAATTATGAGTAGTTTTAGGGAGGAACAAGAGTTTGAAAGGAGTCAAGTTTTGTTTGTTTTGGTGGTGGTTCTTGGGATCTAACCCAAGGCAACTCATGTAATAAATACTCCCTCTACCCCTAAGCCAGGAGTCAGATTTTAAGCGTAGGCATAGAAGCCCACAGAATAATTATTGAAGTATAAGTTAAAGATAGGAATTAGAGGGGCGGGGATTTAGCTCAGTGGTTTCGCCGCCTGCTGCACAAGTGCAACCACCCAAGTTCGATCCCCGATACCAAAAAAAAAAAAAAAAAGGAATTAGAGAAAGGCTATCTAAAATTTGGTGTAACATGTTTCTCCAATCTGTTGTTATTTTTGTATTGGTGATTAAGTCATCAGTGAAGAATGAAATATACACTTATGTGAATTATGAATTAGAACTTTAAAATGGAATTATATGTCCCAATAAGACTATAACTTAGATGTTGAGTTTAATCAAATCTCAAGAAAAATTTAGCAGTAGACCAGTTTTTTCAATAAGGAAGTAGTACCAAATTAAAAGAAAGTAAAGTAAGTTACAAGAAAGGTACAGTCCAGAAGAATTGGCTTGCTTTTACATGAAATTTATCTGGATAAAGTAAAAGACAATAGGAAAAAAGAGGGAAAAAAGTTACTGTAATTGTAATCTAGCATGAACAGTGTATCTAAAAGTGTACCTTAATTTAGTATAGTTGTCTTCTGTGTTTTGTATGTTTTTTGGCCTATTAGTCTGGTTGCTAACCTGTATGTATGAGAATTAACTTTATAAGGATTTATAAGATAAATAAATGACTCATGCTGGCAAAAAAGGAGGGGTGGAGGGGAAAAGGGAAAAAAAATAATTGAGATGTGTTATGTATATGTACCAGTTCCCAACAGTGAATGCAATCATTACTGTAAACATACTAATAATAAAAAAACCTAAATTTAGTTGGGTAGGCAGAGAATGCTGCTGAATAATCATTTGTTTAAAATGCTACTTTATACCAGGCATGGTGATACATCTGTAATCCTAGGATCAGAAGTTTAAAGCCACCCTGGGCAACTTGACAAGGCTGTCTCAAAAAAGGGCTGGAGGAGCCGGACATGGTAGTGCATGCCTATGATCCCAGCATTGGGGAGGCTGAGTCAGGAGGATTGCCACAAGTTTGAGGCCAGCCTGGGCTACATAGCAAGACCCTGTCTCAACAAAACAAAACAAAAAACAAAAGGCTGGGGGATATAGCTTAGCTCTCTTTGGATTCAGTCCCCAGGGCCAATTAATCAGTCAGTGCCTAAATAAATAAATGAACAGATCCACCCATTCATGCCTATAACTTAGCATTTAAATTAATCTTTGTTCTTATTTAAAATTTTTTTGAAGGCCCAGGATTCCTATCAAACTCCTCAGAATCCTGGAATTGTACCTCGTCCCAGTGAACTTTATTATAGTAAAATTGGCCCTGCTCTGAAAACAGTTGGACTTAGCCTGGATGTGTCCCGCCGGGATTGGCCCCTCCATGTGATGAAGGCAGTGTTGGAGGAGTTAATGGACACCACACCCCCAAATCTCCTGGCCAAAGAGCTTTGGTCTTCGTGCACAACGCCGGATGAGTGGTGGAGAGTCACACAGGTCAGCAGGCAGTGTGGTTTGGGCTGGGATCAGAGTTAGAGTGTCGACCAGCTCCTCCTTGCCCGTCTTGTCGATGCTCCTCTTCCTCCCACATCCCTCAAGTCTTAGAAATGTGAGACCTGTGTTTAAAATCTGACTTTATAGATCTAAAGGTATAAGCATGACTGTGTCGAAGGGCAAGACAGAAGAGGTTATAGGTGAAATGGAGAAGAGAGTAAAAAATTGAGAAAGAATACTAGAAGAGGGTAGAGGAAACAGTTTAATGACTAACTCTGACCATCTAGGATCCCAGTGTTATGCTCAGAGCCTGTGTGACCACATGAAACAACCCTCAGGAGTACTTTCTGTTTATTTTATAATAAGGGAGCAGGATTTTGGAGTTTTGTAACCTTTTTTTAATTAATTTTTTTTTTTTTAAGTTTTGTAAATTTTAAAGCACCGCGTCCATGTTGGCAGGAAATTTGCTAACAGTATTTAACTTGATCCTTTACTTCTTTAGTCTTATGCAAGATCCACAGCAGTTATGTCTATGGTTGGATACATAATTGGCCTTGGAGATAGACATCTGGACAACGTTCTCATAGATATGACAACTGGAGAGGTGGTTCACATAGATTACAATGTTTGCTTTGAAAAAGGTAAAAGTGAACTTTTGCGTTTATATGAGGGTCAAAAGGTTTTTGGTGAAAGGGCCGAAATATAATGATTTGTTTTTTCAAGGTAAAAGCCTTAGAGTTCCTGAGAAAGTACCATTTCGAATGACACAAAACATTGAAACAGCACTGGGTGTAACTGGAGTAGAAGGTGTTTTTAGGCTTTCCTGTGAACAGGTAAGCAGTTTTTTCTTCTACCTCATAGTGTACATGTTAAATGAAGAAAACTTGTGAAATGAAAAAAGAACTTATTTTAAATGAGGAAACTTGTAGCAAAACATTTACAACTCTTCTGAAAACAGGTTCTGCACATTATGCGGCGTGGTAGAGAGACTCTGCTGACATTATTGGAGGCCTTCGTGTATGACCCCCTGGTGGACTGGACAGCAGGGGGCGAGGTGGGGTTTGCTGGTGCTGTCTACGGTGGAGGTGGCCAGCAGGCTGAGAGCAAGCAGAGCAAGCGAGAGATGGAACGAGAGATCACCCGCAGCCTCTTTTCTTCCAGAGTAGCTGAAATTAAGGTGAAGCCCAGTGCTGTAATAAATCGCCATCATCTTTTTGATAAATAGAGAAATGAGTAAACATGTTTATAAAAAGTTGAGTAAAACTTTTTCTTAATTTTTTTTGGCTGGGCATGGTGGTGTATGCCTGTAATCCCAGTGCTTTCAAGGCTGAGGCAGGAGGATTGCCATGAGTTCAAGGCCATCCTGAACTGTGTAGCAAGATCCTGCCTCAGAAAACCAAAAGAGAAAGAAAAAAATGTATAATGTTGAAATGGCCATTATAATAGGGGAATTTGCTATCGCCTTTTTTAGTAGGCAAGGCTCCCTCACAGAGACATGCAATTATACTCATTTATAAGAGGTAGGTTAATGATTGGAAAAAATTATAATTTCTGAGATATTTTGAAGTGTGACTAAAGTGTTTTCTAAATGAATAACCTTCCCTCAGTGTAGCCAGAGATGCCCATCTTGTTCTGTGTGGCATGGTGGCAGCTGCTTGGTATTGTGGAACTGAGTCTGTCGTTTTATGGCCATGTGAACTTGAAGGTATAGGTTATCTTTGTCTGTAACGTGGGGATGATGCCTTCAGATTTTGTTGAAATTTAGGCAAAATAATACATTCAGAATGTTCCTCCATGATTATTCTGGCAGATGTTAATGTGTCTTACAGTTGACCCTGTGAGAATCCTCCTAATCATAATACCTTTTTACAGGTGAACTGGTTTAAGAACAGGGATGAGATGCTGGTTGTGCTTCCCAAGCTGGACAGCAGCTTAGATGAATACCTAAGTTTGCAAGAGCAACTGACAGATGTCGAAAAACTACAGGGAAAACTGTTGGAGGAAATAGAGTTTTTAGAAGGAGCTGAAGGAGTGGATCATCCCTCTCGCACTCTGCAACACAGGTTTAAACACAGGACTGAGTTCTTATTTCTCGATATGTGCCATTCAAGAGAATGTATTTGTGTAAACATTGTCGCCTTGGGTTAGAATTACTATTGCATCTCCTAAAACCGATAAAAGCTTCCTCAAGGACTGTAATTTCAAAATGCTGATAACTTAAAGTTTCTGGTTTATTATATTTAACTTAAATGTGTAACCACTTAGGTGGTATAGTGAGTGGTTAGAACACTAGGATTCACCTGTGAAAACCTGAGATTTGGTTTTCCCTGTACAGTTGTATCCGAATCCTTATTCGTACAGTGGCAGTTAGTTATTTCATTTACTTTGCTGAGGTTTAAAGAAGCCTCACCTGGAGTGAGCTAAGTGAATGAGCCTTAGCACGGAAAATGCTCAGTATAGGGCAGTTAAATGCACAGTTGCCAAATATTAGGTGAGGCAAGGCCTGTCAAACACTCAGGGACCCTAAACTTGGCGTTGGGATAGTTTTATTAAAAGATTGGGAGTATAATGTACAGAATTACAGGGTCAGGAAGAACTAGAGGAGTAAGGGACATTTGAGTATAACTCTCAAAATTGAAACACAGCTAACCAGGCAGCCCAAAGTCTGAGCAAAGTTCAGATTGTCAGGTATGTAGAATAAAGTGCAGCAAGTGACCTTTGGATTTGTTTTGTTTCCCTGATTAGGTATTCTGAACACACTCAACTACAAACTCAGCAAAGAGCTGTCCAAGAAGCGATCCAGGTGAAGCTCAATGAATTTGAACAGTGGATAACACATTATCAGGCTGCATTCAATAATTTAGAAGCAACACAGCTTGCAAGCTTGCTTCAGGAGATAAGCACACAAATGGACCTTGGTATGGGTCGACTTACTTTAATGAATGGTGTTTTTTATGGGTTGACTTACTTTAGATACACATGTGTGCATGTGAGTTCTGTAGGCTTGTGTTTGTATGTGAGGTTCTGGTTTGTGCTTCCTTTGACTGCTAACTTGAAATGGCCATCACTGTGATTAATACTGTCTTCTATCAAAAGGTCCCCCAAGCTATGTGCCAGCGACAGCCTTTCTTCAGAATGCTGGCCAGGCCCACTTGATCAGCCAGTGTGAACAGCTGGAGGGGGAGGTTGGCGCCCTTCTACAGCAGAGGCGCTCGGTGCTCCGAGGCTGTCTGGAACAGCTACATCAGTATGCAACTGTTGCACTGCAGTATCCAAAAGCCATATTTCAGAAACATCGAATTGAACAGTGGAAGACCTGGATGGAGGAGCTCATTTGTAATACCACAGTAGAGCGCTGTCAGGAACTTTACAGGAGGTAAGTCGCAAGTGTTTAATTTTCTTCATTATTCATGTAGGGTAAAAGAGAAGTTGTGATTAATTTTCAGATTGTATTTTATTTTTTTTTTAAAGAAATGTTTAATAGATGAAACTGACATGGAGTTACTTTTGTCTTCATTTTAAAAGGAGCTCCTACTTTCCTTTATAAGATAGTGTTTTTCCTAATTAAAATATTCCTCATTGTGAGAGGGTCTGATTTATTTAAGGTGAGGTAGGCTCAGACATTGTTGGTACCAATGAGTGATCTTAGAAAGTCACTTAAGTTTGAGACTTTTAAGTGTGAAATTGAATTGAGTCCTACTCTTTGAGGACAGAACACAATTTTCTTCTCTAAGCACAGGCTTCACTTACAGTCAGGGAAGTTAATGTTTTAAGCAAGCACCTCTTTACTTTTGTAGATATGAAATGCAGTATGCTCCTCAGCCACCACCAACAGTATGTCAGTTCATCACTGCCACTGAAATGACCCTGCAGCGCTATGCCGCGGACATAAACAACAGACTTATTAGACAGGTGGAACGTTTGAAACAAGAAGCTGTCACTGTGCCAGTTTGTGAAGATCAATTAAAAGAAATTGAACGTTGCATTAAAGTATTCCTTCATGAAAATGGAGAAGAAGGATCTTTGAGTCTAGCAAGTGTTATTATTTCTGCCCTCTGTACCCTTACAAGGTGAGCTAGCTGACTTCATATTGAATTGCTTCAGTGTCAAAAGCATTGGTGTTTGAGATTGCATGTGTCTTATTTTTAATCCCAAACTTAAGGAACTATTTTACTTTCCTTAGTCCTGCCCTATATTAGAATTGCTTGCTGTCTTTTCAGATTTTGAAGTTTCCTCTGTTGTATGTGTGCCTGTGTCTCCATACAAGTCACCATAACAAGTATTTTTTATCTCATTTAGGCGTAACCTGATGATGGAAGGTGCAGCTTCAAGTGCTGGAGAACAGCTGGTTGATCTGACTTCTCGAGATGGAGCCTGGTTCTTAGAGGAACTTTGCAGTATGAGTGGAAATGTCACTTGCTTGGTTCAGTTACTGAAGCAGTGCCACCTGGTGCCACAGGACTTAGATATCCCAAACCCTGTGGAAGCATCTGAGGCAGTTCACTTAGCCAATGGAGTATACACCTCACTGCAGGTGAGCACATTAATGTAGCTTAAATTTTGTGAGTTCATTTTAGACATTGACTTTCTCCTATTTTTAATGCAAAAGAACAATTTGAGGGCTGGGGATTTAGCTCAGTGGCACCACGCCTGCCTCGAAAGTGCAGGGTCCTGATTTCAATTCTCAGTACGGGGAGTGGGGAGAACAACTTGATTTCCATCTTTGAATGTTACTTAAGCAGTTACTTTTCTTATGTGAGATTTGTAACCATAACTTGGTTATTGTTGTATAGGCTGTGTTTTAATTTATGGCTTTAAGTCTTCAAATGTGTAACATATCTAAAGTCAGGAAAGATTAAAATATTTCTCACATGTTTATAGGAATTGAATTCAAATTTCCGGCAAATCATATTTCCAGAAGCACTTAGATGTTTAATGAAAGGAGAATACACCTTAGAAAGTATGCTTCATGAATTGGACAATCTGATTGAGCAGACAACTGATGGTGTTCCCCTGCAAACTCTAGTTGAATCCCTTCAAGCCTATTTAAGAAATGCAGCTATGGGACTCGAAGAAGAAACACATGCCCATTATATTGATGTTGCCAGGCAAGTGAATGCTAGCTATGTTCTTTTTCCTCGTGAAAGAGGATAGCCAAGTGTAGGGATTCTGTGCTCTAACCTCAAGTTTACTTTTCATTTTAAAATCAAGTATAAATGCTTGTATACACACCTTTTCAAAATCTTTAATTAGATTCACTAGAAATTGTTTAAAAATATAGGAAAGTCTTTTGCATACTTCAGCCTGTGTCCAATATCAGCATCTGTCATGCTTATGGTGCAGTAGCAATATATGAAACAGGCCAGTAGTGCCATCAGCGAGAATACAATCAGATTTCTCCTGTCACACTTGTGTGCAGTGCATGCACACATGCAGATGGAGTTCTTTCACATACATAGGTTTTTACTGCTGCAGCTACATACACGTGTGCAACAAAGTTCAGTATAATATTTTTTGAGTCAGCCCTGGGAACCCCGCAAAGGCATGTGAGATAGTTTACTTGACTGATGGCATATACATCTTACTTCAGGTGAATGGTTTTAAATTAGCTTACAGTTTATGAATTTATTTTAGTTATTGAACACTGTATTTCTTACCTCTAATCCAGAAAAGCAGTTTGACTTTGGAACTTGTTGAGGTTGAGTAGTTCCTCTAAGCAGGCATTGTGTCCATAGCTTTGTCTCTAGAGACTTAGGGGATCCCTTTCTTTGGCCTTTCATTGTCTCATTGACTACAAAAGTAAAATTGAAGCAGTAGAAGTGAACTGTCCCACCATGTTTGGTCCCATGAGAAATTTCAACCATACAAAGTAAAAATGAGGATAATAGTATAATGAGCCTCATTTTACCACTGTTGGTTATTATTTGCACTTGGTTAGTCTTGAACTGCTTAGGTTATTTTCAAGCATTTTTTTTCAATTCTTAAATAATGCAGGAAATATGAAATAGAAACTTGTAGTTTGGTGGTAGTGATACTAAGGATTGAACCCAGGGCCTTTACACTGAGCTTCCTCCCTAGCCATTTTTAGTTTTTTGTTTTTATTTTTTAAATTTTAAAATATTTCTTTTGGTACCAGGGGATTGAACTCAGGACCTTGTGCTTGCTAGGCAGGCACAGTGCCACTGAGCTAAATCCCTGGCCCTGTTTTATTTTGAGACAGTCTTGTTAAGTCCTGGAGTTGTCCAAGTTAGGCTCATACCTGTGATCCTCCTGCCTCAGCTTCCTAGAGTGCTGGGATTATAGGTGTGTGCCACTTTGTGCAGTTTATATTTAAAAGAGTACTTCCTGAACTGCTTTAGAAAGTGGCAAGAATGATGGGATAAATGTGTTCAATGCAAGGGGGAGTATTTTGAGGGGAGATTAATGGCACCATGTCTTACAGCAATAAATACTGTAATTTAAACATTTACTGTATTTTTGATCACATCTCATACAATAAGATAAAAATGTAATAGCATAAGTAGTTACCAGCCAAAGAGTGATTTGGAGTATTTGCATAATGTCTTCATCATAATTTCTAGCAATACTTCAGAAAGTTAAATGCTAAATCAGTACACTTCTTTCACACACAGTTTCAGACTTTATCTGCTCCTAGTGTCTTCTCCAGGCTGCCATAATAGTGAATATGTGCTGTGGATGACGAGCCTCATGCCTGCTTGTGTGGCAGCCTATCTGTACCTTGTTTCAGAGAAACATTTTGTGATAATCTTAAGCAAACTTTCATACCATCTTGCAGCTCTTTTTCCAATAAAAATAGCTCTGGTAGCTTAACATTTTTAATTCTCTTAAACATTTTTGATAGTTCTAGCTATTTGGAATGATTTTTCTGTGTGTGTGCTAGAGTTGGAATTCAAGTGGACCTGAGTTTTACTGATAGTAACCTTAAGTACTGGGAATTATATTTTTGCTTTTTATATAAAGTATTGAGTTTCTGTCTGGGTACATAATGTGCATACAGAGTATTATGTTAATGATAATATAAGGAGTGAAGGTGAATTTATGAAGACCTTACATTCAGTTGTATAATTCAAAACTGAACTTGCCAAAAATGTCAGGTATCCTAGTTTGCTTCTACAGTTGGGTCTACCATTTGGCTGTAGTTGTGATAGAGCTAACAGTTTGCTAGGTCCACCAGCTTTAGAATTGTCATTCTTGACATTTATTTGTTGGTTTGGGGGTTTGTATTTTATATTTGTAGTATAAAATGAGACTAATAATTTCGTGATTTTTTTTTTTAAGAATGTCAAAGTTCAAGTGTGCCTAAAATTTAATTACATGAACAGTTACACTGAATTGGAACCATTGACTTCATATTTCGATTAACACTAAATACCATTATAGCACAATGTCTTTCCTTAATGTCAGAAGATTTTTGTAGACTTTGCACATTAGCTCTGAGCTGACAGACGTTCTATGTTTCTCCAAAACTTATTTCTCTTTAGTGGTTTTAGCTTCTTTTTCTTTTTCTCTAGAATACTGCATGCTCAATATGGCGAATTAATCCAACCAAGAAATGGTTCAGTTGATGAAACACCAAAAATGTCAGCTGGCCAGATGCTTTTGGTAGCATTTGATGGCATGTTTGCACAAGTTGAAACTGCTTTTGGCTTATTAGTTGAAAAGGTAAATATTGATTTGGTTCTATGGGTAATGTAAATACAGTACAGTAATGGTTCAGTGTGTGAACAGTGGCAAAATGAGCACTCTTCTCTTGTTTACATAGTTAAACAAGATGGAAATTCCTGTAGCTTGGCGAAAGATTGACATCATACG
The DNA here is from genome assembly GCF_053883595.1 of Heterocephalus glaber. NCBI lineage: Eukaryota > Metazoa > Chordata > Mammalia > Rodentia > Bathyergidae > Heterocephalus > Heterocephalus glaber. The sequence goes on from NW_028258175.1 coordinate 12,561,071, forward strand.
GGAAGCCAGGAGTACCCAAGTTAATTTTTTTGATGATGACAACCACCGACAGGTACTAGAAGAGATTTTCTTTCTAAAAAGACTACAGACAATTAAGGAGTTCTTCAGGCTCTGTGGTACCTTTTCTAAAACATTGTCAGGTAAATACTCTGTTTAAATATGTTGGGTTTAAGTATTTTGGAAGGAGATATGATAGAGTAGGCTTCATTTACTGTACATTTGTAAAATCTCAAGTGCTTTAAGCAATATTATTATCTTAGTTTTGCATGAAATACTTTGAGAATTTCCATTTTTAGGATCAAGTTCACTTGAAGATCAGAATACCGTGAACGGACCTGTACAGATTGTCAATGTGAAAACTCTTTTTAGAAACTCTTGTTTCAGTGAAGACCAAATGGCCAAGCCTATCAAGGCCTTCACAGCTGACTTTGTGAGGCAGCTCTTGATCGGACTACCCAACCAGGCCCTTGGACTCACCCTGTGCAGCTTTATTAGTGCCCTGGGTGTAGACATCATTGCTCAAGTAGAGGCAAAGGACTTCGGTGCGGAAAGCAAAGTTTCTGTGGATGATCTGTGTAAGAAAGCGGTGGAGCACAACATCCAGGTCGGGAAGTTTTCTCAGTTGGTCATGAACAGGGCAACTGTGTTAGCAAGCTCTTACGACACTGCCTGGAAGAAGCATGACCTGGTGCGCAGGCTGGAAACCAGCATTTCTTCCTGTAAGACGAGCCTGCAGCGTGTCCAGCTGCATATTGCCATGTTTCAGGTAAGTAGCTCGCTTTATGATATGTTTTTACTATTAGTATGAAGAAGAGATGCGTTTAAACTTATTCAGCTGTGCCCATCCAGAGCAAACCCACCATTAGCGTTCTGCACCTTTCTTTACAGTTATTCGTTGTATCTCTTCTATGTAGTTGAGATCATTTCGTATTTACAATTTATATCCTTTGGATTTGTTTCTATCAGGTCTGTATAAGCATTACCCATGTCATTGAGTATTGTTCATGAATGCAATATTTAATGGCTCAATTTATTCATTATGTAGACATGCTTCCTATGTTGAATATATAATTAAGATTATTTCTGAAGTAATTTTTTTCCTTATTTTTAAAATAGGGACAGTATCTCATAGTATGATTGTGAGGGTTAAATAATAATGATTTATGTAAGATGCTAATCACAATATAAATACAACTATTTTTCTTTTTCAATATAGGCTTCAATATTGTCAGTGACTTCAAACAAATAATAAGGCTTGGGATAATTGGGGAACTGCAGTTTTGGAAATCTGTATTTGCACCAACAGTGGTTACTCAGTATTGTTTATATTGAAGCTGTTCCTCAATAGTGAAATTGTAGCTTTCAGTTCAGTACATGTAACTAGTGTGCTTCTCTTCGATTTTATCTTTACCTGTTTCTGTATCTTGCGTGTTAAGAACTTTTTGAAATTACATTCATTAAATATTAATAGCCCTATTTGTAGGATATTGTTTGTGATTTAGGGGAGTATATTTTACTCCTTCTAAAAAAATTGTTTAATGCTGTCAAGCTTCACGCGTTTTGAAGTTCATTCCCTAAAAAATTGACAGTGTTCTGGAAATCATGGTAAAAAGCCTTTTTGGAAGCCAAGAATGGTGGCACATGGCAGTAAACCCAGCATTTGAGAGGGTGAGGCAGGAGGATTGCCATGAGTTTGAGGCCAGCCTGAACTACAGAGTGAGACCCTGTCAAAAAACTGAAAAGAGGGAAAAAAAGATCCATTTTGGACAGTCCCTTTCCTGTGACTGCCGCCATTATTTCCTTGAGTGTCTGTTAGACCCAGCGAGAAAGAACCAACCAGAGACCGATGTTAAATCCACACAGGAGTTTATTACTGGCCGGGACCTGAGCAGAGCATCGGACTCCAGCCCCGACTGGGGGGAGACAAACATGTTTTATACACCTTTGAGGCCAGCAGTTTCTAGGCCCCCCTATGGGATAGAACTAGTAAAGCAAGCAAAAGGTACAGAAGCTGAATGTCCTGCTGTTAGAACATTTGTAAAACAATAGTTGATTAATTGTTATTTCTTTTTTCTTTTTTTTTTTGATTAATTGTTATTTCTAAAGAGGCTTTCTAAGGGGAGGAGGTTTCTAAGCCTCCTTCTGAGTTCATCTAAAGGGCAGGCAGGTGGGTCAAGCAGCAGTATGGAGTCTGTCTTGCTAACTAGGTCCTTCAGTGTCCTACTCAGTCTATACACTGGTTAACAAGCTCCCCCACCCAGCTCACTGAAATTGTATTTTTGGGAGGCTGTACTAAGCTGTTACATAGATATAGAACACTGTCAAGAATTGCTATTTAAATGTTGCATATTGATGATCCAAGACATTGACCAGCCATTGTCTGCCTTAGGGAAACTTTTGCCTGAATGTGTGTCTTCGGTAACATTTTTCTTATTATTCCTACTTGTGTCACAGAACAGCTGAGTTTGTTTTTCTCTTCCCCTAGTCCTCATACCTCTCTATTGGTATTTTCTCTGCTGGTATTTTTATATTTCTTTGTCTTTGAACAGTGGCAACACGAAGACCTACTTATCAGTAGACCACAAGCCATGTCAGTCACACCTCCGCCTCGGTCTGCTATCCTAGCCAGCATGAAAAAGAAACTACACACTCTGAGTCAGATTGAAACTTCAATTGCATCTGTTCAGGTGTGTTTTGTCAAATTTCCTTCCAGCACATCTTACTTGGAGAGAGAACTTATACTTTGATTGTTAGTGTTGTTTGTATTATCTGTGTATTCTTAGCTTTTAAGCCAGAGGAGCACAATCATTTTTCACCTTTAAATTTATAATTTTTATTTCTTACCTTCCAAGGTAACTGAATCCTATAGTAACAGTATTTTCAGTCAGGAATGGGAACATACTAAATATTTTAAGTTTGTAATGAATCTGTTATTTTCTGTGCCTTTATACGTTAAGGGAATGTTGGTTATTGGGGGAAAAAAACCTGAATACTTGTTTACTGAAATGTATAAGCAGTTATATCTGGTTTATTGTTAATATCTAAGAAGCTTGGGAATTACTTCCTTTTGTCATGTAGATAATATCACTTTTTTAAGTAAGAGAAACTGATCTTAAAAGATTTTGTGGGGCCGGGGATTTAGCTCAGTGGTTCTGCCGCCTGCCTTGCAAGTGCAAGGACCCAAGTTCAATCTCTGGTACCAAAAAAAAAAAAAAAGATTTTATGTATATCAGATTAAATGAACTCTTGTCATTTCTGTTTTTAGAGGTGTGTGTGTGGCAGGGTGAAAGAAAATGTGAATGGCTCCTCTTGAAATATTGAATAAATAATGAAATTGCTTTGTTATATAAAACTTTTGTCATAATCTGGTTGAATTTTTACTGTAAACTTGCAAATTTATAGAGATCTCTTTTTTATCTTTTACAATCAAAAGTATAAGTGAATTTTCTTAGAGATAGCAAATATAGCTCAGTGAGAATTTGGTGTAGCAGATGTTTTGTTTTTTATCCAGGACCTTGCATTCTACCACTAAGCCACACTTACAGCCATGTTTTGGTGTTTTGTTCTGGGTACCAGAAATCGGAACTCGGGGCCCTGTGCTTGCCAGGCAGGCATGGTACCACTGAGCTAAATTCCTGGCCTGTTTTTTTTTTTGGTACCAGGGATTGAACTCGGGACCCTGTGAGGCAGGCGGTGAAACCACTGAGCTAAATCTCTAGCCTGTTTTGTTTTGTTTTTGAGATAAAGTCTTGCTATTTAGTTCAGGCTAGTTTTGAACTCTATGTAGCCTAGGCTGGCCTTGAATTTATGGTGATTCTCCTGCCTCAGTGTCCTGAGTGCTGGGATTCTAGATATGTGCTACCATGCCTGGCCTTATTTTGGTGTTTTATTTAAAGATAGAAATGACACTCCATTCCTAAAAGGATTTTTGGAAAAAGAACAAGAAACTTGCTTCTGCAAATTTAGACTGAAAACCAGTTTTTCTGTTCCAGGCCTGTTTGGCCTTGAAATATCCAAAGTGAATCAGGCATAGTGACACACATCCGGGAGGCTGAGCCAGACAGTTTGTGAGTTCCAGGTCATCTCAGGCTATGTAGTTGAGTTCAAGGCTCGCTTGGACTACGTAGTGAGAACCTATCTTTAAAAAAAAAAAAAGTCAAATCAAGCTGAATTCCAGAAAAACGTTGTTAAAGATGCTTTCTAAGTTACACATGCCTCACCCTGCTTCTTTTGAATTTCTCTTGTATTATATGAAATGCTTGCCAGCTAGGAAGTGGAGAGTGTAATAAACATTCACAGAGATTCTACTGGCTTTTATAGGAGAAGCTAGCAGCACTTGAATCAAGTATTGAGCAGCGACTCAAGTGGGCTGGTGGTGCCAACCCTGCATTGGCACCCGTACTGCAAGATTTTGAAGCAACAATAGCTGAAAGAAGAAACCTTGTCCTCAAAGAGAGTCAGAGAGCAAGTCAGGTACAGTGAACATGTGCACATGCACGATCTTTGTGTTTGGTTTCCGGGTATCTGGGTTGAGGGTGGGCACAGAGGTGAGTCCTGCCCTGACAGGCTTTCTGAGCATTCCGTAAGCTGGTGATTTCCCAGACCCTTTTGTCACCCACTTAAATATGGAGTGGTTTTGACCTTTGTTGAAAAATAAACACAATTTTAATTCCTTGTTCCTTAGTTCATGTATAACTAAAGTGATGTAAAAAAATTGAAATTATTTTCACATGGCAGTAAAATATTTCAGGACTTTGTATTATACCAGAAGTTATGGATTAACTTTGTTGTAGTGTGGGAACAAGGGGGCACATACAAAAACTGGTATGGAAATTTTCAGATACAAAATTAGACCAATGAAATAATACCTCATACCCGGCACCAAAATTTAATGATTTTCAATTTAAGTCTTGTTTCATCCATATTCCCTACTCTTCCCCACCCATATTAATATAAATTCCAAATATATTACTTTATCTGTAAATATTTCTGTATTTTCCTTTTAAGATGAATTATTTAAGAATATAGTATAATACTGTTAATCATGCCTTTGAAAATGCACTTAATATTACCAAGTATCCAGTTAGTATTTTGAAATTAGAAGTAGAAGCAAAAGAAGAAATTCTGGCAGAAATGTTTCCCAAAATTTGGATGTAAGAAAAATTGTAGCTAAATATGATAATATTTATTATGGAGTAAATTTTACTATGTGAAAACAATCATGTAGAAGATACATTTGTCTTATTTTCATAGCTGCTTTTGGCTATCTCGGGCCCAAGAATATTGATAAAAATTAAAATGTGCATTTATTTATTGCCTTTATGAAGATTTAGTCCGTTTGCCAAAAGAGTTATACGTTTCCAGGACCAGTTCTAGTTGGAATTGGAAAAATTAATAGATGGTGTTTTTTTTCATGCCATTTCATTTCATGATGGTTCCGTTTCTCTACAGGTCACTTTTCTCTGCAGTAATATTATTCATTTTGAAAGTTTACGAACGAGAACTGCAGAAGCCTTAAACCTGGATGCTGCATTATTTGAACTAATCAAGCGATGTCAGCAAATGTGTTCATTTGCATCACAGTTTAACAGTTCAGTCTCTGAGTTAGAGCTTCGTTTATTACAGAGAGTGGTGAGTCTTGGTGGGAATAAAGAGACTTGGTGATTGTCAGCCAGCATTATACTCTTAGTTTTTTAGTACATTCATGTAGTTTACATTTATCGAGCACATATTATATAAGGTGTCATTACAAGCAATACAGTGGTGATGAAATCATTCTCTAAATCTTACTCTTACCCCTTAAGAAAGTTATTGTTTATTTAATAGTAAAATGAATGAAAATGTTAAAAGGATTCTCAGAGCTATAACCAAAGCAATGTGGAAAGGTTGGAAGAGAAGAAAAAGTGGGTAGCAGTGATTGAGGTGCACTGAAAATAGAGTAGTAGAAAAAGGGCTAGTAGAAGGTGAATGCTAGAAAGGTGAGTTAAGTCAAAAATGTCAGCTTCATAACTTTGATGTTTGTATTTTGTGGGCAGCCATGAGGCTGTGAATTAGAAAGCTATGGTTTTATTTCAAAGAGGTCTTTAGAATGAATTTAGGGACCTGAATGCAGATCATCTTTGTCATTCCAAATATATTTCTCAGGTCTTGAACTTTAAACATTTGTATCCTATATGATTTATGCTGAAAGGTGAGAAATCTTCATTTATATTTAAGGAATGTTGAAACTGTTCAGCTGTTTTGTAGGTAATTCAAGACTCAGAAACTTTTTTTTTGTCATTTTGTTGTTGAGATGACAGTAGGACTTACTCTTCCATCTTATATGTAAAATCAAATAAATGCTTACTCTGTTTAGGACACCAATCTTGAACATCCTATTGGCAGCTCTGAATGGCTTCTGTCAGCACACAAACAGTTGACCCAGGATATGTCTACTCAGAGGGCAGTCCAGACTGAGAAGGAACAACAGATAGAAACAGTCTGTGAAACAATCCAGAATCTGGTTGATAATATAAAGACTGTGCTCACTGGTCATAATCGACAGCTAGGAGATGTCAAACATCTCCTGAAAGCAATGGCTAAGGTAAGACTAGTAACCATTGACAGTTTACCCTTTCTTTTACAGAAGTACAGATAGTTTTGTTTATGGAACAATAGTGACAATTTGTTTTTTATTTTATTTATTTATTTTCCGGTACCTGGGATAGAACTCAGGCGCCACTGAGCTACACCCCCAGCCCAATAGTAACAATTTGTAAAAAAAAAAAGTTTCTCAAAGTCACATCTTCGAGCTTGTTTGTAATTGAGTTAATTTGTGTTTTCATCAAACTTGGTTTTTTTTTAACAGCAGGTATTATTTTTCTAATTTTTTACACACAAACTAAGGCTTAAGTTGATTTACAAAATGTGATGTAGCTTATAATGGAACTGAGACTTGAACCCTACACTATTACATTTCACCCTCTCTTCCTCTTCCCCACTTATATCGCATTTAGTTTGCCTCCAAAATGAATGGAACTATTCTCTTTCCTCCAGTATCCCAAGAAACTGAGTTCCCAGAGAAGGCTAAATTACTTCATCATTACAAAACAATAATTTAATTTTAGGATTCTTTTTTTTTGGTACCGGGGATCGAACTCAGGACCTTGAGAGGCAGGTGTGGTGCCACTGATCTAAATCCCTGGCCCTTAGGATTAATTTTTACTTTGAGTTTTATTTATTGCTGGAAACAAAGTTGCTTTAGAAAAGAAGTTGAACTGTAATAAGCAAATTAAACCCATTAATACTTGAAAAATGTATTACCTCTTAACAGGTGACTGTCTTAAGAATAGTTACTGAGACAAATTATTTTTCTTAATCATTAATATATTGATTATAGGATGAAGAAGCTGCTCTGGCAGATGGTGAAGATGTTCCCTATGAGAACAGTGTTAGGCAGTTCTTGGGTGAATATAAATCATGGCAAGACAACATTCAGACAGTTCTGTTTACATTAGTCCAGGCTATGGGTCAAGTTCGAAGTCAAGAACATGTTGAAATGCTCCAGGAAATCACTCCTACTTTGAAAGAACTGAAAACACAAAGTCAGAGGTAAGACTATCTTAAGGCAAAAATTTATAAAACGTAAGCAAAGTATCTGGTCTAATTTTATCTCTTGATTTTAATATTTTCAGCTTTGCTTGTAGTTTTGTATGTAATCGGATAAAACATTCCATAAACATTTCATAAATTTTGTATTTCAGTATCTATAATAATTTGGTGAGTTTTGCATCACCGTTAGTCACTGATGCAACAAATGAATGTTCGAGTCCTACATCGTCTGCTACTTATCAGCCATCCTTTGCTGCAGGTAAGATGAGAGACCCGGATCTTGATCTGTTCACAGTCTATATGTAGATGTTAATATGTTTAATTATGCATGAGAGTCTAATAAATACATAGTCACATTTTAAAAAGGTTTTCTTAAACCTGGTCATATATCAAAGTCAACGTGTTTTGTCTTATCTTTAAAGGGAGAACAAAAATACCTTGTATTCACATGCTCTTTAAAGTTTTATTTTGTGAGGTAAAAATACGTGACTGTTGGAAAATTTAGAAAAATACTTGAGGAAAAGGTATAGTTCCATTGCAATTAGAGGTAAAAAACCACGGTGCACTTGTTGATTTACTTCTGTGCATGTATGTGTGTGCACATGTATGCACATACACAAACTGGGGTCATTTTGTAATGGAATTTTTGTTGTCTTTTCTCACTTAAATATGTTACTTCCCTATCATTAAATCCTACTGGCTGAATTTAATATGCCATCTATGCACCATATTAATCTTTCATTGTTGCATATCTAAAATGTTTATGGTTTTTGATGCTACAAGCTGTTCAATGGTGAATCTCATCATAGAATCCCTGGCCCCACATTTGGGGCCAGGGATTTAGCTCAGTGGTTCCACTGCCTGCCTTGCAAGCAGAAGGTCCTGAGTTCGATCCCCATTACCAAAAAAAAAATGACTTGTCTCTGAAAAACTTTGGGCCGGGGATTTAGCTCAGTGGTTTTGCCGCCTGCTGCGCAAGCGCAAGGACCCGAGTTTGATCCCCGGTACCAAAAAAAAAGAAATTCATATTTGAACACCTTACTGTTGAGGCTATATTTTTAGGAAGACAGTTGCTATGTCGAGGGATAAGGAGTTTATAAACTTGTAAATAAAATTCATTTTTTTAGTATTTCATTTGAGATATTTCCCACCAACACATCCCCTGTTTTCCTCTTTGTCCCTGTTTTCTGTTTAAATATAAATTGAGCCACCAACTCTTTCCATAGCAGTCCGGAGCAACACTGGCCAGAAGACTCAGCCTGATGTCATGTCTCAGAATGCTAAAAAGCTGATTCAGAAAAATCTTGCTACATCAGCAGATACTCCACCAAGCACCATCCCAGGAACTGCCAAGAATGTTGCTTGTAGTCCTAAAAAGGCCGTCAGAGATCCTAAAACTGGGAAAGGTAATTAGTAAAAATAAGGGTGGGCTGGGGATTTAGCTCAGTGGTGCTGTGCCTGCCTCGCAAGCGCAAGGTCCTGAGTTCGATCCCTGGTAATCACGCCCAAATAATAATAAGCATACCTTAAAATTTTATATGAAATGGTGGTTTGATTTACATGTGTTTCATTGTTTCATAGCTGTGCAAGAGAGAAACTCATATGCAGTGAGTGTGTGGAAGAGAGTGAAAGCCAAGTTGGAGGGCCGAGATCTTGATCCAAACAGGCGGATGTCAGTTGCTGAACAGGTGACTGTTTTTTTAAAATTGAGCTAAACTTAACTGGAAAATTGTAGGTTTAAAGATTCCCCTCACTCATTTCTTTGGTGGTTCATGAAGAAATAAGGAACTGCATATTTTCAAGATTCAGAAAATTTTGAGTAACACAGCTCTGGAGTTGGTGAGATATTCATTATTATAATCTGATCCTTCCCTATTAGCAGTCCTTTCCTCGTGCTGCTCTTAACTGAGATTTAAGCTGTGACCCAAGACTATCTAAAGGTTTCACATGAAACGAGGATGACATTTCCAGTGTAGGAATGGTATCTATAAAACCTCAATCAGTGTTTGTCTGAAGTCATTACTCAGAAATTTTCTCATTAGGGTTTGATATATAAATTTGAGGATTATTTCTTTAACCCCCAGCTGTTTATTTAAGAATTTTTAAAACTGTAGAAAAGCTGTAGGAATGCCCATATACTTTTTACATTGACTTACCAGTTCTAGTATTTTCCCACATTTATTTCATCATTCTTTGCATGTATATATAACGTGAATTCAACAGGTTTAACTCCAAGAACATGTATGGGCTTGTTGGGGTTCTCTTCATCTCAGAATTCAAAAGAGCCTTTCCCAAGATGCATGTATTTTGTAATCTGTGCTGTTAGAGGAGAACTTAGCTTCTCTTTCTACAATAGCAACTACTTGTCCTTTGGGTAATTAATTTGGATAATTAGAAGCTTTATGTTTGCAGTGCATAATAATTACATTCATTGTGGGGATGGATAATTAGGAACTTAAATAATTCATAAACCAGCATGGTGGCACATCCCTGTAATCTCAACTTGGAGGCTGAGGCAGGAAAATAGCTGAGTTTGAGGCCAGCCTGAACTACATACTGAGACGCTGTCTCAGAAAAAAAAATTAAATAATCCATATAATTTTGTGTATGTAGCATGTCCTTTCAAGTTTTCAATGACTTTAAATACCATTCTGCTTATTTTTACAGGTTGACTATGTCATTAAGGAAGCGACTAATCTAGATAACTTGGCTCAGCTCTATGAAGGATGGACAGCCTGGGTGTGAATGGCAAGACAGTAGATGAGTCTGGTTAAGCGAGGTCAGACATCCACCAGAATCAACTCAGCCTCAGGCATCCAAAGCCACACCACAGTCGGTGGTGATGCAACTGGGGGCTTACTCTGAGGAAACCTAGGAAATCTCGGTGCACTAGGAAGTGAGTCCTGCAGGACAGCTGCACTCAGGGATACGCCCAACACCATGGCCTGCAACCCCAGGGTCACGGGTAAAGAAAGCAAGCTCACCGCCTGAACACGGAGATTGTCTTTCTGCCACAGAACAGCTGCAAACGTGTCAGGAGGTTAGCTGAGAAAGAAATCGGGATGCCGCGGAGCACAGAGTGATTTGGAACTCCATTCCACCTGACCCTGTGTGTACAATCCAGGAAAAACAAACCCCGCTCAGAAACAGAGAAAACTGGGGCCGCGAAGAAGTCACAGCCAAGGAAGAGATGAAGCATTCAGATTCTCGTAAAATACTTGTTGCTTGGCAACAGTACTGGTTAGGTTAACCAGTGAGTACAAAAAAGCTATGTGATACGAATTTCAGAAATGGACTGAAAATGGAGAGATTTGTAACAGTTACACTACATTGCAAGAACTTCTGAAATGAAGGGAAAAAACCCACCCCATCAATCCCTGGTCCTCCCTGCCACTTCCCATTCCCTTTTTACCTAATCTAGTGGATTAGCCATCTTTCAGATTCACTTTTATTTCAATCCTTGTATTTTGTATACTTTCAACTCAATGCTGTTAACTTGTATTTGGAGAAATAAACAGGAATTTCTCCAAAACCACTGATAACGTGGAAAATTCAAGGATTGTTTAAAGGTCTCAAGGTCACATACAAAATGTAATTCTGATTATTTGAGTCATTTCTGTGATTCTATCATGTACAGTTTCCAGAATTGTCACTGTGCATTTAAAAGTAATGAATCTTACAGACATTTGATTTAATGTACACTCCTCTTTTCCCGCAAGTGCATTTTTTGAAGGTCATCAAAGTTTTCCTCTTTATGATTGCTGTAGGTTTTTTTTTTTTTTTCATAGAAAGTAGCTAATCCGATGCAGTCTTTTACCTTTTAAAAAACCAGGATAGAGACCTATTGAAGTTTTACATTGTTGACTACAGATTAACAATAAAGTGATGTTCTGGTGGAGGTAGAGTGAAATGGTTAATTCAGTTTTCTTATTTGATACTTTTAATTTACAACTGGTAAATTAAAAGTGCTTTAGTTTGCTTGGCCTTTTCAGAACATATACATGAAACATTAGCAAAAGTAAAAACCACCATCTTTTATTAAGCTCAGTTATTAGTCTGTGAAGTGCTTTATTTTTGCATAATTTTAATAGCTTGCTCTTCAGTGGTACGGTATAATGAATTCATGATCAAGGTTTCCTTACATTTAGCATCGCATTTCAGTACTGACTGAACTAAACTGTTGATCTAAAATTAAAATGCAGACTAGGATTCTTAAAATCACACATCACCCCAAAATAGAACACAATTTAAATCTTAACTGTTTGAATATTTCCTTTGCATTTTATAGATTAGGACAGTGGTCACTTTCTACTTGCCAGTCCTCACAGACAAACTGGAAAGGTACAGAGAAAAATTCCACATAGCTCTGGTCCTTTTCTGTATTCTGATTGCCACATTAATTTATAATCTTTACCCAGGAGAAGATAAATTTCAGTACCGGTACTTAAGTATTGATAGAACAGTGGTATTTTTGAATACCTGTGTGCCCAAAAACAAGTTAAGGAAACTAGTACATCAAATTTTATTTTCTTCATTGATTTTGAACCTTACTTTCACAGTCAAAACAACCTAGCTGAAATAATAATAATGCCATATTGTATTTTGCATGCTGCTTTATTCCCTAGAGGCTTTGGGAGCTCCTGCACTCGTTACCTGATCATCTTTGCTTGCTCAAGATTAGTCCTTTCAGCAACATTCTTGTCACTAGGAAAAACTTACCGTGATGATAAAACCAGTTCACACTTGTCTCTATAGATAGTATTTGAAATTGCTTCCACTTGGTAAAGAAGGTAAAAGAGATAGTTGAATTTTATTGCATTTGAGTTTCAGGCTTCAGAAGTACCTGGAACCTTATCCAAGCAGAAAAAACAAGACAGTTTTATTTCATAAAACATGTGCCTCTGATAAGTTATCCATCACTTTTATTTTAAAACGGTCCCTCAGAGAACAATATAGCATATACAGTATGTGTTAAGTTGTAGCGTACATATGAGTAACTAATAACTTCAAAGCTGACTCTTTACTGACTGTGGACAAGACCCTAGTCTGTGCAGTTTGGCTTCCTCTATGATGCCATTCTGCAAGTAGCCCTGCCAGTTTGAACTTCTGTGAGAGGCCGCATCAGTAAGATTAAGAAGACAGGGCCATATTTTGTTGATTATCTTGTAAAATAAAGTCAGAGTGCTATAGTTTTGAAGTCATTTTTTTTGACAAAATACCTGTGGAGAACCAGGGGTCCTCTCTGTCTCTGTCTCTCTCATTCAGAGGGTACAGAATAACCTACAAACAACCTCTTCTATTCAAAGCACCCTTGGAAATTAAAGTTTAAGTGTTTTGTTGTCTTTTTTGGAATTGCCTAATTTTTAGTTGGTTTTTCTACAATGCTGTGGCAGCCTAGTAGTTTTATGGAGCTTTCTCTTTTACTGTTTCTTTGGTGTGTCTTGTAATTTTTGTATTTCAGGTCATGAATTCATAGCATAGTTGTTGAGTGATTAAAATTCTTCTGTGCCTGACCTTGTAGTGAGTTGTTTGAGATATGTGTGAGATTTCTGTGTGAGAACTGATAATCGGGCTCTTGATCTGCTTCCCTGAATTGGTCTTTCAAAACTCAAATGTCAGGTTCAGGGTGAGGGTCTGTAACACAAAGAAAAACTTCCATCACTTCTGCCCTTAACACTTGCCTCTATTACTTACTAAGTTTAGTAAGTAGTTTTCTTAATTTTGTCCAATGTTTGGTGTTATCTGCATTATATTTTGTTGTTTTAACTGTGGTTGTTCTGATGTGTGAAATTTAAGGATAGAGCCATTTAAAAAATGCCAAGCAGGGCAATGCAAGTACAGCCAAATATTAGAGTTGATGTGCAATCTTAGGTCCTTTTTAATCTGGGGTATTATAGGCAGTACTTTAAATCAAAGTCTTCCTGGCCTATTTTCCTCCACATTTTTGTAATTATTCTGGGGGCTTACTTGTTTGGCAGTACTAAAATCAAAGGAGCTGGTTCTTCTTTTCTCCAAATTCTTTTCATATCAATGAAAGCACCTACAGCTAGCCTGTTCCTCCTATTCCTATACATCAAATATCAGTGAGTGCGTCACTATTAGCACATTTAAGCATCTTTGTTTTACATAAATTTATGAGTGTGAAACCAGTGTTCCATTTTATATCTTGTTGAACTTATAAAAAATGCCAGTAACTTAGAATTAGGACCACACACACACACACACAAATCACGAAGGTAGAAATATTAATGCAAGGGTTACTTAAAGGAAGTGGATTTTGTTTTTAGTTATTTGCGTAGTATTAGATTCCTCCTTTGGGGAAATACTAGCAAGCGTCACAAAATTTTCTAAATGTTGGGGAGGGAAAATTCACTGTATTATGAAACCCTAAGGGTTTGCTGCACTTTCCTGCTTTTTGGCCTGGATAACTGTCAATATTCTAATTTGCAAAAGGGCAGACTGACTCTGAGAGAAGCTTTTGAGTTCAAGGGTTAGTTACAAAGCAGTCACTTAGGGTCCCTTGCTTTCCATGGGAATTTGGCTAGGCTTACTAGGGAAACAAAACTGTTGTGCTAATGTAAAAACTGTCATACAATTAGCTTGATTTTTGAAGATGGCAAAGAATTGCATGTTATTCTGAAATGCAGACTTTAGAATGTTTTTCTTTCAAAACAGGCTGATTAAATATAGTGTTTCCTGGACCGGGGATTTAGCTCAGTGGTTCCATCGCCTGCCTTGCGAGCGCAAGGTCCCAAGTTTAATCCCCGGTACCAAAAAATAAAACAAAAAATAATAAATATAGTGTTTCCTGTTGTTTTTCCTTTTCCTGACAGTCAAAATTTCAGCTCCTGTTTAAAGTTACTATGTCACTTACTTTTCTGGCTTAAATTTCCCTTATATTTCCACCTGTAATGTCAGTGGCAATGACATCATACTTCACATGTTAATTTGGTTTTTACCCTTATTATAAGAGTTGAGTTGAGCCGAATCTTCCTTGTCCTAGTAACATTGTATAAATAGTGGCTTCTCTGTACAAAAGGTTGTAATGCCTCCTGATGGATATAATTTTGTGATTGTATTTAAAAGTTGAATAAATCACACCAGCTTCCTGAAAATGTTCATAATGCATCTTTTGGAAATCAGAAATATACATGCCTACTTTGCATATTTGCATTAACAAGGCAAAGATTGTATGGAATACCTGTTTTTCAAAAAATAAAGGTTCCGTCTTAAAAGATGTAACATCTAAGGTCTGAATTATTGGTTGAATTAGATCCCAGTGTGCCTGATTTTTGGAATACGGGTAGCCTTTTTATTTTAAGCACTAATTATCTCCAAAATTTAAAAAATTTCATTTTCAAAAGAATTATTTTACTCTCGATTTTCTGTTCACTGTTTAATGTGCAGGGGAAGTTCGCTTCAATTGGAAAGTTCCTAATATTAAGGACAAATTAAGCTTAATTTCAGCAGTGTTTAAGAAACAAAGCTCTTGCAGACCATCCTTGATAGATAGATGCGTTCCCAGGGGCTTGAAAGCTCTGAAGGAAAAACAATGTCCAGGCCTTAGTATCAAAGATTCCATTTGTTGCTGCTAGGCTGTTAGGGTGCATGTTAACTGCTTAATCATCTGGCACATTTCAAGAGATCATATCCTGTCTTTGTGGTACAAAAATAAAGCTCAAATGAAAGCTCCATTAAGAGAAGTCTTTTTAATAATCGGGCCACTTGGCAGTTTAGTGGGCTCTGTGGAAGTTCTAAATTGTACATTTGGAAATGAGTCTGGGAACAAAATCAGTGAGTAAAAGACTCCAGAGAAACTGCTGTCTGAGTTACCTTTGCTTTTTCACCTACCTTTCACAAGCTAGTGTTTAAAATTAGTCTTTCTTTTTAAGTTGTGCTACGATACTCAAAAACCAAAAGCATTCTGTAGTAGAAGCCAAGTTCCCAAAGTAGAAATCAGTTTTTAAAGCCTCCTAACTCTGGCCTCTTGAAATTGGATGTTACCATGTTCCCAGTAAGATTGGCATCTCATTGCATGATGTAGCAGCTGATTGCTTGGGTCCTTTTGTCCTTTATTTTGAAAATGGGGAGTAAAGGGGTGGCACATACCTTTAATCCTAGCTCTAACTTGGCCAACCTAACTAAACCCTGTCTCAAAATTTAAAGTTTTTGAAGGGCTGGTGATATAGTTCAGTGCGAAGGCCTTGGGTTCAATCCCCAGTACTACCAAAAAAAAAAAAAAAAAAAGTGGAGGGCTTATTCCTCAAATTCCACAGCCTAAAAATCTCCCCAGTGGCGTCATATTTGTATCAGTCTTTTCTCCCACATTGCCTACAGTGGCCCTTAATTGAGGAATCTCCTTCACTTGCAAAGGCATTATTGTTCACTCAAATATTTCTTGCAGGTCTAGGGACTTGCTAAAGATCCATGGCAGGGCTGAGTGTAGCTGAGACAGACTGCTTGGCTTACCTAGCATGGTCAATGCCGTGGGTTTGATCACAGCCTCCCCAAAATCAATAGCAAATTGTGCACACGTCCATGAAATTCTCAATGCTCTTGCTCCTGCCAAGGGCTTCCTTAGGGCCAGTCTGATCTGTAGCTGTGTTTTCTCACTTTCCCTTATTACTTCCTTCCTTGAACTTTTACCTGAATTTCATGAAGAATTAAATAATGCTTTCAAAACAAATGTAAGATCAATAGGTGCCTTATGAGTTACATAACAGATTGCCAGTTAAAAACATTATCTGGACAAACAGCTGATCAGGCCAACGTTTGGCATGTTTTTGCATTGAATAATGAAACTCAAAAGTTGTTAATGCATTTTGAAATCTTGGCTAGGTAAGATACAGAAATGCCTCGACATAGTTGATCTAGTTCCAAAATTGCTTATAAATTTCACTGTTTATGAGAAGAGTTATATCTTTCCTTAGCATGACCTTTCATCTAAGTTCCTGTCAAAACGAATCCCTGAAGCTAAATATCCTAATACATAAGCCACTTTCAAAGTCAGGTGCATTGTTCCCCTCTTCAAACTGTTTTTCCTTTCAAGTTAAGGCCTTATTCCTACTGAGCAGCAGAAAAACAAGGCAGCAAAATCCACATCAAAAGCTCTTTCCCTTGTCCTCAAAACCTCACGAGGTGAGCACGAGCCCCTGGATCACATTCTGCGTTAAACTGCTTAGAGGGCGGCGGGCTGGTGGGAAAGAGGATCCTAGCCGCCTTCCTCAGCCACGTTAGCACATTTCTTCCACTACTCAGTTTTCCAGAGAGGCTCCTTAGCTTCTTAGAACCACCGGAAGAAGGACTGCAAGCTACGTCGCCGGCCATACAGACGGAGACCGAGAGCTACGGCGACCCCAGCTCCAGCCGGTAACTAAACTGCTTCAGTTCAGGGCAAAGCACGCCCCCTGCGCGCTGATTGGTTGGTCTGTGTCTCCGCCCCTCCCCCCAGGGGCCGCTTCGGCTTCTCTCCTTTGACCTCGATTTCAAGCCCTGCGCTGGGCAGAGGTTGGGCAGGCTTCCCTTACGCTTGAGCTCAATTCGCCCAATGAGGGGTGAGCTTCGCGAGAGCTGTCGGGAAAGGCGGCTGCCTATATAAGCGGCTTACGGGGCGTTCCTCCGCGTTTCGGTAGCAGTGCGGGCGGTAGGAGGAGGTGGGCTTGGAGGGCGGCCTGCCCTAGCTGAGCCTGCATCTCGGGGACAATGGCGGAAGGCGATAATCGTAGCACCAACCTGCTGGTGAGTCTCAGCGGCCTGTCCTAAGGGAACCGAGCGGGCCTCCGGGCTTCAGTGGGCTCTGCAGGGTGGGTCCCGCACTGGGCCCGGCACTCCTCCCGCGGTTTCCCGTGCAGGCGATGAGGCCTGACCCCGGGTCTTCTGAGGTTTGGGGGTCGGTCACTAGGCCTGTCGGCCTCTGACATCCGCGTGACTCGTCACTTCAACTAGGGATTGAGGAGGAGGTGGGAGAAGGGGGCTGTGGCAGAAAGAGCCTGGGGTGCAGCTGGGGCAGAGGCCGGCGAAGGGGCGGACCAGCGTTTTCTGGCCCAGGCCCCAGCCGTTCCAGGTTCCCCTTCTTTGGTTTTCGCTTGATGTGCCGTCTTTGTTTTCTCGGGTCAAAGGACTGCTGCCGAGCAGTAGTTAGAGCTGGCACAACTTACCACGCAGGGAAGCTGCGAACTCATTGCAGGGAACTGGAAGTGGGGTTCAGCTGAAAAGACAAATGGGAGGACCGGGCTTCGGCTGGAATTTGGAAGGGAGCTGGTCACTCGAGGACTGGAGACGATTTTGGAATACTAAGCAAGAATGCAAAGGAACTGCGTGAATTTGTGTCATGGGCAGACAGATTTAATTCATCACGACTTTAACTGCACCATTCAGGCAAAACCAAGAGATATCCTTGTGTTTTCACCATCACACTTCTCCAGAAAAAGGCCGACTACACAGCGGAAATGAAAAGAGAAACAATTTTAATTTTTGGCTTTTGCACTTGCAAGAGCCCAAATGCTGACGAATGAAGCAGTTTTGATTGTGCATGATTTTCACTTTCATTGCTTTTTAGAAGTACATGGCTTGTCTCCTTGCACACATACACACGCGCACACGTACACACACCCATCCCTTTAGGGTTAGCCACCAGCATGGCACCTTTTCAGAGGATTAAGGCAGCAAGAAGTTGCCCAACTTCTGTTGAAATGACAGGTCCTGGCGCACAGCTCCTCATTCCCCACTCAACTGCTCTTTGCAGCAGAGAACTATAAGGAGATCAAGGCCTTGTCTCAGTTTCTTCGCGTATATAAAGGAATAGTGACAACATCTTTGTAGCGTTTTTGGGAGGACTAATATAAGTATGTTAAATGCGTAAGGTTTCCAGCACAGAGAAATTTATTTAACTTTCTTATTTAAATTATAAGAATAATATAATAAATTATATGTATTTTTTATTTTAAACTTATTTATTTTCTTAGCATTAAGCATGGGATATAAAGTCAGAAATACTGGGGCCATCTTAGTGATCATTGTGGCACAGGTACAATCTTTGTTAAGACTGATTTGCATTATCGTAACTTTGTATATTTCCAGTGACACTTAGATTTCTTTTTGGTTTTTGGTACCAGGGATCGAACTCAGGACCTTGAGCTTGTGAGGCAGGCACCGGAACCATTGAGCTAAATCCCCAGCCCTAACACTTAGATTTCTTGTTTAACTTTTATCTTCCTTTACCCAAAATCAGCTTTAGGGCTTTTGCTACATTAGGTCATCCTAGAGGTTGGCTTTTGAGTGTCATATTTACAGAGAAATTTGATATCTAACCAAAAGGTCTTCATGAGTGATAGAAACATGGTATTGAGATATACTAAGCTTACAATGCCACATGTAATTTAGCTAAAGTAGTTTTCCTTACTATGCAATGAATGCTAACATGTAAGTGGTTCTGTTACACAAAGAGCTACTTTAGAGATTGAATGCTGTTCAGGAAGAGGGTTTCCTAATGGATTTAGAAACAAGAGTTTAAATCAATAAAATGACAAAAGCAACAGATCAATTTTAAACCACCTGAAATGAACAAACCTAAAGGATCGAATTTTATTAATACTCTAGGCATTGTCACATGACTCCTGCATGACTTTGGGGAAATTAGTTTACTCATTTGAAATTAAAGAAAGTGAGCTTAAAATGATTTTTATCCGTACGCTGTGGATTTCTGTAAAGATTATGTCATATTATGGATGTAAAGAGTAGCCCAGGGCTTAGACTGGAAAGGTGACTTCAAAGAATGAGTTTTTTCACCTCTGTTGGTTTGTCTTTGGTACCAAGGTTGCAAGACACCCCCCCCCCCCGCAAAAAACCCAAAAAAACCCCAAAAAACTAGCCAGTTTAAGATAGCAATTTGTTGTTTTTTTATTTTTTTGAGACAGGGTCTCGATATGTAGTTCAGGCTGGCCTTGAACTTTTGGGTCTCCTCCTGCCTGAGCCTCCCAAGTGTTGGGATTACAGGTGTGCACCACCACACCCAGCAAGATGGCAATTTGATGGAGGCATTTTCTATATTTGGTGCCTTTGAAGAATTTAACTCTCTCTGAACCACAGAAGTGTTGAGACTTGTCAAATGATCACTGTAAATGTTGATCACGCATAGGCTGTGGAGACTGCGAGTCTGGAAGAGCAGCTGCAAGGATGGGGAGAAGTGATGCTGGTGGCTGATAAAGTCCTCAGATGGGAGAAAGCCTGGTTTCCACCTGCCATCGTGGGTGTGGTTTCTCTGGTGTTTCTGTAAGTGTGCTTTTACATTACTAAGGTTGTGCTTATTATTAAGAAAGGATCAGGTAGTCCATAATCTGTAAAGAATACCTTTCTTTGCAAGCAGTTCACGTACTTTCCAGAATTTGAGTACTTACGTAAACCGATCGCCTAGTGCAGTGACTCAAACGTTTTGTCCTCGCCACCCTTCCTTTACACTCCTAAATTACTGTGGAAGGGCTCGCGAAGAGCTTTTGCCTGTTGGTATTTACATTAATGAGTGCAGGTGTGATGTTAGCGTGTCCGGAGGACTGGAAAACCACTTGTGGGAAAATAGAAAACTGAATACCATGTTGGAAAACCTGTACACTGGGTGAATAAACATCTTCAGCTTCAGAACAGTGATGCCTGTTTTTCTAACCGTGATTTTTTTTTTTTAACAGGATTATCTATTATCTAGATCCATCTGTTCTGTCCGGCGTTTCCTGTTTTGTTATGTTTTTGTGCTTGGCTGATTACCTTGTTCCCATTCTAGCGCCTAGAATTTTTGGCTCCAATAAATGGTAGGTGGCATAATGATTTGGCAGTCTAATTTCTGAGAAGTTACTGATGCTGGTGGATGTGATTAGTATGCTGTATTTGCCGACAATTCTCTACCTAGCAGACACCTAGGAGTTAAGATTTATTGATTTTTATGTAAAGAGTTTCTTAGCTAATTTCAGATATGAGTCATGAAGTTCCAGTACTTATGTCTCTGTAGTAGTTTTATGGTCAACCATTTACCTTTTGTGTTCTCTTTAGAGTTTTTGTTGAATTTTTAAAAAATATTTTTATTTATTTATTTATTTACTTAGTACCAGGGATCGAACTCGGACCTTGCGCTTGCCAGGCAGGCGCGGTGCCACTGAGCTACATCCCTGGCAAAGTGAATATTTTTAATTTAATTTAATTTTATTTTTTGGTACCGGAGATCAAACTCAGGTCCTTGCACTTGCAGGGCAGGCAATGGAACCACTGAGCTAAATCCCCGGTGTGAATATTTTTTAAAGGAGCTCAAAATAAGCTTTCCAAAAAAGTTGTGCTTTGACATTTTTACACTGCTACTTTAAAGTTGCATAATATTAATTTTATAAACTATTTTAATTACAAACACCACTAGTGGTACATTTTTATCCACATTCACTTTGCAGATCTTTATTAAATGTCTGCTAGGTTAGGCACTGTTCTAGGTGCTGTGAAGTATTTTGCCTTTTAAGATTGTCTGTGCTTAAGGCTGAGGCATTAGGACACTGAGGCAGTAGGAGAGTAGGAGTTAGCCAACTGCATGCCAAGTACCTCAGAATAGATTCAAGCTATATATACAAGTGTATTGTTGATTGCATTTTTATCATTATTCAGTTGCTTCTGAATTCCAAAGGTTATAGTTAAATGACAAAGTATCATATTAAAACTATTTTTAACTTCCCTCTAGAATGTTGAATTTCCCACCTTTAATCCAAATAATGAGCTAAATCAGATGTTTGAATAGTTTTTTTTTCTTCCCAGCTGCTATTCCTCCTTAAGTTAATTTTCTCCTTATGTCTTAGTATTTATTTATTTACTTACTTATATATTCAGTAGTACTGGGGGTTGAACCGAGGGCCTCACACATGCTGGGTAAGTGCTCTACCCCTGAGCCACATCCCCAACTCCGTGACATTAGTCTTTTGTTTCCAGATGACAGCAAATAATAAGATCTGTAAAAATGAAAATTTTAAATATGTAGCTTATAAATCTTTTTTAAGGCAAATTCATATATTTTGGGAGAGTTTGCTTAAACTATGGGATAAGTAAGCATGTTTCTAGAAACATGTTTTCCTCCCAGAATGGATTAGTATTAGGAACTCTCTTCTGAATCGTTTTCACTTGCAGTAATGAATTAATAATACTGTTGTTTGGGGCAACAAGTTTGTGACCATGCAGTGGAGCCAGTTTAACAAAGGGAAGCAACCATTGACCTTGACTTTAGTAGCCAGATAACATTCTAATCTGGGAATTCATAACTCCTACAAGAAACTTTTCAGAAATAAACACTCATGCTTTCATGGTAACTGCTATCGATAGTGCAGAAAATTTTTTTTTTTTAATATTATGGGAATGATCTTGTGGGAAAGAAAGAACACTGTTGCAGAGCCACAATCTAACCTTGACCATGGTCACCATAGAAGGTCTAATTGTTTACAAGAAGTTTTGTGGCTCAGCAGAAATCCTACTTGATTGCCAGAATGAAGATGGGAAGGGAGAAGGCAGCACATTCTTTAGCACAGGTCCTGTTTCTGGTAGCCATTGTTCCTGTGCAGCAAAGATAATAAATACAGGGTTCATTTTTTTTTTTTTTGGTAATTGGGAACAAGAACAATTGGGCTTTCTTTTTGTTGAATATTTACTGCATTTTTGTTGTTGTCGTCATTTCTATTTTCCCTCAGAGGTACTAAATTTATCAATAATTGAGTTTGAGCTGTTTATTGCTGCTGTGGTGTCAGATGTATAAGCCCAGTTGGGGTTGTTAGCTTTGAATATGAGCGCCATTGACATTGCAGTGGTCAGATACAGCTGTTCAGTGAGACTAATGGACTACAGTGCAGGAATTAGGATCTGAAAAGTAATCCAGGAAAATCAAATTTATAATGATTTCTACATAGCCGATAGAAGTTATAAGTGTTTTGTTACTATCATTAACCAAATGTGACTCTGGAGTTACAGATTAGCACTAACACTCTATTAAATAACAAAGGATGTATATATACATACAACTTTAAGAGGATGATGTATTTGTTTACTATGGAGATTTCCTTATAACAAAAGGGAAAATTCTTTTTCTAGGACCACTGAACAACAGCAAAGATTCCATGAAATTTGCAGCAATGTAGTAAAGACTAGACGCAGAGCTGTGGGCTGGTGGAAACGCCTCTTTACACTAAAGGAAGAAAAGCCTAAAATGGTACTTTTTTTTGCTTTGACTTACATAACTGTAAAGCACAATCCTAAGTTTAGCTTTTTGTAACCTAATGATAGACTTTTCTTTTAATAATTATAGTTTTTGCCAGGCATGGTAGCGCATGCCTGTAATTCCAGCACTTAGGAGGCTGAGGCAGGCAGATGACTCTGAGCTCGAAGCCAGCCTGAACTACACAGCAAGACCATGTCTCAAAAAACAAACAAGATGAGGAGAAAATAAACAAAAAACTTATAGTTTGATATTTATTATTTGCTTTAGGTGTGACTCATAGCTACATTCATAAATGTTTATCTGAATTAGACTGGATCATTGAACACGAAAAATCATATTTTGCATTTCTTTTTTTGTTTTTTTGTTTTTTTGGTACCAGGGATCGAACTCAGAACCTTGTGCTTGCAAGGCAGGCACAGTGCCACTGAGCTAAATCCCCAGCTTGCATTTAATTTTCTGTTCTAGTAGAACAGAGGTTTTTTTCCTTACTAAAGTAAAATTGAAAGACATGCACTCAGAAAACATCTGTTATCTCTCAGCTTCATATGAGAATACTATATGAACTTATTAACTGGAAAAATAGTATAATTTATGTCTTAAAGCATTTACTCTATAGACTCAGTAATTCTAGGAGGAAATGTATTTAGATTCTATAAAGTAGATCAAATGGAGTTTTCTGTAGGTTTTTAGAACATACAGATTTTGAAATTAAGTATTTTTAAGGAAAAGTGGTGAGAAAAGCTAAATTTCTTTTTCCTTTCTTTGAAACAAACTTTCACCTGACAAAGTTATATGTATTTATGGTATATGTGATGTTTTGATAGACATACTAATTGTGGAATGGTGAAACAAACTCCTACAGTCACACTTCTCAGCCTTTTTCTGCGAGTTAATAAACTTCTTGTTGTTTTCCTTGTTAGTACTTCGTGACCATGATCATTTCTCTTGCCGCGGTTGCTTGGGTGGGACAGCAAGTCCATAATCTGCTTCTCACCTGTCTGATAGGTAAGTCTGTGGAAGTCCTACAGTCACATCCTAGGCAGTGAAATCTAAATACAGCGTAGGCAAATATGTGAGTACTTAGCACATTTCAGGTACTGACCAAAGAACTTTGGGAGTATAGAAATGTGACTAAGACTCAGGTCTTTGTTTTCAGGGAGTTTAGGGTCTTACAGCAAGTAAACACAAAACCCTGTAATAACCCTAAAGTAGACAGTACAGTGAAACCTTAGTTTGCGAGCATAATTTGTTCTGAAAACATGCTTGCACTTGTATTTCAAGCAAGTAATAAAGACAATAGGAAGTAAAAATAAATGAACATCACATGATCACAACTGAGCAAATGGTTCCCCCAACTCCCTGCGAGATTGTGGGTGATCATATCCTGGCAGCAAGAGGTTATGGAAGAGAAGGGGAAAAAAAAAGCAGAGGAATCCCTCACTTCAGATGCAGTCAGGGCGATGTGTAAAATGTGGGAGACAGTGCAGCATTTGAGAGCACCCCCCGGGTAAGGCTGTCGCAGTGCAAGTGGTGAATCTGTTCAGTGACAGTGCAATGTAACGTTTCTGTGAAATCCTCAAAAGGAGGCAAAAAAGCAAGTGTCATTGGGTGGGTTCCTTGTTAAAGTTGCAGGAAAAGAAAAAGATTCCCGGGCTGGGGATTTAGCCCAGTGGCTCCACTGCCTGCCTTGCAAGCTCAAGGACCCGAGTTTGATCCCCAGTACCAAAAAAAAAAAGATTCCGTTGAGCAAAAAGCAGTGATTCGTGGAGTGACAGTGAAGGTCGCCCTACACAGTAGCCCTCCTCTGCCTTGTCTCCCTCGCACCAGTCACAGAGGTTTTCAAAGGGAACTGCAGGTTAATTTGTCTATTTTTCTTTATCTTTTCTTTATTATTTTGTGTTATATTAACAGTATTGTCATCATTTTTATATGATTATTTTGGGGTTGTGGAACAAATCCTCTGAGTTTCCATTATTTTCATAGGGAAATTTGCTTGAAATACAAGTGCTTTGGATCACAAGCATGTTTACAGAATAAATGGGCTGAGGGCCGGGGATTTAGCTCAGTGGTTTTGCCGCCTGCTGCGCCAAGCAGAAGGACCCGAGTTCGATCCCTGGTACCAAAAAAAAAAAAAAAAAAAAAAAGTTCTAACCAGAATAAATGGGCTGGATAATTATAAACTTAAATACAGTGGACTCTTGACCTATGAACTCAGTTCATTCTTGAGGGCTGGTTGTAACTCAAGTTGGTCAACTGAAGGCTCAGGCTCCTCTGCACAGCCTTCAAAGTCTCTCTCCTATATACAGGCAGATCTCAGTGTCCTTGGAGAGACACAGGCCCAGGATTTCTCAACCCCACCCAGGAAAGGATGTTGTAACGGTGCTCCCAGAAGTCTTTAAGGGTTACTGTATCGGAGACCATCTGGAAGTAACTCAAGACTTTGGTCATAAGTTAAAACAAATTCTGTTCATAACTCAAGTTGTTCATCTGTCAGGCCAGTCATAACTCAAGGGTCCACTGGAATAGATTTGTATTACTTCCTCCCATTAGAGTTCTCATAGTCTAGGAAATCTACCTTCTTTAAAATGTGATAATCTTGGGCCAGGGATTTAACTCAGTGGTTTCGCTGCCTGCTGCGCAAGCGCCAGGACCCGAGTTCGATCCCCAGTACCAAATAAATAAATAAAATGTGATAATCTTTATAGGAGGTTAATTGCTTTCTCCTGAGAGACTGAAGCAGAAGGATTATAAATTTGAGTCCTGCTTGGGCATCTTAGCAATTTAGCAAAAACCTGTCTCAAAAAAGGCTAGTAGGGGCCAGGGATTTAGCTCAGTGGCACTGCACCTGCCTGCCAAGCACAAGGTCCTGAGTTAGATCCCTGGTACTACAAAAAAAAAAAAAAAAAAGGGCTTGGATGTAGCTCATGCAAAGTACTGGGTTCAATCCCTGGTACTAAAGAAAAAATAATTGCTATCTCCTTAATTTTGTTTGTTTGTTTATTTTAAGTGACTTTCTTACTGTTGCTTCCTGGACTGAACCAACATGGAATCATTTCGAAGTATATTGGAATGGCCAAAAGGGAGATAAACAAGCTTCTGAAACAAAAAGAAAAGAAAAATGAATAATACATCTGTTTTATTCAGTGTGGTTAATGAGTATGCATTGCCCTGGGAATAGTTTCTACTGTGCTGTGTGGATACTGAAATGCTACAGAAGTAGCTCTTTGCTTTCCCGCACTCTTCCCTTAGTAGAAATTCACACTTGCCAGTAATGCTTTGTGCAGTGTCTTTGTTAATTGTAGCTGGGTGCATTCTCATCAGTTGGCCTTAATTGGACAACTCACTAGGAAGTAAGGCTTGTTTTGATTTTTCTCACCCAGGGTTAACTAAATTCTTACTTTTGACAACTTCTTTTAAAATAATACAGTGGTGAACTTTACTCTTTAGTACAGTTAACAGTGACTTTGGACAGTTGTTTGGGTTGATGTTTGCTTTAGCTAGATAGAAGGTAGCAGTCTGTGGCTCTAGGAAGCTGGTTCTACTGTCTGCTTCCACAGTCTGCTTAAAAAACAGACTTCATGAATATAAAGACCAAGTTTACCACACCTGATGAAGAGACCAGTTAGAAGTCATTCCTCAGACTGTTTCTTTACCACTGGAGAAGAATCTATGGAATAAAGTGAAATTGATTCCATGCCCTAGTACGTATAGGTTTCTCCTTTTTGCAAAACAGTAATCTCTAGGAAGTATCGATCCTTTGTCTTACATGGGGAATCAGACAGGTGTAGAGCTCTTGTTCCCCTGCCCTACTTCATCAGTGAATCCTTAAAGGCTTTTTAATAGCACATTTCCAAAAGACTGTATTTTAGGATATTTAGCATACTTTTCATTTTGGGTTTTTACAGCATACACAGTAGGTTAAGATGCAAGTCTGTGACCTTTATTCCAATAACAGCCAGTAAAGGACAAAAGTCTTCCTATGGTTAGTCAAGATTCATTGCAGTAGAAAATAAAATAACTAATTTCTAAGATCAGAAAAAGCCTTCAAAGGTAGGCCCTACAATTCTTTCTCATTTTACAGTAATACTGGCTATATTTTGATTGCCATAGGTTTTGCATTGGACATAGTGACTACACTGGCATTTGACTTTTTTCCTCAGTATTTCTCAAGGGCTGTTGGTGAGAGCAGGGTTGTGATGACAGATAGGCCTCTGGCCCACATAGATTTTATAAGTCCTTGGAAAACTCCTTATAGTCATTCTTTCCCTCTTAGTAGCTGGAAACTTAGAATAGCTGGCATCTGTAAGAATGAACCTTTGAGGGCCAAAAATGTGACATATTTGGGAACAATTCTTAAACTCCTTAACTAGCTGTAATATAGTTCTGTGAATTCATTGCGCTGATGCTGTAAAACCTTGTGGTATATCTGTCCCCAAATAAGTATTGTTTTCTTCCCTTTGATATTGCTGTAAACAGTGGGATGCATTGTATGTTTAATTTTTTAAAAAAAATTTTCATACGGCTACCTTAATTTTACATGTGTTTCCTCAGTGTAAATAAGCCTGTCTTATCTGGATTTTTTTTTTGTGAATGTGTGTTCTACCAGTTAACTACCCTGGCAGTTTTAATCCTGTATTATTTCTCCTTTGTTTTGTGTGAAAGGGAAAAATAAAAGCTGGAATCTCTTTGGTGTCTCACTTTCTTTCTAACTTAGCCAATCTAATGTTTTCATGATTGAATTTATGAAGCCAATTAGTGAAGTTCCCTGTGTGAGCATTACAGATCTCTCAGTACTCTTTAAGAGCAAAATGAAATCCAAAGTTTAAATGTATTCATTCAGCAAAGACGGAGGCTCGGTGCTGGATGAAAGAAATACAGTAAGGGGCACAGATGATGTGGGTGGGCAGCTGGAAGAGGGCTCCACAGGTGTCCACCTGGGTGCTTCTGTCCCCTGGGGAGAGCTCTGGGGGTTCGTCCTGGAGAGCTGCTCAGGAAATAATGGCGGAATAACCTGTCTGCATTTGAAACACTTCAAGAGCTCCAACTGCTTTATGTCCCTGGCTATACTTTTTGGTGGGTCCTGGGAATAGATTTGGTAGTAAATTACCATAATCTGAGTTCCTCCACCCCAAAAAGTATGGATCCTTCTTTGGAGCCTCCTGGGGTTTGGGTGATGTCCACCAATAAAGTCTTAAGGTTACCAGCAGTCTGCATGATTGTCTGACGTTTCTTAGCAATACGTGTTTATTTGTTTTTTGGTACTGGGGATCGAACTCAGGACCTTGCCTGATGTTTCTAAAATGCTGGTCTTCAACTGTGCAGCTGCGATTATTGCTTACATCAACCTCACCTGGCTGGCTCCCTTCCCAGGCCAGCTTGGCTCCTTCAAAGCCAGACTCCTGGAGGGGCTGCCTGGATGCCAGCTCTGGCTGCAGCAAGTCCCTTTCAAGGTAAGCCCTGACTACCTCCAGCACAGCAGAGGTCCTGTCATCCCATAGTTCACATAGGAGGAAACCTTTTGTTTTTTTTTTTTTTTGGTACTGGGGATTGAACTTGGGTCCTTGCACTTGCGCAGCAGGTGGCGAAACCACTGAGCTAAATCCCTGCCCAGGAGGAAACCTTTTGGAATGAGTTGTGCCAAGGGAAATCAGATGGGGAGGGTATTTTATTCTCAGCTCATGGCCTAACTGATGAGTTTCCCTCAACCCTACAGGATGTGGGAGTTTTTAAGAGGTAACTCAGTGCTAGCAGTTCATATGTTAGCATTTTATTTTCATTCAATTCATGATCAGTCCTGTTTGAAGACAGCTGGTTCTGGTTTGGCTACACCAAAAACTCAATTTGTGGGGTACTTTATACAGAGCTCTCTGCTCCATTTCTCCACCCAATTATCCTATTCCAACCCAGCCATCCTGAGTTTTCTATCCATTTCTGTGTGATTCCATGCCATCCTAGCTCCTGACTGATATTAAGAGCGGGGCTGCCACAAGCCTAGACTATCTACTGTCCCATGCACCCACTTGGGGATTGAAAGATTTAGGTCCAAAT
The DNA here is from genome assembly GCF_053883595.1 of Heterocephalus glaber. Classification (NCBI taxonomy): domain Eukaryota; kingdom Metazoa; phylum Chordata; class Mammalia; order Rodentia; family Bathyergidae; genus Heterocephalus; species Heterocephalus glaber. Next base: position 12,589,935 of record NW_028258175.1, read on the forward strand.
CCCTACCAAGTAATTTAGTATCTTAAGTAACATTTTTTTTTTTTTGCTTTGATTTTTTAAACAAAATTTTGAAGTTTGGTCAATTTAAGATAGAACTTAGTTTTCTTATTTGTGACACGGGGACCACAGCAGAGATCTCAGCCTGCACTTGTGAGGGGCTGCTGAGTGACAGGAAGCACTTGGTGGCAGCGTTGGTAGGTAGTATCTGTGTGACAGATCAAGTAGCCCTTGCTTTGGTAAAGCTTTAGCAGCTTCCCAGGTTACCTCTGCATCCTTACAGCACTTCACACTGCCTCCCTACGTGGCACGCTGTTGTCACTAGTTTGTCTCCAGTACTGCAGTCTGAACCTCTTTAGGACAGGAATGGACAGTTCTGTCTGCTTAGCATCTGGTACAATACCCGGCACATGGCAGACATGTGATATTTATTAGATGAATTCAGAGTATAGACAGTGAATGGATTATTTTTCTATTTACTGTAAGGCTCTTTAAGGTAAGTGCTTTTTTCTGTCAACTCCCTACTTCTTTTTTTTTTTTTTTCTTTTTGGTACCGGGGATCGAACTCAGGTTCTTGTGCTTGTGCAGCAGGCGGCGAAACCACTGAGCTAAATCCCCGGCCCAACTCCCTACTTCTTGCTAAGGCCCCCAGTTAAATGATCTGCATGTTTCTAGTAACAGAATGGGTTGTAGCTGTACAGGGAGCCAGTATGTCAAGAAAATTTTCATTTAAAAAGCCAATGGTTGGCCAGGTGTGGTAGCGGATGTCTGTAATCCTAGCACTTGGGAGGCCAAGGCAGGATTGCTAGGAGTTCGAGCCCAGCCTGGGCTGCATTATGAGTTCAAGGCCAGAGTGAGCTACATAGCGAGACTGTCTCAAAAAAAAAAAAAAAAATAAAACCCGGTGGTCCTTCTGTAGTGTACATAGTGACCAGTGCATGCTATATTCCTGAGATGTACAGACTGGAAGCTCTGTTTCTGTGAAGGTAAGACTGGGACTTGGGAAGTGGTGGGGATCGATGTGATGGGCTGAGATAGTGTATTACATGAGCAGTCTCTGCCAGGGTTTGTGTTAATCTCCTGCATGGATCTTCCCGTTTATCCCCCTCACAGCAACTTCTAGGGGGTGGTGGTATCGTCCCCATTTAACAGATGGGGAAACTGATTTGTCCACTCATTTATCAAATATGTGTTGAGGGCTTACTATGTGCCAGATAACATGAGTACAGTGATAAAACAAAATCGACTAAGTCCCTGCCTTCTTGGAACTAAATGATCCAGGGCTAGGAGACACAATAGTTAGACTTCTGTTAATTCAGTGCAATGGAGCAGGGCTGGGGTAACAGGAGGGAGGTGTATGTGTGGTGGGTGTGGCTGAATGCCCTGTTGAGGTGAGCCAGGGAGCTAGCCTCCTGGCGAAGTGGGGGAGAGGTGCTCAAGTGAGAGGGAAAAGTGAGAGGGAAACGCAAAGGCTGAGGTGGAGCATGCTTGGAGTGTAAAGGAAAGCAAGCCAGGGGAAGCCAGACGTGATGGCACACATCTGTAATCCCAGTTACGTGGGAAGCTGAGGCAGGAGGATCACAAATTCTAGGGCACCCTGGGAAATTTAGTAAAACTGTCTCAAAAAGAGGGCTGAGGATTTAGCTCAATGGTAGGGCACTTTACTTGTCTAACATGCTGGAGGTCCAGAAACACACACACACACCAAACATGAAAAAATTCACTCAAGATAGCAAGCCAGGGTAGATTGGTGAGGATGAGGCCTGATGTGCTTGTGCAAGGAGGGAGGTGTGCACATCAGCTTTCCTAAGAAAGCTGGATTTTACTGGGGAAGCCCTCGGAGTGTGCATCATCTGACTTCAGTTTTACAAAGGTCCTACTGGTTGCTTTGAGGGAAAAGACAAAAGTAGGGTGAAGTGGAGGTGGAGGGTGGAAACAGTGTGGTAAGGAGGCTGTTGCAAATATTTCAGAGATGAGGTAATTTGACTCTGCAGGTCACTCAGTTCCACAGAGGGCAGAGGCAAAATTCACTGCCTCTTAGATCAGATCCTGGGCCCCAGGCTGTACCCACAACTCTATACCTTTCTCCTGGCCAAAAAAAAAAGGTGCCCATCTACTATGTATGCACCAAACCTTGTGCAAGCCCTTTGCCACTATGACCACATCTGACTGTGGCAAGAGGGCAAGGATTAGTACCCCCAGTCTACACCCGGGTAAAGTTCAGAGATGATAAATGACTAATCTACATTAGTTCTTGAACATGGGAACAAAAGTAGACAAAAGCCACAGGCTCAGAATCTCATCTGTTTATTTTTTATTTTTATTTATTTTTTGTGCCAGGGATTGAACTCAGGATCTTATGCTTTTGAGGCAGGTGCAGTGCCACTGAGCTAAATCCCTGGCCCTCCTCTGTTTATTTTGCAACGTTTGTGGTTTTCTTCCCAAAGGTGCGTCATGGAACTGGGAAAAAACCATCTGGATCCTCAATCAACACTTACAAGAATTACAGAGATTTAAAGAGGTATTACCAATTTAAAAACATTTTTAAGCACTTTGGAAAATAACAGAGTCCACCAAAAAATGTATACACACTTCAGGAAAAGAAAAACCTTTATAAATATTTTAATACTAAATGTATTGAAACATCATGAGATTACACAAGTTACCTACGGCCTCTACAAGAGGTGCTCAACGTGTGGCTATTGGGTCCCAGACATTTATTACTATGGCTAACTGCCATTGAGATTGCTGCACATGCATTATCGGTTTCTTCTTTAAGGGCCAGCAGTGTGGTGAGTTTTCTGCGATATATGACATCTTCTAGGGTCCCCCATACGAGGGTAACACCATCTGTTGAAAAATCATCATACTATTTTTCTTTTCCATAAGTGTATATACATTTTTTTTTTTTTTGGCGTACTCTTTATGTACACCCCAGAAACACCAAAAATCTCTGTCCCAGCTACTCCAGAGGCTGAGACAAGTCTCTAAAGGCTCGCAAGCTGGAGCCCAGCCTGGGATATTATGTCTCAAAATAAAATAATAAAAAGAGCTAGGGATGCAGTTCAACTCAGCGCTCCCTAGGCTCAATCCCCACTACTGGGTACTGAAAATAAAAATAAAAGGGAAGTTTCCATCCCAGTTCTAAACGCCTCCCAGAGGCATAGACAGACTATTGCGGGTCCTTCCAGAAACACTATAAATACGCAAGTATCAAAATTCATTCTAAATGGTGAATAAGTGAGTTATTGCAGTAATAATTTGCAAATATTTAAGACCTTACTGTCGATTTTGTATTTTTACGTACTAAGTGCCAAAAAGTAGTCGAAACTTTAATACCTTACCTGTATCCCCTCTAGGATTTATCTCGGGAGGTTGAGTCCTTCGGCTCTCAACCACCAATCCCTGAGAAGGCTCCGCCCCTACGTCGCGTACTTCCACTAGCCAGTCACTTTCGGTGTGTGTGTGTGTGGTGTTTTTTAAATTACTTTGAAAATCTCGCGATAACTCGCCTGTTTCCCATAACCCCGTGCGCTGGCTCCTCCCGTCCTCTTTCCGCCATCTTTCCGTGCCGGTGAGTAACTCTTTCAGAGGGCTCCAAGTTCATCCGTCGGCTATCAGCGCCATCCCACAGTCTGAGGCTAGATTTCGGGTCCCTGCGAGAATGCGGGGAACCTCCTGTGCCGAGGATCCTGGCTTTGCGGGGACCTGGGCAGGCTCAAAGGAGAACGATGTCCAGGCGCCCCACGCTCTACCCGAGGAGCTCGGCTCAGGGATGCAGGCCGCAGCGCTGGTGGGAGCTAGTGCTTCCGACAGCCCGCAGAGGCTGCAGCACCAGCAACCCCGCCTCGGTCCGTGCTGCCTGGACCTCCCTTTGGCGGCTGAGGTAGCGTTTTGATTCTGTCCTCATTTGGGACGGTGGCTGGGATGAGTCGTGCAAGCTGCCTTCTTGTTGCTGCGGTCGCGCTAGGAGTTTGGGAGTCTGAGGCCACCCAGCCCGGAAAAATCTCACCCTACCTGGGTTGGCGGTTTCCTGGGAACTCACCTAGCTCTTCTGGGTTTTCTGGTTTCCCCTCAGGTGTTCTGTTGATATTAAAGAAGTAGGTTGGCTCTTCCTGGCGCTTCTAACATGGTTTTGGCCTTGGTTTTTAGGAGCTTTTAAAACTTAGTGCTATCTTGCAGTTCATGACCCTTGGAAGAATCCAGCAGGGTGGCGCGGAGAGGGACGTTTTAGTTGTTAGGTAAAAGTAAAATGGCATCTTTAGGATATAGAACAAGGTTGAAAGTGAATTGTCTTGAAAATTAGAAGAATGTGGATGTTACTGACTTTAAACCGGGGAAACGTTGCTGGTGATTCTCAAGTTCAGTTCTCAGTAACTGGTTATAGCTGGTATTTTCATTTGGGTAGCTGCCAGTTTTGAGGTTTCTTAATGTCTAAAGGATTTTGCCTCTCTTAACTACAGCCACTCGTGTGCTGCAAGATCAGCACACGATGAATGAGTTTAGTGTCTTGACATTCTCGATTGTTTTCTACAACCATAGTAAATAGTAATCAAGAATTTCTTGTGCGCTGGCAATACTTGTTCAGAAAACCTCATTAAGGCGGGAATAGAAGGGAAGGGATACGTTAGGAATCGTAGGAATGATTGGCTATTCACTACAGTTGATGATGTCAGTAAAACCTGTTTTGTCTTCCCTGAACAGCCATAATGGTGCGCATGAACGTCCTGGCTGATGCTCTCAAGAGTATCAACAATGCCGAAAAGAGAGGCAAACGCCAGGTCCTTATTAGGCCGTGCTCCAAAGTCATCGTCCGGTTTCTAACTGTGATGATGAAGCATGGTAAGTGTGTTGCTGTGTTTTATGCCTCGGTGCCAGACTTTTTAAGTAATCAATTTTATAGAAACTAATTGGAGGAGCAAAGTGTCAGTCGTACCTGGGAAGTAGTGCTGTTGAGTTGCAGGTCTGTGGAGGAGGGCTTAATTTGTTCTGGTGAAACGGCTGATGACCGCTAAATAGAATAGGGTTGTTGAAAAAAGCAGCTTGTCTCTGGTTGCCAAATGACAAGTCATAGCAAGGCAGGGCTCCAGGGCTACTCAAGATCTCTTATTGATCTGTCTTTGACACACACTAGCCTTTTGGGGTTGGAAGTGATGACGAGGTAAGGGGGGAAGAAGCCGTTCAGAATTAGGGAGTGGATCATTTTAGGTGGTCCCAAAATTTTATATAATACAGGGTTGTGAAAATTAGTTGTGATACAGAGCAAGCATCAAACTGCTGGAGATGATGTGAGGGAGAAAAGTCTAGTAGGCAAGAGCAGGAATACTAGAGAGCATAGTGGTTCAGGTCTCCAGTGTATGTCTTTAATTTGACATAGTTCTGTTTTGTAGGTTACATTGGCGAATTTGAAATCATTGATGATCACAGGGCTGGAAAAATTGTTGTGAACCTCACAGGCAGGTTAAACAAGGTAAGGTTTGGTGGTTTTATGTGTTTGAGAGTCTTAATTCTCTTAACATTATAGTTGTCTTTGTAAGTAGTTCGTAGTGGAACACTGCTTGTTTTATTCCAGATTTCACTTCATTTATTCACCAGGGTTGTTGATTCTGGATTTTTGTCAATTTGGAGTAGGTGCTCTCTGAAAGGGAGGTGGGGGTAGGGAAACGAACACTGGTGATAGATACTTAAGTATTTGAATCTAAGATCTCACACTGTCTACTTCAATGCCTTGAGCTTGGGTGGTTCAAGGCTACTAAGCTACTCAATAACTTATTCTCTCTGTACTGGTGATGTGTTTTTGATGTTGGTAATGGGGTTAAGTGCCAGTGTTATGGCTTCTTGTGCTTTTGAGGTCTTAGACTGCCTTTCAGTTTGGTAACAAAGTCTCTTGGAGAGGTTCCTGGATTACTTGTGTGTCCTCCCAGGGCCTTTGAACGCAGTATAGCACACCAACTCAATCTGTTAGAAAGTGCAGCCCTGCTTTTCTTCTGGACAAAAATTTCACTGACTACAAAAATCGCAGTGGGCCTCTAGATAAAACTACTGGCAGAATTAAAATACTGTGTTCACTTAATGTTCTATTCAAAATGAGACAAAGAAACAGAACATCAAGCATGGTATTTTGTTGGTGCATTTTGCGGGGTTGTTGAGACAGTGGCTATGAAGTTCAGGCTGACCTCAAACCTGGGTGATCCCTCTGCCTATGCCTCCCAAGTGCTAGGTTCACAGGCATGTGCCGCCATCCCAGCCCAAATATGTTTTTGAGGTGTTTACTATTAAAAATTTTTGACCTTGAGATCTAGTCCACGGATAGGGTGAAGACAGACCAGAAAATGAGTTCCCTAAAGTCATGTTTAGTGGCAGTGGGTGGGTAGTAAGGTTATTTTAAATTTCTCTCAGCTTCTCCCTTTTATAAGAGAATAAATACCTGTCTCCTTTAAGTAAGAGATGGGCCTGCCCTTATTTTGGGAATGTGGTAACTGAGGTCAGAGGGCAGATGGTGTTACAGATTTATTAAACTCCTTGATCACACTAAGATTGCCCTGGAGCCAGGCATGGTGGTGCATGCCTGTAATCCAACATTCTGGGAGGCTGAGGCAGGAGGGTTGCAGGACTGGGGCTGTAACTCGGGGTGGGACACTCTTGAATTTAGTAATAATCCCCAATAACACAAATAAAAAGAGAACACCCAAACAGGCTAAGGGGCAGTGAGGCGCACCTCCCTCCCCCAGGATCGAGTCTCGGGCTATCACACTGAGCTATATTACACCTCCAGCCCCATTTTTATGTGTGCCAGTGCTAAGCAGAGCACATCTACAAGTTGGTCTGATATTGGTGGACGTTGGAACATTCATTGCTTTAGTATTTCTGTGTAACTGAGTGACGGAAGTGGTGCTCTTGGAGCACTCGCTTTGGTGGGGGTTGAAAGTTTGGCTGTTGTCTTGCTTGGCTTGGTCCCAGCTCCTTTGTCTGGTCATTGGCCCTGGACGCCCAGCTCTCCAGCTAGGGTAGTGATCTCTAGTACTGCCGTATATTTGCCGTGACACCTCTTCTTTCACTTTTTCATGGCTTTACATTTTCTTGTTGACAGACATAGTTGTATTTTTATTAGATGGTATGCAGAATAGGTTATGGGTGGTTGGCCTGACTGGTCAATAGTTACGAATGCTGTCTTGTGTTGCTTAGTTTTTCTGTTAACTGATAAGTGAAATTGTAAATTTTTTGTTTTTTTAAAGTGTGGAGTGATCAGTCCCAGGTTTGATGTGCAACTGAAAGACCTGGAAAAGTGGCAGAATAATCTGCTTCCGTCCCGTCAGTTTGGGTGAGTTGGCTTTCCTCAATTAAAAAATATTACTGCTAAGAATTGCTGGTGGTGAGTTTTAACCTCGGTGAGGTTTCATTTTCCTGTTATTACAGTGGCACCTCAGTTCATGAACACTCTTGTGTGCAAACAACTGTTCTCACACAAAAGTTCAACAGTTCTGCCTCTGTTCACAAACTCTGCATTGGGTGACAAACTCGCCATCTTCCCTTTAATCATAAAACAAATTATGTTCGTGAACAGAGGTACCACTGTATTTTTTTTTTTTTCAAAGCGGTCGTCTGGTCTCAACCAGGTTGACTTAAAAATTAGCTCAAGTGTTTGCCACATTTCCTGCGTCTTCAGGTCTGAGAGACATGTGAGAGTTTTGACTGGGGTTGGCAGAGTTGTGTCTGCTTTCGTATCTGATCACTGCAGGTAGTGCAAGTGTGTGCTTGGTGTGGCCCAAATCACTTCTGAGCTGCAGGCTTTGGGGAAACTTGATTGAAAGTCCCTCTTGTGTTCACATTGTTGTTTGCCCACTTTGAAGCGAAAGGCCTTCCCCGCCTTTGTCTTCAGTTAAGCATAATATTCGGGATCTCAGAGTCAGCAGAGGTCGGGGCTGTGTGAATATGTGTGGCTGGGGGCTTTGGAACTGGGTCTTTTGGTTTGAAAAGCTGTGTCTACACAGCCAACCCAGGTGATTGCCAGCTTGGATAGGGCAGCGCCATTGCCCGTGTCCCTCATAGGAAGGCATAGTTAACCATAGTGAGGGTAGTTTTTTCCTAAAGCAGAAGGCAACTTATGTTGAACTGTGAAACTCACCAGCATGTTTTTTTTCTACTCCATAGTTTCATTGTATTGACAACCTCAGCTGGCATCATGGATCACGAAGAAGCAAGACGAAAACACACAGGAGGGAAAATCCTGGGATTCTTTTTCTAGGGATGTAATCCATACAAATAAAATGCCTCAATGGACTCTGGTGCTTCCACTTGATCGTTTGAGCCTTGATAGCAGTGTAGGAGGAGCGTCTGGCCAAGTACAGCTGTTGTGTTCGATGGTGAATGCTATTGCTCTGCTGTGAACAAGTCCGTCACCCTTGTTGAGGTGTGGCAGAAGACAATGTTGTCTGGCCCTGGGCGGTTGTGCCTGGCTTTGGGTTCCTGTTCTGGAGTCCTAGTTACATTCCGGAAGGCTAGTCCTTTGCTGTGTAGCTTGGCAGCACATTTCATGCACTACTGTAAATACTGCTAAAAACACGGTTATGGTCCTTACCCTGTAAGCGCTCATAATGAAATGGCATTTAGCTAGAACCTGCAGCTTAACAGATGCCTCACGCAGTAAACAGGTGGCCTGTCAGTGCGTTCATAAAATGGTCACTTTTAAACACTTTTAGTCACAAGATGGGGCCGTGTGAGTCCACACTGTGTCATCGTCCTTAGGCCACAGGAACTTGGTTCAAACTTGGAGCTCCAGGGGGGTTGCAAGGGTAAAAGGTGTGAAAGACATTCCTGAGACTGGGGGCAATTTTGTTTGCCCCCCAATGTCACCTGGGAAGTTCTTGTAAAGAGCTCAGTCACCAAAGCGCATGGTAGCCTCGAGGTAGGCCAGGGCTGCATTCTCAGCCCGTTCTCAGTAATAGGCCGTGTTAATAGAAGCATTGGGGTTGATAGTAATACTTTGTTTACTTGTCAGAAATGTTCACATTTCACCATGGAATTGGTATAAAGGGGATTTTCTGTTCTTTGTAGTAAGTTTGAGATTTTTAATTTAACCCTTACTGCATATCTTGGAACAGGACAGTAGACTTAATGCGAAGGGGTGTGTGGTCTGGCCAATGAGAAATCTCTGGCCCCCTGTACAGTAAGTCCCCGACTTAGGGATGAATCCCATTCTAGAATTGTTTGTGAGCCGACCAAGTGAGTCTTACACAGTACACCTGTGAAGGTGTGTAACTCACACGTCAGCAGGCTGGGGTCTTAATTAGGCAAGGGTGGGAAGTAGTGGGGAGTTCATAGCCTTACCGTGGCAGCATCTGCTCAGCTGTACACCAAAGGCTTGGACGTTGGTTACGAGGTTGCAGATGAGTTTTAAGGTGCTAGTGTACATGCAGTTGTGTCAGCGAGCTTTCTGAAGGTAGCTAGGTTTGAGCTTCCAAGAAAGGGCAACTTCTGTGAGGATTCTTTGACAACTCATTTAAAAGCTACTTCAGTGACAGGTCAAATGGTTCTTCAAGCACAAATTGCTATCACCTCAGTCGGGATGGAGGCGAGTCAGTACTGTTGTGCCATGTGTGTGGAAAATGGCAAGGAATACCTATTTGCTAAGAAAATGGTGTGAACCCAGCTGCGTGGATGTGAGGAGAAGGTTTAGGGACATTTTGTGCAAAATGATTTTACTAGTGCTTCAGTTTCCACTACCAACAAGCTTTGCTCCCAAAGGTCTTTCTGGTTTTCAACCAGTATACTTGGAATCGAAGGTAAAATTTGTGGAGCTTTCCTGCTCAACGGATGTGGACAGGAGCCATTTGCAAGTATGTTAATGAGGCCTGGGACCTCAGCCTGGGTCAGTGGTGGTGAACCTATGGCAAGTGTGCCGCAGTGGACCGTTTGTGTCATTGGACCTTTTAAAGATTTGCTATCGCTGGTCTGGAACAAAAAATGCCAGCTGGAGTCCCTAAAAGTAGGGAGCTGCAAATCCCCAAGGAGTCGGGAATGGGCTGTCCTGCAGTGATGATAGGGCAGAGCCAGCCAGGGGATGGGTGAGGGGAGCCCTCCCTAAACAGCTGGACCTAGCTGCCCTTCACTAACTTCCTTCGGAGGCTTTGGGGAAGCTGGGAATGCTGAAGACTGACCTCAGGTCTGGCAAGTAAAGGCTCCATTAATTAGAAGAAAAGGAGACATGTCGGTTTGGGGCCTCATGTTTAGAAGGCCAAGATGAACATGGGTTTTGAGGGGTCTGACAGGCCAGAGTTGAGATATTCTATTTAATTGCCTCAGTTTCCTTATCTGTGTTTTGGGAATACTGAGAAACCTCCCTTGGAGCTGCCAGGGGTGAAGGAGATTATGCAGAATACGCTTAGCAGTTGACAGTCATTTTTCATCTTAAAACTCATTGTCAGGTCAGGCGTGGGTGAAATGGGGTCAGAAAAGTCTTCAAAGAGCTGATTCTTGTATCTGGCCCCTAGCCTGGTGCCTGGACAGGGCTGCCTGGTGGATATATGCATGTAGACTTAATCATGACCCATTTCTGGCACCGACTTCAGATACCAACATGGGACGTGAAAATAGTCCATTTGCCATCAACAGTTTGTGGAGATTCTGTCAGGAGTGGAAAAAAGTCTTGAGTAGGAGAATGGGTGACCAGTTGATATTCTTTTCCTTCCTTTCAGTACTGGGGATTGAAGTGGCTTTCCCACTGAGCCGTATCCCCAGCCCATTCTCTTATTTTTGGGGACAGGTCTTGCTAAGTCACTGCATTGCCCAGGTTGGGCTCAAACTTGTTATCTTCCTGCTTCACCCTTTCAAGGTGCTAGGATTCCAGGTACCACCCCCTGGTTAAATGGATGGATTTAATAGCATAAGTTTTAAGTTAGCAAGATGTCTTTGGTTCAGATTGTAATCTCTTCTCCCAGCCTTTCACTGCTTCGGAAGGGCAGAGCTCTAGGGGTGGGTGATAGCATCAGAATCATCCAGACCCCCTAGGGTACTTTGAGTATGAAGAGGGGTCCTAGTACCTGTCCAGTCCCCAGGTTCCCAGGTAGGATCCATAGGTGTCAGCAATGCCATGCTGTCCCTGAGAATGCATGCAAAACTTAACATTTCTGTGCATTTGGCTAGAGAAGGTCCTTAGAGCCTTTGCGTAGAAGCTGAAAGAAATTTATACTTTTGGAGATAAAGAACCACTGCCAAGGACCTCCTCCACACTTCAGCAGCTCCTCCATACCAGTGAGTGCTCAGTGAGCTCAGGGATCTCATTTAGAAGCAGGTTAGCCCAGCCTCAGGGTGAGGAGTACCAGACTGAAGAGCCTTGGGTGCTGATGGCCTTCTCTTCCTCACCCTAAGCTGGGAAGTTGGCTTTCTGCTCTGGTGGGAGAACTGTTTCACCTCGGTTCTCCACTTAATCCACTGGTTTCCAACACATTGCCTGGCATCCTCTGTCCTAACTCCATTCATACGCACTCCACCTCTGAGGCCCCCATGCCTGTTCCTCTGCCCTTGAGGTGTTCCTGAGGGCCCTTACATGTCACTTCCTGCCCAAACCTCCAAAGGAACATGTTTTTATACTTTATATCTCACCTCTCCTAAAAATAAGATGCCTTGAGAAGACTAATAATAGTTTCTAGTGTCCACTGTGTGACAGATGTAATCTTGTGCCTCTGAAACAGAATACCACAGTCTGGATAATTGGAAGAACAGACATTGATTTCTCAGGGTGCTGGAGGCTGGGAGGTGCAGATGGAAGACCACTTGCAGGCTTGGTGTCTGATGGGGGCTCAGTGTTCAGTCCTAGAACTCTCTGTCCTCGCTAGGAGAGGCAGGTCCTTCATCAAGGCAGAAGAGTCAGAGCCACAGCACAAAAGGGGACCACAGGAGCCCTTTTGTAAGGGAACCCTCTTAAAGGTGGACAACTTGATGGCCTAATCACCTCTTAAAGGTCCCACCTCTTAACATTGACAATTAAGTTTCCACCTGAGTGTGGGAGCGGGAAGAGCATTCAAACTATAGCCCCAGACCTGGAGCTAAGTGCCTTGGATATGTTCTCATCGGACCTTAACGATTCTACATGGTGGCATTATTTTCTGCTCCCATACAGTGTTTCTGGTGAGAAAAGGGAAGCACAGAGCTGGGAGGCTGTCCAGCTGGACTTGTGGCCTTTATCACGGTGTGTCCTGCATTCTCGTCTCTCCCAGTGTTTCTTAGCTGTTCGTGTGGCCAGGCACTATGCACGTCATCTGTGCCCCCGTTGGAGCCGTTGACCTCTAAGCCTGAGCTCTTCGCACTGGGCATCCCCAGCTGTCACCCTGCTGTAAGAAAATCGCCTGTGACCCTCCTGGTCGTAGGGGAACAGCCCCACTCTGTCTTTTCTCTTCTGAGAGCAAGTGTTGCCCTATCTACTGCAGTGGTGGGTCCCTAGAATCTGTGGGTCCACACACTGATCTCAGCAGGGAATAGAATGAGATGTGGGCAGGATTTTAGGTCAAGGTCACTGATTTATCACCCTTTTATGTTTCCCCCTTTTATGTTTTTAGTGATCCAATGGGCAACAGAAATGCTGAGGTTCACACAGAAAATAAGCCAAGGGAGCACTGACAATTACAGGTCAGAGAATGAGCTTTGGAGTCAAGGACCCTCATTCATTTCTCAGTATGATCTTGGGGCAGTTGCTTTGATTGATTGATGGGCTTGGGATAGAACCCAGGGCCTTGTGCGTGCCAAGCACACACTCTACCACTGAGCTATGTCCCTGGCCCCCCTTTCTGCGCGTTGATGCCTTCCTCTCTAATGTGGCAGTGATCCTTCGCAAGGTGGTTGTGAAATGCACATTAGTAAGGTACTGGGTGGTGATCAGGGTTGTTCACTGATTACTCGAGTTCCCCCTTTGCCCAGTACATGGAAGAATGTACCTGGCTGTGACTGATTCTGGCTAGCGTGAGCAGAAGTGTGCGGCATGTAGTGGCTGTTGAGAGACCTCCAGTGCCCTTCTTTTCTTCATGGTGATGGGCATTTATGCTGAGGACGGCTGCTCTCGGCCTGGTCCAGGACTGAGGATGACAGTGAAGGGCAAGAAATGGGTCTTCTACAAACTAAGCTGCAGAGGTCTGGGTTTAGGGCTGCACTCAGTGCAACCTCTGAAATTTAGCAGCATGTTTTTGGTTTGTTTTGGAGACAGGATCTACTATGGAGTTCAGGCTGGCCTTGAACTTGTGATCCTCCTGTCTCGCCTCACAAATGCTGGGACCTACAGGCCTGCGCCACCACGGCTGGCCAACCTCTGAAATTTAGTAAGGGCTGAAGTTACAAGAAGAAAAAGAATGGGTTACAGAATCAGAAAAGGGATTGGTCTCTGAGTGGATGCCAGGAGACTCTGGGTAGCTCCCTGTGCTCGCGGCATGGCTTGGAGGCCTCTGCCCGCTCTGTACACGTGGTTCTTACATACCTGCCCCAGTGGCAGCCCACTGGATCCAATGTTCGGTCCCACGAGGGGCACAGACTCAAATCGGGTTGAAGATACTTTTGGATATTTTGAGCTTGGGGGTGTGTGGGGCTTTTCTCTTCAAGATGGTGCAAATGGTGTGATAAAAAGCCTGGGTGTTACTGATTGCCCTAATTCCTGCTAGGTGGAAAAAGCCATTTTTGCAAGGAGCCACAAGAGGACCTTCTGTGAACAGCACAAATGAACAAATCTGGCTTTGTATGACAGCAAGTTGACAAAACAGCAGCAAAGCTGAGTTCATGTAAGTTGATAGGCCAACAATATTTGGATGAGAAATAAAGACAATAATTTATAGATTATTATATATTCCATAAAATTTATCTCTTGCTTTCATTTCTGTAAAATCGCCAAGCATGTTGTTATAGTAAAAGATTTTGCATCATTCATATTCTATTGGTAGTAACAATCTAAAGGGTAAAAAGTTAATGTAATTAATTCAAAACAAAATGAATATGTTTTCATACAACTATGAATTAAAGCTCAGACAATCCCTGATTTATGATGGTTTGAATTAAAATTGTTTCATTGTTTGGATGGTGCAAAGCGATACGTGTTTAGCAAACCTTGCGTTTTGGGTTTCAGGTTCTGGCTCTGTCTTGGACCAGAGAAGGTGCTGTGACCACCTGTCATGCCGGGCACTGGCAGCAGCCTTGGTTCCTGTTCACCCCATGGTTGGGAGGGGAAGCAACCCGTAGCTTACCTGTGCTGCACTGCTAAGTGGGGATGGTCAGTAGGCCAGGTGGATTAAATCCACTTCCAGTTTACAGTATTTCCAGTTTATGATGCTTTTATTGGAAGGTAACCACACTGTAGTAGAAGAGCAACTATAAATGTAAAAATGAAACAAACCCTTACAGTAATTACAGTAATTAAGCATTATTTTTGGTACTAGAGATCGAACCCAGGGCTTTCACACTGAGCTACATCTTTACTTTTTTTAAAAAAAAATTTGAGGGCTGGGGATTTAGCTCAGTGGTTTTGCCACCTGCTGCACAAGCGCAAGGACCTGAGTTTGATCCCCAGGACCAAAAAAGTAAAAAAAATAAATTAAAAAATTTGAGACATGTTTTCATTAAATTGCTAAATTGCCCAGGCGGGGCTGGAACTTAGCTCCTCCAGCCTCAGGCTCCCAGAGTTCTGAGATTACAGTCATGCACCACCACAGTTGGCTGAAAAAAACCCCCAAATGTTACAAAAAGCAACTCCCAATAAAGTTGTCTTTTAACCCAAAAGTATAAAATTTACAGGGTAAAATACACATTATGTAAATGATGTAGGTCCATGTATTTTTGACGAAAACACTTTTTTCTTCCTTTTGAGACAGTCTCACTAATTCAGGCTGGCCTTGAACCCACTATGTCACCCAGGCTGGCCTCAAATTCATGGTGATTCTCCTGCCTCAGCATCCCCAAATCTAGGATTGCAGACTTGTCCCACCATGCCCAGCTAAACGTATACAGAGTCTGCCAAAAAAATAAAAAATATATACACACTTCAGCAGTTCAGAGTATGTGACAGTTAATGGATTGTGTCAACTTGAGTAAGAAACAACCAACTAAATTGACTCAGTGTAGTTCTGGACATGAAGACCCAGTCTAGGGGGGTTGTTGTCAGGTACAGAAGGGAAATGGAGCTCACCTGTGTTTCTCTGGAGGCACTCCAGTCCTGGTGTTCACCTTGGATGTTGCCTCAGCCTCCTGATTCGGACTCACGTGGAACACTACAGTGAGCGCCAGGTAGGGCCATGATGGACCCTTCCAACCAGGGCACAGGCAGACATTTGCACCCTTCCACACTGACTGTGGGC
Source organism: Heterocephalus glaber (assembly GCF_053883595.1). Classification (NCBI taxonomy): domain Eukaryota; kingdom Metazoa; phylum Chordata; class Mammalia; order Rodentia; family Bathyergidae; genus Heterocephalus; species Heterocephalus glaber. Next base: position 12,605,258 of record NW_028258175.1, read on the forward strand.
AGCCACTGTAAGCCAATCTTGCAGAATCTTATATTTGTTTCCTTTGTGGTTTTTTTGTTGTTGTTGGTACTGGGGATCGAACAAGCGCTTGCAAGGCAGGCGTGGTGCCACTGAGCTACATCCCCCGCCGGATTCTGACATTTGAATGTCTTCCTGTAAATCTGCTTCTCTAGTAAGCACTGATACACCATATTGATAAATGTCTGGAAGCTCATGGCCACCACTTTGAGCACCTCTTGCAATTGTAGAGACCAAAGGTAACTTGTATTAACCTCACAATGCCTCCATAAATTCAGTATTAAAATATTTATGCAAGGGCCAGGGATTTAGTTCCACCACCTGCCTCGCAAGTGCAAGGTCCCAAGTTCGATCCCCGGTACTAAAATATATATATATATATATTTATACAAGTTTTTCTTTTTCAGATGTATACATTTTTATTTTTTGCAAGCTCTGTATTTCTAAAAGTTTAAAAAGGCCTACTGATGAATTTGGAGCTTTTCAATTGTGAAAATTTAAGTGTGGATATTTCATAATTTTTCTTGATTTTTTTATTTTTTGCTTTTTTTTTTTTTTTTAGGTACCGGGGATCTAACACAGGTCCTTGTGCTTGCGCAGCAGGCGGTGAAACCACTTAGCTAAATCCCTGGCCCTTCATAACTTTTCTTAATAAATATACTGAAAAATAAAATTACATAAAGCTGGATTTTTAAATATAATATTTGAAAAATATAAAATTTTTTTTTTTTGGTACTGGAGATTGAACTTCAGACTTTGTGCTTGTGAGGCAGGCAGCAGCACCTGGAGCTAAATCCCTGGCCCTCAAAAATGTAAATCTTATTAAATATTTTTATTACAGAACTTTCTCCAGTTCTAGGGTTCAGTGTCAGTCTAATAGCTTCACATACCTTGTGTCTGGAGCTCATATGTATAAATAAGAAAATGAATTGTTTGAAGTACAAACCATTCCGCAGCTGCAGAGAACAGCCATGTTACTCTAACTCATATGTGCTTCAGAACCACAATGTGCAACATGAAGAGAAACCAGAAAATGGATTCTCAGCTGGCCAGGGGGGCACGCACCTGTAATTCCAGCTACTCAGAAGGCTGAGGCAGGAGGATTGAGAGTTTGAGGCCAGCCTGGGCAGCTTAACAAGACCCTGTCTTGAAATAAAAAGGGTTGGAGGGCCCGGGATTTAGCTCAGTGGTTCCACTGCCTGCCTTGGAAGCACAAGGTCCCTAGTTTGGTACCTGGAACCAAAAAAAAAAAAGGTTGGAGATGTAGTTCAGTAACAACAAGAGAACCAGAACAAAAAAATAAAGTAAGTCCAGTATTCAGTAAAAGGCATGTGAAGGACCCTAGTTAGTGAGACAGACTCCATGTTGCTGCTGGACGACCCACCTGCCTGCCCTTTAGATGAACTCACAAGGAGGAGGCTTAGAAACCTCCTCCCCTTAGAGTCTCTTAGAAACAACAATCAACTATTGTTTTACAAATGTTCTAACAGCAGGATGTTCAGCTTCTGTACCTTTCGCTTGCTTTAGTAGTTCTATCCCGTAGGGGGGCCTAGAAACTGCTGGCCTCAAAGGTGTATAAAATAGGTTAATCTCCCCCCAGTTGGGGCTCGAGTGCAATGCTGGAGTCCGATGCTCGGCTCGGGTCCGGCCAGTAATAAACTCCTGTGTGGATTTAATATCAGTCTCTGGTTGGTTCTCTCTCACTGGGTATAACAGCATGCAAAGAAATGTGGAAGTATAGCTCATTTACAGGAAACAAACAAACAAAAACCATCTATGAGGCAGCCCAGGTTTTGGATTTACTAGATAATGACTTTAAATCAACTGTCTTACAATGAGCTCCAGGAACGAGGGGAACCTGTGAGCAAAGAACAAAAGGAACACTTCACAGGAGATGCAGACTCCTGGGAACCAGCAGGGGACTGGGCCAGTGAAATGTTATTACTGTCAGTATTAATTCAAACAACACAGCAAACTCTCAGATACCAAGAAGGCTTTGCTGGAAGTATTAAAGGCTTCTTTAATTTTTTAGTTCATTTATTTTTTGCAGTACTAGGGATCAAACTCAGGGTCTCACACATGCTAGGCAAATACTCTACCACCGAGCTACATCTCCAGCTCTTTTTATTTTATTTTTGGACAGGGTCTTGCTGAGTTGCCAAGGGTGGCTTCAAACTTGCAGTCCTCCTGCCTCAGTGTCCTGAGTAGCTGGGATTACAAGTGTTGGTCACCAAGCCCAGCTTTATCAACCCCTTCCCCCTTTGTGGTGCTGGGGATTGAACACGGGGCCTTGCTCATGCTGGGCAGAAGCCCTTGGTCAGTCACCTTTAAGGGAACATGGAGCGTCATGTTTTACAACTATACTTTCAACTGTTGAGAATTTACTTGGACCCAATACAAATACCATACTTCTGTGCTGTGGGAAAGGTAAAATGTGCCCCAGCCTTCCCTCCTTCTTCCACATGTTCTGCCCCATTCAGCTGGGTTAGGCAACCCCACACCGACTCTCCGTTCGTTTATGTCATCACCTCTCCTGAGCCATTTTCTCCCTCCCACCTTCAAAGGATCCCACAAGAGAACACTTGGGCTGTGGTTCTGTGAGCCCTGGTGTAGAAAGAGGAGGAGGAGACTGGAAGACAGGGGCTGCCTCCTCCTCAACCCGGTCTGGCAGTTTGCTGCTTAGAGGAAAATCCCAATGCCAGAGAATTTTATTTTCTTTGTTTCTCTCCCTTGAAGTAGAATTTGGGTCTGGTGTACAGGGAAGAATCTAGTGATTCATATTTTCTGCTTATTTGCCTCCTGGCTAAATGGGAATTTGCATTACTTAACATCTGGTTTTTTCCTTGGGAATTAAAATAAGTTTCCTATTCAATTATTAAGCAAATTTCACAGCAAATAATCCTCTTATCTTTACAAGTGGGATTTTCCTTGGCAGAGGGTGTCTGCGTTCTCTGAGTAGTTGATCCCTCTCATGTCTTCCATTTCCCCTCTCCTTGTCTGCAGAGGATGTTAAACTTTCTCATTCATGGATTAGGAGCTTCGAATGGCAGCTGGGGAGCCTTTGACCCTGGAATCCACGGTGAATTCTTAATGCCTACCAGCCTGGGGGTGGAGTTCGTTCCCCTCCCTGCTCTCCAATCCATGGGCTTTGGCCAGAACCACACAACCAGGGCTTGGGCTTGGGGTCAGGGGAGACAAAATGGCAATGGTACAGAACAGTGAATAGGGCCCTGTGTGTGCTGTGCTGCCTGGGCTGATCAGACGCAAAACAGAAAAGCAACAACAAAAAATTCTTCCCTTGAGATAGACTTTACATCAAGCTTGTTAACCTTTTCAGGAAGGCCAAAGATTTGCTTCACTTAATTTTCTTTCTAATTGGTCTCAATTGTCGCATTAGAGTGTAGACTTTTTGTGTGCAGGTCAATCAATATCCTTTCTTTTCCCCTATGCTTGGCATTTTCCATCCATCCATCTATCCATCCATCCATCTTTCCATCCATCCATCCAATCCTTGTGTTAATGGAGCAAGGCGGCAGGTAAGACCTTGAGCTACCTTGTGTCATGCAGAGTTTATGCCCTCACTCTTGATGTGGGATGTGCCAGGAACTGTTTTGAGAAACATCTCAAAAGTGTCTATGAGGGAGGAAATTATAAAGATCAGAGCAGAAATTAATGCAATTGAGACTAAGAAAACAACACAAAGAATCAAAATCAAAAAGTTGGTTCTTTGAAAGATTAAATAAAAGACAAACCTTTAGCCAGCCTTATCAAAAAAAGGAAAGAAAAGACCCAAAGCCATGCAATTAAGAATGAAAAGGGTAAAATCACAACAGGCTCTGAAGTGCAGAAGATCATCAATACCTACCTCAAAAACCTGTACTTTAATAAGATGGAAAGCACAGTAGAAATGGCCAGATTCCTGGATACATGTGAATTACCAAAGCTGAATCGAGAAAATATAAAAATTCTAAATAACCCAGTATGAGTCAATGAAATTGAAGAAGTAATTAAAAACCTACTGAGGGCGGGGATTTAGCTCAGTGGTTCTGCCATCTGCCTCGTTAAGTACAAGGTCCCGAGTTTGATCTCTGGTACCAAAAAACTTTATCCACTACTCCTCAAACTCTTTAATGAAATTGAAAGGGAAGCAACACTCCCAAACTCATTCCTGGAAGCAAGCATTACCCTGATAACAAAACCAGAGAAGGATCCAACCAAAAATGAGAACTACAGGCAATTCAGATACTGGCAAACTGAATGCAGCAAATCATCAAGAAGATTATACACCATGACCAAGTTAGGATTCATCCCAGGGATGTGGGGATGACTCAACATACGCAACTCAATAAGTCTAATATACCACATTAAGAGAACCAAGGTCAAAAACTGCATAATCATCTTATAGAAAAAATGCATAAAAAGCACTGGACAAAGTCCAACACCCATTCATGGTAAAAACCCTACAGAAAATTGGAATAGATGGTCTTTATCTCAACCTCATAAAAGTCATCTATAACAAACCAACACCCAACATCATACTAAATAGTCAAAAACTGAGAGTTTTGACTCTAAAATCAGGAATAAGACAAGGATGCCCACTATTCTGTTCAATATAGTCCTGGAAACATTAGCCAGAGCAATTAGACAAGAGAAATAAATGAAAGGAAGAAAGATAGGAAAGGAAGAATTAAATTATCGTTATTTGGGAATGACATGCACTCTACATAGAAGGTCCCAAAACTCCACCAAAAGACTTCTAGGTTTAATAACCAAATTCAGTAGTGTAGTAGGATACAAAGTCAACACTCAAAATCAATAGCATTCCTCCACATGAATAACAAACTCACTGAGAGAATTAGGGAAACAACACCTTTCACAATAGCTTCAAGAAAAATGAAATACTTAGGAATCAATCTAATGAAGGAAAAAAAAGACCTCTACATTGAAAACTATAGTACTCTGAAAAAGGAAAGCAAAGCAGGTATCAGAAAATGGAAAGATCCCCTGTTCTTGGGTAGGCAGAACCAATATAGTGAAATGGCCATACTTCCAAAACTTACTGTTTGGATTTAAGGCAATCCTGACAAAAATACCAATAGCATACCTCACAGAATTAGAGAAAGCAATCCTAAAATTCACTTGGAACCAGAAGAGACCTAGAATAGCAAAAGCAATTCTAGGCAGAAAGGCAAGGCTGGAGGCATCACAATGCCTGACTTGAAATTATACTACAAAGCTACTGTAGCAAAAACAGCATGGTACTGGCAAAAACAAACCAACAATAACAAAAAACACTAAAAAACAAAAAACAAAAAAATGGACCCAAGGATCAATAGAACAGAATAAAAGATGTAGAAACAATCCTAAATAAACTCAGCCACCTTATCTTTGACAAGGAGCCAAACACCTTCACTGGAAGAAAGATAGCCTCCTTAATAAATGATGCTGAGAAAAATGGCTTTCCACACACCAAAGATTAAACCTAAACCCATATCTCTTAGCTAAACTAAAATCAAAATGGATCGAAGATCTAAATATTAACACAAACATTTAATCTGCTGGAAGATAAAATAGGTAAAACTCTTGAGGACATAGGTGTAGGCAAAGACTTTATGAATAAAATCCTGATTGCACAGGTAATACTATAAAGAACCAATAAGTGGGATCTCATCTTATTAAAAAGCTTTTGCGGGCTGGGGATTTAGCTCAGTGGTTCCATCCCCTGCCTCTCAGGTGCAAGGTCTGGAGTTCAATCCCTGGTACCAAAAAAAAAAAAAAAAAAAAAAAAGCTTTTCCCTAGGAAAAGAAAACACCACCAGAGTGAAGAAACAGCCCACAGAGTGGGAAAATTTTTTTACCAGCTATTCCTCAAAGGACTAATATCTAGAATATATAAATATATATATATAAAAAATCAGAACCCTCAATTTAAAGACCCAAACTAAATCAGGGATTTAGCTCAGTGGTTTCACCACCTGCTGTACAAGCGCAAGGACCCAAGTTTGATCCCTGGTACCAAAAAAGCCCAAAAATCAATCTAAAAATGGGGTTAATGAATAGACACTTCTCAGATTAAGAAGTACAAGTAGCAAATAAATATGTGAAAAAATATTCAACACCATTGATCATTTAAGAGATGCAAATTAAAACAACACTGAGATTTCATCTCGCTCCAGAAAGAATGGCTATCATCAAGAAATTAATAACAAATGCTGGGAGGGCTGTAGGGAAAAAAGATCCTTTCTCCGTTGTTGGTGGGAGTGTAAATTGGTGCAGCCAATATGGAAATCGCATGGAGATTCATCAAAAAATGAAAACTAAAGGTTCCATTTGACCCAGCTATTCCCCTTGGTACTTTCCCAAAAGAGTTTAAAGCATCACACCACGGTGATATATGCACACCCATGTTTATGGCAGCACAATTTGTAATAGCTAAATCCTGGAAACAGCCCAGATGCCCATCATTGGATGAATGAATAAAGAAAATGTGGTTTTTATATACAATGGGGTACTACTCTGTCATAAAGAAGGGTAAACTTGAAGCATTTATAGGTAAATGGATGCACTTTGCGACCATACTTTTAAGTGAAATAAATCAGACACACGTTTAAATACCATGTTGTTTCTCTTGTGTGAAAAACACAAATAAGGACCAAAATGGATGATATTGGGAAGCAGGAAGAAAATGTTCAAATGGGAAAGGGAAAAAGGGAGGGGGAGGGGAAAAGGAAGAGAGAATAGAAGGAAAAAGATGGACAATGGTTTTGTAAAGAAGGAGAAGAAAGGTTGAAGGAGGGAAGGGGAATAGGGAAAAGAGAAAGATATATCATGTACAGGTACAAATTCCTTATGATGAATGCAATCTATGTATATTAAAAGTATACCAATAAAATCAATTAAAAATAAAATACAAATTAAAAATTTCCTATAGATAGCACATAGTGGGGTATTTTTTTTCAGCCCATTCAGCCACTCTGTATCTCTTGATTGGAGAGTTTCAGCCATTTATGTTTAATATAATTATTAATAGGTAAGGACTTACTATGAACAGTTCCCAATTTATGATAGCTCCATTTACGATGGCAGACTTTTTGGGGGGTCGGGTACCAGGGATTGAACTCAGGATCTTGGGAGGCAGGTGTCAGCACCACTGAGCTAAATCCCTGGCCTGCCAGACCTTTTTTTTTTTGGTAACAGAGTCTTACTATGTTGTTCAGACTGGTCTTGAACTTGTGATCCTCCTGAGTGCTGAGTGTGTCCTCATACTTGGCTATGGTGGTATGAAAATGTACACATACAACTGTCCTGTTTTTCACTATCAGTGCAATATTCAGTAAATTACATGAGGTACTCAACACTTTATTGTAAAATACACTCTGTGTTAGATAATTTTGCCCAACTGTAGGCCCATCTAAGTGTTCTGAGCACTTTTAGGGTAAGTTAGGCTCAGCTATGATGTTGGGTGAAGTGTACCCAATGCAATTTTGACTCACAATATTTTCAATTTATGATGAGTTATTGGGAAGGAACCCCATCATGAGTCAAAGAGCATCAGTATTCAGATTTTGTCCTGTCACTTGGTAGGAATTTAACTTCAAGTATGTTTTGTTTTGGCTCACTTTGTAGTTCAGGGTGGCCTTGAACTCATGGCAATCTTCCTGCCTCAGCCTCCCAAGTGCTAGGATTATGGGGATGCACCACCACGCTTGCTTCAAATATGTTATTGATGCTTTCTAAATGAATTTTTACTGCTGGGAAGTGGGCACAACTAAAGAGGCCACATCCAGGAATATGGTCAGGTAGAGATCATCTGTGTAAAGCTAAATGGGGACTTGACATGCAGTGTTCAGCAGTTTTAGCTATTTTTTGATCCATGGGACAGGGCAGCTGGATACTCAAGAGGGAAAGACTTGGAGCCTGAGAACCTGGACTCAAGTCTCAGCCCGGTGGTGTATCAGCCCATTCCATCCACATGGCTGCCATGTCGTGGCCCTTGGAGGGGTCTTCACTTGAGTTACCCCTCTGTGCCTTATGATACAGGACTCAGCTGACTGACAGGAGTGGGTGTCCCGCCTAGGGACAGTGAGGCAGCGTGTGAGAAATCCAACTAATAGGGCTGTTGGGGACAATGGAACCATTCAGGTCCTTTCTTCTGGAGAATTTACATAGAGACACAGAGAAAGGATTAGCAGTCGGTAGGTACTGGGATCAGAAGCAGATGAAAATTTATAAGCAGAAGCTGTTACCAGGGTCCTAAGCCAGAGTCCCGTATTTGGGGTCCTAATGGACCAGGCTTACCCAGCAGGAGACAGGCAGGGTGAACACAGGAGGGATTTTATTTGGAGAGTGGCCACGCTGGGCAGGAATTTTTTAAAAATTAATTTTATTGGTACATTTTAGGTATACAATATAATGACATTCATCATTGGGAATTTGCACCTTTACATAATCTCTCTTGGTTCTTATTTTCTCCCCATTCCCCTGCCCTCCCTTCAACCCCTCCATCCCTCCCTATCTACAAAGACTTTGTTTCCATTTGTTCATTTTCTCATATTAATTCCTTTCCCTTCTTTCCTGTCCCCTACCCCTGCCACTGTCCCTTCCCCTTTGCCCCTTTTCTTCCCATTTCACATTATTATACCTTTTAGTCCTTATTTACACTTTCAGTTTCTTACACTAGAGAAACTATTTGGTATTTACACATGTGTCCTATTTATTTCACTTAAGAGTATGGCCTCAATGAGCATCCATTTAGCTATAAATGTCTCTAATTTCTCATTTTTGATGGCTGAGTAGTACTCCATTTTATAAAACCCCCCCACATTTTCTTGATCCAGTCTCCAGTTGATGGGCATTTGGGCTGTTTCCAAGCTTTAGCTATTACAAACTGTGCTGCTATGAACATGGGTGCACATATATCACTGTGGTATGATTCTTTTAATTCTTTGGGGAAGATACCCAGTAGGGGAATAGCTGGGTCAACGGGACTTCCAGTCCTAGTTCTTTGAGGTATCTCTACACTGATTTCCACAGTGTTTGCACCAGTTTACACTCCCACCAGCTGTGGAGCAGGGTTCCTCTTTCCCAATAGCCCTGCAAGCATTTGTTAAGTTTTTTTTTGGTACTGGGGATCGAACTCGAGTCCTTGTGCCTGCACAGCAGGCAGTGAAACCAGTGAGCTAAATCCCCAGCCAGCATTTGTTATTGGTTGATTTCTTGATAGCAGCCATTCTTCTGGGGGTGAGGTGGAATCTCAGTGTTGTTTTCATTGCATCTCTCGAATGACCAGTGATGTTGAACATGTTTTTCATATGTTTATTTGCTATTTCTACTTCTTTGTGTGAGAAATGTCTGTTCATTTCAGATGCCCATTTTTGGATGGGTCTTTAAGTTTGGGAGGTTTGATCTTTTTAAGTTCTTTATAGATTTGAGATAGTAGACCATTGTGTGAGGAAGAGCAGGTGAAGATTTTTTCCCACACTGTGGGTTGACTCTTCACACTGTTGGTGGTTTCTCTTGCTGTGCAGAAGCTTTTCAATAAGAAGAGATCCCACTTGTTGATGGTTTGTGCTAGTTCACGTGTGAGGTTTTGTTCATAAAATCTTTTCCTACACTAGTGTCTTCAAGAGTTCTACCTAACCTCTGTTCCCGCCGGTTCAACATTTCTGATTTAATATTTAGATCTTTAATCCATTTTGATTTTAGTTTAGTGCATGGTGAGAGATACAGGTCTAGTTTTAATCTTTGGCAAATTGAAACCCAATTTCTCCAGCACCATTTATTAAAGAGGCTGTCTTTCCTCCAGTGAGGGTGTTTGGCTCCTTTGTCGAAGATGAGTTGTTTCTGCATCTTCTAATCTGTTCCACTGGTCCTCGGGTCTGTTTCTTTGCCGGTGCCATGTTGTTTTTATCACAGGAATTTCTATGCCCTGTCCTTCAGGGTACTAAGAAGAGCTTTGAGGTTCAGAGAGAAGGCACAAAGTCCAGGGTCAGGGTTTGGTGCTTGGCGAGCCTGGTCAGGCGTGGTCTGGCTGATTATTACCTCGGGGTTCGTCTTGGTCAGGCAGTGCCTTGTCTGGGGTGAGGTGGTGCTGCTGCTTAGGGTGCTTTCCACTGTGTGTGTGGTCCTGGGATGGAACCCAATTTACCTTGCGCATGCTAGGCAAATACTCTTTAAATCTGCAGCCCTTTTTAAAATATTGAGACAGGTTCTTGTTAAGTTGTCCAGGCTGAGCTTAACCTTGTGATCCTTTTGTCCTAGCCTCCCCAGTAGCCGGGATTGCAGGTGTGCACCACATCAGGCTAAGTTTTGACTGTTATCACAAGAAGTTTCTTGGGCACAGCTGATGTTCCTGAAATGCAAGTTGACTACAGGAAAGAATGACTCAGAGAAAGAAGTCAGAAAGGCATGGTGGAGTTAGGTCAGCAATGAGGCTTCCTTCAGGGTTAGGGCAGACAGGAGACTGCTGGGCACTGCCCCGTGGTCTGGGACAGGATATTGTAAAGGCTGGTGCTTGACAATCAATTATGATGTCTCTGCAAATCTTTGTGTTTTTAGTTTATGAGACAGGGTCTCACTCTGTAGCCCAGGCTGGCCCCAAACTTGTGGTGGTCCTCCTGCCTCAGCCTTCCAAGTGCTGATACAAATCTTGACAATATCTTCTTTACTCTCATCTTGGTGCCTTCAGCCTTTAAGGGAGAGGATGATCTGATTTCGACGGACACTCCTTAGATGATTAACCTGTCAAACGTGCAGAGTTGAGCAAGCATTGGGCCCGCAGTTGAAGGTAGCAAAGGAGGCAGATGTAACATGAAGGCAGAGATGCAGGCTTCTGTCCGGTTTGCAGTTACCCAGGGGGCGTCTGCAGGTGTCAGAATTTTCACAGAAGCAGCCTCTAAATCTGGCACCCTGCCTGTAGTCTGCAGAGGCTCTGGGAGTGGAGCCCGGATTGACAGGAAGCATGAGTCAGCAGGAGCCGTGAGTCAGCGGAGCGGCAGCGGGGCTCGGGGAGGGCGGGTGCAGAGTCACCGTCACGCGCAGCCCCGCGCACAGCTGGGATGGTCCTGGGAGGCCAGGCCGGTGACAGTGACCGTGACCCTCGCACGACCACAGCGGCCGGGGGCTGTTCCAGCCTGGAGAGCCCTGGCTGGGCTGACGCCTTCGTCTCCCCGGGGCCCCGAAGGAGCTGGGAAGTTTCCGCTTCCTCGCCTGGGACGCGGGCGCCTGCTGCTTAGGGCTGCTTGGCGGAGACCCCGCTCTGAGGCCAAGCGGCTCCTCTTGTTCTGCAGGCTTCCCAGGGGCCCTCCTCCAGATCTTTTTCTGCTTAAGTAAGAACTCTAGCCAGATCCACCCCTCTCCGGGCTGTTGGAAGTGAACTAATCCGGCACGTTTGTGAGAGGCTGGGTGTGGGACTGAAAGGGTCCTCCTGGCCCTAAGAGGGGAGAGAAGGGAGGCGTCCAGGTCCGGGAGGGACCCAGAGGGACCCGGAGGGAGGCTCTTTCCCGCCCCCTGGCGGCTCGCTGCTCCGGCGCTCCCGGCTGCACCTGGTGCAGATCCTTGCCCTGAGCAACATCTCCGGACTCTGTACCCCGGAATTAGCCCGACGTTTTCAAACTTTGCTATTTCAAGCCAGGCCTGGCGGTGCACGCACGTAGTCCCAGCCCTCAGGAGGCTGAGGCGGGAGGATTGTGAGTTTGAGGCCCTCCTGGGATACATAGTAAGACCCCTTCTCAAACCAGCCCTGACTTCACCGTGCGCTTTGCGAAGTCTTTCCTGCCAGACGCCTCTGAGCGCTGTAGCTTTATCTTTTTAATCGTGACCGCGCCCTGGGAATTCCAATCAAACGGGGCTCCTCTGTGCAGTACTACAGAACTCCCGCGAGGGGGCAGCACAGGACAGCAAATATGCTACACATTGCTCGCCCAGGTCTGGGCTGCGAGAGGCAAGAAACGCTGGGTTAGGAAGAATTTTTACCAGGCCCGAGGGAGGGGAGGATGCGCCAGGAGGAAGAAAAATGGGGGTGCCGCTGGCCCTGAGGGAAAAGAGAATTGTTTTGAGGGCTGGAGGACCAGTAATACTGTACTTGTGAACTGAATCTGTCCATTCATCCAACAAATGTTTCTGAGCCCCTGTGCTGATACACGCATGTACACACAGGGGCAGCTGACGTCTATCATACACACCACACACAATAACTGAGGCCGCCTGTTATTGCCATTCGCTTTTATTGTCCGTACGGGGGATTGAACCCAGGGTCCTCACGTATGCTGAGCAAGTGCTCCAGCACTGAGCAGCCCTTTTCATTTTATTTGAATTTTTAAAAAGTGAAACAGAACGTTATTAACATTTATAACTCATGTACACACGGGTGCTATCTAGAGACGAGTAAAATCTCACCAAGATAGTTTTGAATTCAGGCTTGAATATTGCTGATACATGCATGCCTGTAACTCGAGCGCTCCGGAGGCTGAGGCAAGAGGATCACGCTCAGTTTGAGGCCAGCCTGGACTACATAGCAAGACCCTGTCTCAAAAAACAGCCAAAAAGCCTGCTGCTACACTGTGGAGAAGGCTTATGGGGAGGCGAAGAAGGGAAAGCAAGAGAAACGCTTCTTTTGCAGATTTGCCTGCGCCTTTCACGTCCGTAAGGGTCTTTCTGGGGACTTTTCTAGAGATTCTTTCTAGGTTCTTGTCCTGAACAAAGAACTGGACAAAACAAGTGCAGAAGGTAGCGAGGTTTAACATTTATTAAAGGTAGGAAGAGACACATGCTCCGCCAGTGAGTGCGTGCCAGTTACAGGTGGGAAAAGAAGTCCATTGTGCTGGGTGAGGGCAGACGGTGGCAGGGACAGCAAACTGGCCAAGCGCCCGATGGCTTTCCTGTCCATCACTCCCCAGGCGGACTTCAAGCCGGGCCGTTCTCGCGAGATCGAGAAGCACTTCCGGATCTGTTCCGCGCGGGGTTCGCGCGTGTCTCCTCGGACACTCCCCTGCCCGCGCTTTGTCACCCCAGTTGCCAGCCTCAGATCCCGGTGACTGCCAGCCTCCTCTCCCTGCCAAGTGAGCCGCCCTTACAGGTGCAGTTGCTTTCAAAGGTGTGAGCGTCCTCTCAGAGGGTCACTTCTGCTCTGTTTTCAGTTTCTCCTGTTCCTGTAGTTTCTCAAAATAGTCTTTTTGCTAAAGAGGCATCATTTTTGGGGGGTGGTGGTGGCATATTCTGCTCTCATCCTTTTATTTTATTAAGTCAGGGTCTTGCTAAGTCGCCCAGGGTGGCCTCAAACTTGGCATCCTCCTGCCTCAGCTTCGCATGTAGCTTGGTTTGCAGGAGTGCATCACTGCGCCCGGCTCAAGGTTGCTTTTCCCTCCTAACTGCCCATGGAGACTGTTGGAACTGTTTGTGGTGCCCGTTACTAGCACCCATTGCTGTATAACTGTTCTCTGCTTCTTCACTTTTTTTGTTTTTGTTTTTGTTTTTTTTGGTACTGGGGATCGAACTTGGGTCCTTGTGCTTTCGAGGCAGGTAGCGGAACCACTGAGTTAAATCCTCAGCCCTGCTTCTTCACTTTTTAATGCAAACCAGTCATTCTGGAGGCCTTTTGCCCCTTGTGATCTCAATAAAATTTCTCTGAATTGTTCTTCCTCACCCACTTCTATGCCATTCCCGAGGGAGTGCAAGTCCTTTCTGGGATTTCTGCTATCATATCAGTCTTTGGTTTTTTACATAAAAATTGTTTTGCGCCTGCCTGGCAAGCACAAGGTCCTGAATTTGATCCCTGGTACCAAAAAAATAAAAAAGAAAAAAAGAAAAAATTGGGTTTTTTTGTGCTGTTGGAGTAAATGGATTTTTCAGCAGTCTTAGCAACCACACACACACAAATATCCAGTGTTCGCTCCAGGCCTGTGTGAGGTTAGCAGCCTCTTGGGGGTTGGGGACCGTGTCTTGCAGGGATCCCATTTGCCACAGGCCCTGGGGGTCTTTCCCCAGCAGTGCCCACCCTGTCCCTGGGGGCCTGGCCGTTCTTCGAAGTGGGGGCCAGCTGCCCGGGAGCCCCCTGGACTCTTCCCCTGGGTGACTCAGCCCTGCAGTCAGGTGTTTGAACTGAGAAGGAGGAAACTGGGGAGAAACCACAGCCCAGGGAGTGAAAAGCGCCAAGTGCTGGCCTTGGCCATGTTGATTTTGTCACGCTGAGTTACACATGGCTGGACCTAGGCGAGGCCTTTGAGGGCAAGGCCGGGCAGGGGACAGAAGCTTAGGCATCTGGCTGTACAACAGTGGGGCCCTGTGGGCGTGGGCTGACCCATCTCAGGGCTCCACAGTTGCAGGCACACTCCTGCCTGCAGCCAGGGCTCCCTCCGTAGGCAGCTCTGGCCTGGGGCTGACACAGGGAAGTCCAAGACCTCAGGCAAGGTGCTCGGTTTTCTTGGCAGGCTGGCCGCACCACTGGGCACCGTAATGACCGGATCTCTTTGTTCCTCTCCTTCTCAGCTCCTCTGCCTGTATCACCTGTTAAAAGACCGGCCTGCAAGCACAGAGCCTGTTGGGGACCCTTCAGCACGGCAGTGGGGACAGGTAAGGACTTTTTACCCTTTTCGTCCGCTGCGTGAAATCCAGATAGTTTAGGAACTTTGTGGTCTGACTTGGGGCCGTGAGGGCCTTTCATGCCTATAGGACAATGAACTTGAGACCCAGCCCTGAATGGATCTGAAAGCAGTTCAGAGAGCAACGGGACTTGCCTGACACCACACAGCTTATTGGGTCACAGCCGAGATTTGGACTCAGGTGGGTCTGAGCTGGGGTGGGGCTCTTCTTGGCGCAGGATTCATCTTGCCTCATGCCCCTCCCTGTTCCAGAGGAAGGGGCCTGGGCCCCAGGAGAGGAGCTTGCCCGTGGGGTTACAGCCAAGGTCCCAGCATGCCTTGCAGTGAGGATGTGGCGGATGTCATGGCCCCGCAGAGCCCAGGCTGGGGTCTTCTTGGAGGCTTCCAGCAGCCAGGCAGGGCCGGGTGGGAAGCTGAATGTGGTTTTCAGGGACACAGGAAGTCCTGGATTTTGGGTGAAGTTGGAAAGCAGCAAACGTATACAAATAAAGAAGGAAACAGCCCAGGAAGACCTTGCTCTCAGCTCTCCAGATGCCAGAACTGTTGTTTCTGTTATTTGTTAAAAAAAAAAAGTTGGAAAGTACTACTGATTGATTTCTCTTTGAGCCAGAAACCAGAAGATACAGTGTTTCTTTTTAGGAATAGAGACAAATGCAGGTTTTCCAAAGGGCCCAGTGCACTGGTGGGCACAGTGAGGCACAGAACAAATGTGAGCATTCCTCGTGGAAAGGTCTTCAGCTCCTTTTAACAATTGTTTTTAAAAATAAATTTTATTTTATTTTATCCTCCCCGCCCCGCAAGCCAGTCTTCAATTCTTTTGGAGGCAATCAGAGCACTTTGATTTTTATTTATTTTTTCACGACTGGAGATTGAACCCAGGGCCTTTGCACTGAGCCACATCAGTCCTCTGCCCCTTTTTAAATTTTGAGACAGGGTCTTGCTAAGCTGCTGAGGTGAGTCTGGGCTCCCAATGTCGATCCTCTTGCCTCAGCCTCCCAAGTGCTGGTTTGCACCAACGTTACAGGTGTGCACCAACACCTCTGGCTATAAGTAAGTTAAAGAGCAAAATAATGATAGATGAAAGGAAACAGAGGAGTAGACCTTATGCAGACAGGGAGGGGATCCGGAGATAGAGGGAAGGGATGGGAGGAGGGGAAAGAAAAGTAGAAAGGATTGACATTCAGAACGTCGGTGTGCCAGCTCCCATGCTGAAGGTGTGCGTGTTCACTGTGTGTCGCAGTGCACTCACGGACAGGTAAAGCGAGGTCTCCCGAGTCCCTGCCCACAGGCTGTAGGCCAGGGGGAGAGGGCCTGCCGGGGAGGGCCAGGCTGGGACAGTGCGGGTTTCTCCCTCGGTTCCCTCTTGGAATGGAGGGGTTCACCTTTCACCGTGTGGGGAGGTGCAGGGTCACTCAAGTGCGAGGCCCAGAACAGGTGCACAGTGAGCTGAATTCCATGCAGCTCTGGCCCGTGGGACCCTGCGCTCCTGGAGCGGTGTCTGGGAGCAACGCTGGAGGGTTGGGGTCCTCACTGCACCCGGCCCCGTCTCTGTGGGCACCGGCAGTGTGGCTCCCCACGGACGGAGGAGCGGTGCTGCTGCTGGACTTGCTCCTGCAAACAGCCGGGTCCCTGACGCAGTTCACTCGTGCGAGGCGCCTCCCTGGGGTGGGGTGTGGAGTGAGGCTGGGATCACAAGGTGACGCCGAGAAACTGAGCCGTGGGGCGAGGGTCCGGGACCTTACCTCGGGGCAGGAGCTGTCTGCACCCCTTCCTGCTCCGTGGCCCTGGGAGCCAAGCAGATAATGAATGTCGGCGCCCAGGGCCGAGGGCCTGATGAGCATGGCCTCGTTCTGATTGTTCCGATCGATCGCCAGGCCCAGGTGTCTGCCTCTTAGGAGGGTCCTCCTTCCCTCCCGGAAGGCCGCTTCTCCAGCCGGAAGTTGATTTATCTGGAGCTTTCTGGGCCACGGAGAGCCTGGGGGGCAGCAGGGTCTGGACTGTGAGGGCTGGAGGTGCGGGGGAGAGGGGCGTCTCTCGGACTCCTTGGGCATCACTCAGAGTCTGTCACCGCGTCCACCAGCTTCGCCGGCCCAGCGTCTCAGCTCTGTCCACATCTCTCCGTGCCCACTGCTTCCTCAGCTGTCTCCTGCTGACCACGGTGACTGCTCCTTCAGCCCCAGACCCCCGTGGCCCCCACTTGACACTCATCAGTGGCTCTTCTTGTTTCTGGACTTGAGACCCAAATCCTTCACGTGCCTGAGATCCCACAGCCTTCTGTTCCCTGGCTGCTTGTCAGCCTTGCTCCGCCATCTGCAGCTGCCCTACAGCCCCCAGTCTTGCCTCCGGACCTGGCGTTCATTTCTCACTTGCCAACTTTGACCTTGGTTAGTCTTGATTGTCGCCTTGATTGACTCAAGAGATGTACAGGTGATTAGCAAAGCTCACTTCTACGTGGGTCGTGGGGTGTGACTTTGCGGACTCTATCTGGTCCCTGGCTCCTTCCTCTTGGGCTCTCTCTCTGCTTCCTGGTTGCCATGAGGTGAGCAGCTCCCCTCTCCCATGATGTTTCTGCCGTGGACTGAACCCTCTGGACTGTGAGCCAACATAACCTTCTGTAAGTCCTGGGCATCAGATATTTTTTCTCAGGCATGGAAAGCTGACTAATACACTTGGAATGATTCCGGGTTAACTCCTAGTCATCCCTTAAATCTCAGCTGGAACAGCTCTTTTCCCAGGAAAGCAACACTGCCCTTCATTTTTTGGAGACAGAGTCTTGTTCTGTAGCCCAGGCTGGCCTCAAACCTTGAATCCTCCTGCCTCAGCCTCCTGAGTGCTGGATTACCAATGTGTGCCATCATGTCTAGCCCAAGGGACCTCTTGTGACCTCCCTCTTCCTTTGCCTGTGAGGGACAGGTTAATGCACCGAGTGGCATTTTCCAAAGGTGGTGGCGATCTTTCCCGCCTCACTGCTCTTTTTACAAGGTGACCTTGACCCGCTTCCCATCCAAGGGCAAGACCTCTGTGCTGCCCCCTCAAATGTGGGTGCAGCTTTGTCTCCTCCTCACGGAAGTGATGCTGCATGGCCCAGGGCTAGAGCTGTATTCCCTCTCTCGCTCTCTGGGAATGCTCACTGCTGGGGCGAGTGCCAGGCCCGAGAGGAGCCCGAGCCAGCCCCCGTGGAGAGCCGCACAGACCGCCCTGCAGGGGCCGCCCAAGGCTGGCAGCCGGCACCGGATGGGCTGGGCCCACTCTTCGTGGGCGTACACCGAGGGCGCTGGTGGGAAACACCCCCAGTTCACCAGGCCCCTCCCGGTCACCCGTGCGGGTGGCTGCCTGCTCTGCTTGTGTGGGGCCCTGACGGTGAGCCCCAGGCTGGGAACAGAGCGGCACTGTGTTTACACTCTCCCACCGCCTCACTCAGGGACAGCCCAAGACGTGAAATGCCGTGTCCTTAGGTGGCAGCTAAACATGTGTCCACTGCCCGGATCCCAGTTCAGACCCAGATTTTGCCTTGTCACGCACGTGTCCCGCCAGATCACGCTCCTGTGCTGGGCCCTGAGGTCCCTGCCCTGGAAGGGAGGAGAGCTGAGCTCCTGCCCATTGGCGGCTGGGCAGTTAGAGCTTGGGCCTGCATCTTTTCTGCACGGTGGAGCTCTTGGATATCTGGGGAGTTGCTTCTAGGTGTGAAATCCATAGAATTAGAAAGGCAACCAGTTATATGGAAATACAGTTCGCCAAATATTACAAAGCCCAACTGCAACAGAGCAACACTGTGCCTTTTATTAACACCCTAAATAATAAGCTCCGGTGGTGGTGGTGGTGCGGGTGGCAACATTATTGCCACAGTGATTTCGAAGCGGGGGTGAGGTCTCTGTGACAAGTGGAATGAGACATGGAAGTGGCCGTGCCTGCCACTGTGACAGAGTCCTGGGTTCCGTTACTGCTCTGCAGCTTGTTGTCTGCCCTGGAGATGGAAGGAAATGCTGTGTTCTAGTTGGACACTAGTAACATTAAGAGAGGATTTTTTTTTCATACTTGGGATCGAACTCAGGACCTTGAGCTTGTGAGGCAGGCGCAGTGCCACTGAGCTAAATCCCCAGCCCTGATTTTGTTTTTCTAAGGGGAGGGACCCTGGTGCATGGCCAGGAGGTTGAGGCAGAAGGGTCACAAATTCAAGCCCAGCTTGGGCAATTTAGTGAGACCCAGTCTCAAAATTAAAAAAAGTAAAAAGTGAAATAGGGCTAGTGTGGTGGCACACGCCTGTCATCTCAGCTATTTGGGAGACTGAGGCGGGAGGATCACAAGTTCAAGGCCAGCTTGGGCAACTTAGGGAGATCCTGTCTCAGAATAAAAAATGAAAAGAACTGGGTAGCTGAGTGATAGAGCACTGGCTCAGCATGTGTGAGGCCCTGGGTTTGATCCCCTGGACCACAAAAACAAAAAAGAAAACAGTGGTATTAAAGAAAACCACTGGCCAGGGATTTAGCTCAGTGGTTTTGCTGCCTGCTGTGCAAGCACAAGGACCCGAGTTCAATCCTCGGTACAAAAAAAAAAAAAAAAAAGAGAACCACTGTTTGCTGTCCGTAACCTGAGGTGGAACAATCAGGGCGTAGCAACACAAAAGGGAGTTCCTGACATTAATGTGTAAGCAGAGAGAATGTGCAGGGTCTGCGGTGCTCGGTCCGGTGCCCGGCATGTGTTGTTTGTTACTGAGCTTGACTCTGGTGGTGAAGATGACGCCTACCTTCCCCTTAGGACGGGGACTCTTGGGGGGACACAGGGCCCTGCTGGCTGGGTCTGCGCTGGCACAGTGCAGCAAAGAACTCGCAGCCCTGTTAGAGCTGGATCCGAGGGAAGCAGGTCTGATTCGAGGAAGATGAAGTCTTCTCTCCGCTGTCTTTTGGGGAAAGCGAGCAATCAATAGGCCTCACAGATCAGTGGAGGGTGCTGCGAATCGGGCAGCGAGGGGCTTTTTAATTAAACCTATAACTGCGAGAACAGGCAGCCGCTTTATTTCTGCGGCGTGTGTGTCTGCCTGCCTGCCAGGAGCTGAGCAAGTCCATGCGTTTCCAGACATTCCCCAAATCTTAGCAAATGGCCTCGCTGTGGGGCTGGGCAGGCTGAACCAGGGTGGACCCTGGATGGCCAGGCGTCGGGTGCGGGGCTGGAGGCTCAGGTGCCCTCGGCAGCGATGACAGCGATGCTCTTGCAGGAGCTGGGCTTGTCGCCTGCCTGGCCTCCTTGGGAAGGTGAGACCCTTCCTAGCTGGCAGTGGTTCGGCTCCAGGATTTTTATGCCAGGCTGAATCCACAGAAGATGTCAACGTTCGTTATTTAAACACAAGTATTTTCTTTTATTCTGAAAGAGAGCTTTGCTACTCTGCACAGGCCACAACAGCTTCACTTGATGAAGATTTAGGCTCCACGGGCACGCTCAGCGAGAATCTATCTGCATTTTAACAGGGTCCCCAGGGGGCACCTCAACGTGTGGGCACCAAGGAGGCAGAATGCAGGAGACTGCCAGTGCACAAGCCTTATTTAAATCCTGGAAAAAAAAGGATATTTCAGAGACAATTAGAAACGTGAACATTTATAGAATATTTGCTGACATTTAAGGAATGATTCATTTTTTAGGGGGAATTAGAAAAGAGCCCTGGTCTTTTAGATGTACACACAGTAAGACAGACAGAACGTTTCGAGGCTGACATTTGTTTCCTAATCGTGGGGGAGGGAAAACCTGGGCGGACAGGGCAGGACTGGCCAGCGGTGGTGGTCTGGGAACTGGGTCATCATGGCACGTGGAGAACATCAGACTGATTTTTTTGGGTGGGGAATGTACTGAGGATTGAAGCCAAGGCCTCTGCACTGAGTTACATCTCCATTTTTTTTTTTTTTTTTAACTTTAGAGACAGATTCTCACTAAATTGCCAAATTGCCCAGGCTGAGCTGGAATTGCAATCCATTTGCCTCTCAGAGTCCTGGGAAATACAGGTGTGCACCACCACACCCGGCTGACGCTGATTTTTTCTTAAACTTAGTGTATGCTTTAAATATTTCACAATAAAAACTGAAACTATGAAGTGTAATATTCCTATAGGAAATGCACAGAACGTGAGGGTATTGTGGATAATTTTTTGTGCTGTTCTGGGGGTTGAACCCAGGGCCTTCACACTGAGCTCCATCCTCAGTCCTTTTTTTAGTGTTGATTTTGAGACAGGGCCTTGCTAATTTGCTAAGTTGCCAAGGCTGGGCTCAAGCTTTGGATCATCCTGCCTCAGCCTGCGAAGTA
The DNA here is from genome assembly GCF_053883595.1 of Heterocephalus glaber. NCBI lineage: Eukaryota > Metazoa > Chordata > Mammalia > Rodentia > Bathyergidae > Heterocephalus > Heterocephalus glaber. Next base: position 12,626,161 of record NW_028258175.1, read on the forward strand.
CTGGGATTACAGGTTTGCGGCACGATGCCCAGCTGAATGAATGATGTTCAGTACGGCTACTAGGACATTACCAGTCCCATTCTCTGTGAGAACCCCTTCCCCAAAGGAGCCCCATTCCCTGGGCCCGCTCACCACTGGCTGCCCACGAGAGGACCTGGGAACACCGATAACCTTGCTGCACCTCCTCCAGCAGGCGACAACCCGAGCTGGCACAAGTGATTCTGAGCGGCCTCTGCTCAGAACCAATGGGTGCTCCAGACTTTTCAGGCAGTGATGTCTGTGCACTTGGATTTCTAGGGGAATTTACCGCCCATTGCATCCAACAGGTCATTTCCCTGCTTGTTCCTCATGGAGGGACCAAGTCAGTGGCTTGTTTTGTAAGACTTGTTTCTGTACGGCACATCTGGCAGGAGGCATTGCAACCCATTAAAAAACAAACAAACAGTAGCTGCCATGCTCTGTGTGTTTTCCGTATCTTTGGCACTGTGCTGAGCAGTTGATATCTTTCCTTTCCCTCCCTGTCTTCCTTCTGTTCGCCTTTTTCTTTCAGTTCTCTCCTTCCCTCTCTCACTTTCTTCCCCCCGCCCCAGGCTGAGGGTATAACCCAGGCCCTTCCACATACCAGGCCAGTGCTGCACCCTTAGTCCTATGCATGGCTTGTTTAATCCCCACAATAATTGAGGGGCTGGCATCCCTATCCCAATTTTATGGGTGAAGAAACAGGCTCAGAGAGATCGTGTGGCTGCCCAGGTGACCCAGTTTAGAAGGGGCAGGGTGGGATGTGGGCCCAAAGCTGTGGGACTCAGCACTTTAACGCCAAATTACGCTGCTCCTTCAGGACCTGGGCAGAGGTCAGGCCATCAGGTCATGCTCGATGAACCGGAAGTGAACGCCAAGAGACCATCCCACTGGGTCCCCACTGACTGTCTGCCTCTGGTAAACCTCACTGTCACCGAGTTTCTGTGGTGACAACTGGAACAGTGCTGTTTTTTCTCTTCCAGCTGCTGACCTTTCTTATCTCTTGAAGCCATCGCAGGATGGGAGGTAGGGCGATTCCTCTGTGTTTGCAGTGACCTGGCTCAAGCCAGTTGGCCATGCCCTCCTGCCCCTTGCAGAGCAGTTGCGGGCTCTCCAAGAACCCAGGGCATCTTCGTGCATGCTAGGCAAGAGCTCTACAACTGAGCTACACTCCCAGCCCTACTTACGACTTTGACATTTTGTTCATTATGCATGTTTTTGCATTATGTTTGAGTCGAGTTTTGATTTTTAGCAATTGCAACAAAATATATTATTTTTGATGACTATTTTTGGTATCCTCTTAAAATTTTGCTCTCAAGGAGAATACTTCATTCACCTCATGCTCATCCTGGCCTTGGCACCTAGGAAAGAACTCACCAGCTTTCACTGGTCTCTTGCGGCACTCAGCAGTAGTATACACTTCTTTACCAAGCTGGATATATGTGTGTATAGTCCAGTATTTGCGCAGAATATACTAAGCTCTGGGTACTGGGCATAGAGCTGGGAATGAGACATTCATAGCCTTGTTCCTCGTCTCAAGGAGTTGACTGATTAATGGTCATTACTGCCACCCATTAAGCACTGACTATGCCTGGCATGGAGTCGGCGATTCTTGTCATGACGTCGCTTATATGAATTTTACAGATGAAGACATGGGGCCCAGAGCCATGGAACAACTGCCCCAGGTCATGAAATTAAGAGGTAGGACAGGATTTCAAACTCTGGTATCTAAACCCTGCAGCACGGACTTTGGGTGAGGGTGGCCTCCCGTCCCCAGCTTCTGCAAGAATGGCCTGGACAAGTGGCACTGAGAAGGCTGAGACACGAGGGTTGAAAGTTCAAGGCCAGCCTGGACTATATAGCGAGACCCTGTCTCAAAAAGCAAAAAACAAAACAAAAAACAAAAAGAAGGTCCTGGAAGCTGAAGACGTGTGCTGCATCGTCCTGAGAGGTGCGTGGCTGCGTTTCTCTCATCTGTCTCCGGAAGCTCCAGTCCAGCTGTGGAGGGGCTTGTGGGAGGTGCCTCCCTTTCAGAGTGGGGTTTGCAGCCATCTGCCAGCCTCCATTCCCTGCGAGGAGAAAACATCCAATTGAAAAATCTCCCTGACACAACTTTGGTGGAAGAAGCTGCAAAGCAGACCCTAGGATTTTCTGGAAGAAGATGGGGATGAGAGAGAAGAGGCCAAGGGAGAGAGGGAAGCCAGGGAGAGTAGGAAGAAGGAAGGAAGGAGGGCTGAAGAAGAAGGAGAGAGGAGGAGTCAGTGGCAGCTTCCCAGGCGGTAAGGAGCACACAGGTGTGTTTCCCAAAGGCTTCCGTAGAGGCCACTGTCTTCCTTCTCCTGCGTCTTCCCCAGCTGGGGAGGGGCAGCTGGGTGGGCCAAGTCAGGGAGCAGACAAGGACCTTGAACCTGTGAGTTCCAGTGAGAGCCCGGGCACACGGTAGAATTTCAAGAAACGTGGATATACGTCTCTCTCTTCTCTTGCACAGTGCAGAAATCTCCTGGAGGGTAATAATAGCTACAATTTAGGAAGCGTTCACTGCGTAGCAGCTACTTTTCACCCATGACTTCACCTACTCCCCCCAGACAGCTCCGATGATCCCCACCTGATTTGCAGATGGTGGCAGGAGGTCAGACACCTGAAGCGACCACCCTCAGGTCAGCCTGCGAGTGTTTGTGCTGGGGAGCAGCACTGTCAGGTGGGGTGGCTCCAGCCACCCTGGCCCCGGAGCCCTGGATATGCGCCTGGTGCAGAAGGGAGTGCATTCTAAATTTTGTTGAACTTTAACTAATTTACATTTAATTTAAAAAACTGAAGCCATGTATCCTACTGTGAAAACAACATGATTAGGGCCGGGGATTTAGCTCAGTGGTTCCGCTGCCTGCCTTGCAAGCGCAAGGACCTGAGTTCGATCCCCGGTACCAAAAAAAAAAAAACCAACATGATTGTTTTAGTGGGACTACGTTTCATTTTAACTGTTGAAAATTTAATGTCTAAATTGAAACTTTAAAATACACGTGGGAGTTTGAAGACTCAGTGCGTTAAAAGGAAAAGAATGTAAATATATGATTAGCAATCTTTTTTGGTAGTGGGGATCAGACCTGGGGGTACTCTTCTGCTGAACTACGTCCCCAGCTCTTTTTGTTTGTTTGTTTGTTTTGAGACAGGGTTTCACTATGCAGTTCAGGCTGGCCTTGAACTCACTATGTAGCCCAGGTTGTCCTCAAACCTGAGCTGATCCTCCTGCCTCAGCCTTCTGAGTGCTGGGATTATAGGCGAATGCACTCATGCCTGGGCTTATTTTTTATTTTGAGACAAAATCTGCCTAAGTTTTGTAGACTGGCCTCGACCTTCTGCCTTAACCTTCTGTGCCCAGCAGTAGTTTCTCATATTATTTACATGTTGAAATGATTGTGTCTAAGATGTCTCAGGTCATGTAAAATATGTGGCTGCTGGAAAACTCTAAGTGATGTAACTAGTTTGCAATATTCTTGGGTTGGACAGCAGTGAGCTAGAAGCTGTTACAGGACATCTGAGCCTGACCACTACATCTGGCCATCGGTCTCTCGTGTACAGAGCTGGGTTACAGGCCCCATCTGGGGGGTGGGAGATGGAGCCAACCCTGGAGTTCTCTGGGCCCCAGACTTGGTGCTTCTCCACGATCCCTACCTGGAGCGGCCCTGTGTACCCACTACATGAGGGGCCATCAGAGTTGCAGCTTGGCACATGAACAAAGCATTCTTCACACCTGCCTTTCCGGCTCCTTCAGTTCCTGACAGGCACTGTTCTAGATCCTGGGGGTACAACAGTGAGCAAAACAGGCCAAAGCCCCTGGCCATGGAGGAGGCAAAGGGCAAAAAGAAATATATAAAGTGATAGGAATTTCGAATGTCGTGAATGGCAAGGAGAAACAAAGAAGCCAGAGAAGGTGGGTGGGAGGTATTAGGGATGCTATTATTTTACTGTTGCTGCTGTAACAAGTTACAGCACAAATGTAGCAGCTTAGAATAAGCAGTATTTATTACCTTACAGTTCTGGAGGTCAGAAGTCTAAAGTTTGTCCACAGAGAGAAATACCTCCAGGGCTCCAGGGCACCCTCCTGCATACCTTGGCTCATGGCCCTGTGTCATTTGGTTTGTGCTCCATCTCCTCCTTCTCTGGTGACTTTTTCTTTTTTTTTTGGTACTGGAGATCAAACTCGGGACTTTGTGCTTGCGAGGCAGGCGGTGGAACCACTGAGCTAAATCCCTGGCCCTCTCCTTCTCTGACTCTAAAGCTCCCTCTATCTTTTTTCTTTTTCTCTTTAATTAATTTTATTGATACGATTTAGATATACGTAATGATCGCACTCATCATACGGGGTTGGCACCTGTGCGTGATGTGCCCTAACTCCCACTGTCCTCTTATGAGGACCCTTGTGATTAGGCTGAGCCACGCAGCTAACCTAGGCTCATCCTCTCATCTCAAAATCCTTAATTTAATCGCACATTTAAAAGCTGTGACTTCTTTATTTTTTAAAACCAGGTAGGGCAACATAGTCACAGGTTCTGAGGGTTAAGATGTGGACATTTTTGGGAGAGGTGAATTATTCTAACATAGGAACTGATGTTTTATTTTATTTTATTTTATTTTTGTGGTGCTGATGATTGAACTTCATGAGTGCTAGACAAGTGCTCTATCATTGAACACATCCCCAGCCTGGGACTGAGATCTTAAATAAAGTGGCCAGGGAGGGATATTTAAGCAAAGACTTGAGAGAAGCAAGGGAGGGAGTCGTGAAGATAACTGGAGAAGGGTCTTCCAGGCAGAGGCAACAGTAGCATGTGCAAAGGCCCCATGGCAAGATGCAGCTGATATGTTTGAGGATCAGCAGAGAAGCCAGAAGGGCTAGCACAAAGGGATCCAGGGGCAGAGTGGCAGGAACTGAGGTCAGAGAGGTCCTGTGGGTGGTGGTGGTTGTAACAGGTCACGGATGATTTTAAGAGAAGTGTGAGTGAAATGGGAAACCACTGGAGGGTTTTTGTAGACATATGTTCGATAATTGACCATGAGAAAAATTCTGAAACTGAAAAATTAAAAGACAAATGCAAACCGAGGTGTGAACATATACAAAGGGAAGTTTAAAAAAAAACATGGAGGAAGTATAATTTAATGGAGGGATTGGAACATGCAGAGAATTAAGTCTTCCTTTAATGTCTGAGGGAAAGGGCTAATATCTTTATTTTTCAAAGAACTCAAGTGAATCAATCAGACAAGTCTTGAATCTGGGTAGAAAAACAAGCAAAGGTGTGAACAGACAGCTCACAGAGGAGGAAATGCTGTTACCTAAGCACATGGACCGGTCAGCCTAAACAGTAATCAAAGACATGACAATGAAGGCAACTGAACAGCTACATTTTCACCTAGTAAAGATTTAAAAATGAGAACCCCAGCTTGGGCAGGCAGAGCCAGGTGAGCACAGGAGCCCTGGCAGTGGGAACAGGAGGTCCGGCTTGTTGGAGAGCCACTTGGCAGGGGGTTTCCAAACCTCCACCAGGGGCATTCACATTGGCCCAAGAAGTCCATCTTTGGCGTGCCAACCCGAGGAAGTGATTCTAAATCTGGAGAAAGCCTCACACACTGCGGCCAAACAGGAGAAATGACTTAACGGGGAGGGATAGGTTAAGCAGGCCACGGAGATCATTCTTCTGATATTTTTGTCAATAACATGAATCAAGTGCTGGGTGTGTGCCAGGCACCATTCTAGGTGCCCAGAATACAGCTGTGGACAAAGCATCCCAAACTCCCTGCCCTCCTGGGCTTGTGTGCTTGTGAGGCAAGAAGAAAATCAATGAGCCAGGATTTGAGATGAGATGAAGACCAGAGCAGGATTACGAGTGGGGGGCTGCAGGGTGAACGACCATCTCAGTTTGCTGGGGTCTCTTGGATTTCTAACCAGGCCAGTCCTGGCTGAAGAGCGGAAGTTGGTCACTGTGGGAGAGGCAGCCTTTGGGGGACAGCCAGGCACGGCCTCCCCGGGGAGATGGCATTTGATTAGGGACTGAATGAAATAGGGCAGTGAGGTACAGGAGTGTTGGCAGAGTAGGCCCTGGGGCAACGGTGTTCTTGGGGCCATTTGAGAGACCCCAGGAAGGCCAGATCGTCAGCACAGAGGGGGAAAGAAAGAAGGCAGAGGTTTCAGAGGAGGGAAGGGCCAGCTGCTGATTCTTTCAGAAAATGGAAGTTTGGATTTTATTCTAACGCAGTGTGAGCCGGAGGAGGGGTTAAGCAGGGAAATAAAGTGATGACATTTTTGCTTTTATCAAGACTTGTGGGGCTGGTGGTGCAGCTGTTCGGTAGAGGATTCCCTAGCAGAGGCCCTGGGCTCCCTTCCCAGGGAGAGGGGTAGGAGGAGGTGTCTCGCCAGGGAGCGTTTTGCTCCCCCTTTGCTCTGATTGCATGGGAGGGAGAGTACCTCAGTCCGGTGCCAGTGCCCCTCTGACTCTTTTTGCCTCCACCTCCCTCTATCTTCGCCAATTATTCCTGAAGATGCAGAACATTCAGCAGAGAATTTCAGGTAAAACTTAATTTTTTAGCAGGTTTCCATTCCATTTTTTTTATGGTTGCCTACAGTTTACAGCATGATATTGGTTTTCCAGTTATAGAAGTGTTACAAAGCTCCTGGTGTCAATAAATGCGTTTAATTTCTTAGAAATGAGTTTCTTTTAAACAAAGCTACAAGGTCAATAATAGTTCAGGTGAAGCTCAGACATGTACAGCTAGAGATGGTGGCTCCTGAGTGACTGTCATCTGGGAAATGGTGTCCTAAGCCCTGATTCCTTTGGGCCCTGTGAGACTGGATGTGACAGTGCTTACCACAGCAGCTGGGGAGTGGGCTGCAGGGAAAGAGACTGGAAGGGTGATTAGGAGGTGTTTTGGGTCAAGCCGTAAAAGCCCAAGGACCCTTTCTGGTACAAGGGTGTAAATAATGTCTTTGTTTTGTAGCATACAGAATTTGTAAGACAGAGTGAAGCCGGGTCACAGGACACAGCCGATGGCTTGTCACCAGCTGCAGAGGGTGTGTCTGAACCTGCCTTGCGGACCCTTTGGCAGCAGGGCAGGGTGGGCTGGCTCTGGGAGGGGTGGGAGAGGATGCTGTGACTCAGACAGAGATTGCTGTGGGCAGAGAAGCCAAAGAGGGGCACTCTGACCCCACCACAAAAGTCACAAGGGCACCCCACCGGTGACTGCCAGGAGCTGCTTCTCACCAGGGTAGCTGTGCGTCCCATGCTGGGGGAGTCTTGATGCATAAAGTGACTCCTGCCTGCATCAGGGTGACCTTAAACATGCAAATGCTTTTACATAGTGCAGAGCCCTTCTACCAATAAGGATTACATCTAAGGAGCACATGGGGTGACAGTGGGTGTGGAGATGCTGCGTGGGCTATATTAGTCTGTTTGATGTTACTGTAATGAAACACCTGAGGCTGGGTACTTTATACACTAAGAGGTTGATTTAGTTCACAGTTCTGGAGGTTCAAGAGCATGGTGCCAGGGTTAACTCAACTCTGGTGAGGACTTTGTGATAGATGGCATCACAGTGGAGAGAGAGAGAGAGAGAGAGAGAGAGAGGGAGAGGGAGAGGGAGAGAGGGAGATTGAGAATATAAATGAAACAGGAAGCCAAAATATAATTCATTCTCTCCTGCCGAGCCCCAACTATCCCCACATTGGGGACCAAGGTTTTTTTTTGTTTTTGTTTTGTTTTGTTTTTGTCCTGAGGAATTGAGGTCAATAGCTACATCCCCAGCCCATTTAAAAATATTGACACAGGGTCTCCATAAATTTCCCAGGCTGGGCTCAAACTTGCGATCTTCCTCCTTCAGCTGCCCAGAGTGCTGGGATTAGAGACCAAGCTTTTCACACATGAGCCCTCGGGGCTGAGCTACATCCAAGCTCTAATACTGCCCTTGCTGGTCACCTGCATCGTGCCTGGCTGTGGGGGCCCCAGATCTCTTTCTCTTGCCCTTGGTTCCCTCTTGGGACCAGATGACAACTTCCACTCTGGACCGGGAGGGCTGAGACACTAGGAGCCCATGTGAGCTGAGGCTCTGACTCGCATCCTGGCAGGGTCTCTTGCTGGGTGAACTTTCGAAAGCCCTGTGCCTGTGTCCATCCTCCCAGAGGCACGAACTGCTTGGGAGCTTCTTGTGCATGGGTTTTATTAGCGGAACCCGTGTGTGGGAGGATTCAGACTGACGCAAGCCTGGCCTGAGGAAGCAGAGGACGGAAGTTCAGGCGGAAATGCCTGGGCTGAGCTGGGGATTGAACCCAGGGCTTTCACTTGCTACACAAGCACTCCATTACTGAGCTACACCTGCAGCCCTTTTGAAAATTAAAAAAAAAGTTTTTGAGAGCATCGTCATGCTGAGTTGCCCAGGCTGGCCTCAAACTGGCAGCCCTCCTGCTTCAGCCTCTCAAGTAGCTGGGATTATAGGCTTGAACCATTGCTCCCGGGACTCTGCACATTTTAACTATTGTTGTTATACAAATACTTTTGAAGACAACAAGACAGTTTCCTTCTTTTGTTCCCAGGTGTTCTTTGTATTAGTGCTGACTTAGATTTCCCATAAATGTGCCAGGTGGGCCAGATGTAATGTCAGGGAGTGGAGGGGATCATGGTAAGTGAGAGAGCACATGTTGATTCTAAAATGTGCTGAGGAAGAGAAGCTGGGTCCAGCCAATGCACACACATGTGTCAAGTGAATTGGGTCTCTGCCCCTCCACTTTGAACCATCTGCCTAAGCGCAGTGCTGTAATGTATAGTCACTCTGGATGTTCAGGGTTTTAGGAAGTCTGAAAGTTGATTTAATTAAAAACAAAACACAACAAAAATTGTTGGGTTGACTTTTCCCCTTCACCAAATAATGTAGGGTATATATGATTGGGTGGAGGGATACGACTGGTGGATTTTGGGCTATAGATAGCTTTGGTGTTGGCTTCTTTTAGGGGTTCAGAATACAGATGGGGGAACACAACAGTGGGGCTTGCAATCTTGGCTCCTCCACCTGCCAGCTACAGGACCTTGGGCAAGGATGAAATCTCTAGCCCTCAGCCTCCCAGTCTGTAAGATGGGAATAATACTGGGGTTGGTGTGAGCATTTAATGCATGGAAGGAGATTTGGCCAGTTCCTGGAACATGGCAGGGCTGAAGAAGTGGTGCAATTGTTCAGGGAGAGGGAGGGAGAACACATTTGGGCTGACTTTTCTTCGTCATTTTATTTCATGCAAGCTCGAAATTTAATGATTGGTATAACACCCAAACAAGAATGAGTTCCTCTTACCCCGGTGATATAATCATATATAATAATGTCACTTACATAAGCTTTCCCTTCCTCCTTGCTAAATCCACCCACACTCTGCTCCACTTCATGCTGTTAAAGAACTTTTCTCCCAGAAGGAAAAAAGACACCCAACTTTATGTTAATTATCACTTGAAAGCAAAGGCCAATGAGGGTGCCAGAAAAGGTGGGTTCAGCACAGCTGTTGATTTGCAGGGCAAAGGCTTTGGCCTGGAAGCAGCAAGGGTGGCCTGGGGACCTCAGAGGAACCAGAGGACTCACAGACCCGGAGACAAACCGTGGCCTCCCCCAGATGAGGCAGGCTCAGCCCAACCCTGGAGGAAAGGGATCCTGGAACCAGCCCTCTGCAGACGAATGCAGACCAGCTGCTTCCTTTACCTACCCACCCCACCCTTAAATCTGAGCCATATTCTACATACTCATTGTGGAAATTGTAGAAAATAAAGGGGAACAAAATGGAAGTGTAAAAATCAGCTGAAAGTGTCAGAAATCAGTTACAAACTGGTTGAGGTGATTCATGAGAGTGTATTGGCCCATCTAATATGGATGTTCCAGAGGTGGGTCAGGTATGGCTGTATCCTGGGCTCGAACATTATTGCTAGGGTGCTATCTCACTTCCTCACTCAATCCATTTCTCTAGTTGGGGGAAAACTTTGACACTATCAAGCCTAGATGAACCCCTACCCACTGGACAACCCTGCTAGAAAAGAAAGCCGTTTCTCAGTGCTGAGATGCCAAAGTCTCAGGGAGGAACTTGATTGGTTGGATCCATATCACATGTACTTCCTTGGGCCAATCCCTGTGGCTGGAAATGAGGCACTCTGATTGGTCATTTGCCGGCCATTGGCCTAGGGAGGGAGAATCACAGGAAGTCCCAGTTGCAATAGGTTTCTGCAGAAAGGAAGAGAAGGAAGAGATGAAAGAAGGAACAAATTGATGAAAACAACAGGTGTCACTATGTAAGAAGCAAATACAAATTTCCAGTACTTCTATCACCCAGAAATGATGACTGTGGAGGTCTTATAAAAATCCCCCAGAAAGGTCCTGAGTTCGATTCCTGGTTACCCCCCTCCCCCAAAAAAAGATCCTCCAGAAGCACCTCCCTCTTATGTGTCTATCTGTATAAGCATATATCGGACAAATAGAAAATTGAGAAATCATTGAAAACTTATAAGCTGATTTTGACCGCCTCATTTGTAAGAGTCAGATATTTTGAAATACAAGTGATATATTGGTAGAAAAATGAAGGGATATAGACAAACAACATTTATGGCTGACTAGGATTAGCAGAGTTTTAAAATTGTAGGTTTAAGGCTGGGTGTAGTGGTGCACACTTGTGATCCCAGCACTTGGGAGGCTGAGGCAGGAGGATCACCATGATTAAAGGCCAGCTGGACTACTTAGCAAGACCCCATCTCAAAGAAAAAAAAAGTTAGATTTGCGGGGGAGTTGTGAGATAAAGGAGCAATAATTCACTAGATCTCTTTTTATGATACCCTGTAGTCCTTTTTAGCAGTGATTTGCATAATTATTTTCCATTACTTGAAATGTCTTATTTAAAATAATTTTATCATGAACTATTTCAGACATGTGAAAAATTATAAAAACTCATATAGGGAATAACCATTTACCCACCCCTCAGCTTAAGAAATGTAATATAACAAATACAGTCTAATTCCCCTGGGACCTCTCTCTAGCTCCGTCTCTCTGTCTCTCTCTGTCTCTGTCTCTGTCTCTGTCTCTCTCTCTGTCTCTCTCTCTCCAGTGCTGAGGATTAAACCTGGGCTTTGCACGTGCTAGGCAAGCCTCTACATCCCAACCCTTTTAAAAATTTTTATCTAGAGATAAGATCTCATTAAGTTGCCTAGGTTGGCATGGAACTCATGATCCCCCTGCCTCAGCCTCCTGAGTAACTGGTGCTCTATGATTCAGTTACATCCCCAGTCCTTTTATTTTATTATTTTATTTTATTTTGAAGACAGGCTCTTGATAAGTTCTCCAATATGGCCTTGGACTTGCAGACCTCCTGTTTCAGCCTCCCAAGTAGCTGAGATTACAGTTGTGCATCACCACATCTAGCTTCACTTTTTTTCTATTACCATCAGTGTTAATTTGTTACTGTTAGTGTTCACCGTACAACTCTATGATGATTTATTTATCCATTCCCCCGTAAATGGACAGTTTGATTATTTCTGTTTTTCTACCATTACAATAAATAGTCTTGTAGCTGTCCCCTTGTGTGAACAGATGGTGTTTCCTCAGGTGCAGAGTGTCCTTGGGAGTGGACTTGCTGGGCTATTGGGTCTACATAGCTTCAGCTTTACTCAGTTTTACCAAATTGTTCTGCAGGGCAGTTGTATCAGCTTACTCTCCTACCAGCAGTATGTGAGAATTTTTGTTTCTCTAACACTTTTTTTCTAAGGGAGAGGGTCTAGTGAAGTTGCCTTGGGTTGGCTTCAACTTGTGATCCTCCTGCCTCAGCCTTCCCAAATAGCTGGACTCACATGCATGCACATCTTTAAAGGGGCTAAATGCAAAGCTTGCAAAGCCATTCCCAAAGTGGGCATTGGAAGGGAAAAGAGTCACAGTCTAACTCCACTTCACTGGAGTGGGGGGAAAGGAGATGTCTGAATTCAGTCCCAAGAATGTTCAAGACACACTGTGACCCCTATAGTGATTGATCTCATTCAGTAAGAATATTTTAGGCCTAACTAGGCATAGTGACGCATGCCTGTAACCTCAGCATTCTGGGAGGCTGAGGCAAGAGGATCACAAGTTCCAGCCCAGAGTGGATAGTTTAGGGCAAATCTGTCTTAGAATAAAAAAAATTAAAAGTCCTGGGGATGTAACTCAGTGTGAAAGCCCTGGGTTCTAGCCCCAGTATGGCAAAACACACCTCTGGGATACCTTGTCCATCTACAAATTTTTCACAAAGTTTCAAGCCAGGCCTTTTTTTTTTTTTTTTTTTTTTTCCATTGACACTGTCTCCTGAGATCATCCTGATGCCCTCTTCCTCCTCCTCCTCCTCCTCCTCCTCCTCCTCCTCCTCCTCCTCCTCCATCATCAGCATCACACTGATCTGCTGGACTCTATCCTGCCACCCATACTAAAGACAGCTCACATTTATTGAAGGCTGGGTTGGCGGGTTTTTGTGCAGTTACATCATTCAGGCCTCCTCCAGGCTCAGGAGCAAAGGACCATTGCTCCAGCAAAGCTGGGGCTTAAGCCCAGGTCTCTCTAGGGCGAACGTCCAGTTCTTTACTAGTGCTCTATGCCATAGTTCTGTGACTCTTAGTTTCCTTACTCATTTGTCTCCCAAAGATTCCTGAGTGCCTCCTAGGTGCTGTGCCCTCTGCTGCAGACAGACGCGGGCTAGAGAGAGAGATGCTTGCCGTCTCCTGTTGTTCTCATCTGTACGAGGGGATGGTGTCATCCCTATTTCTGGGCTGCTGAGGAGCAGGGCAGTGCATGCCTGGCACATAGTAGGTACTCAGTAAATATTGGCACCTGGTCGTTTCTGTCCCCAAGAGCTGGTACTGTCTATTCTCAAAGTCGGTAGGCAGAAGTTGGAGCTAATTCTAAGAGACTGACTATGTTCTCCCGCTAGACAGAGGGAGCGCCCCCATCCCTAAAATTCCTGCCTCCACCTGTCACTCCCCCATCAGATCCGAAGCTCAGGGACTCAGGCTGGCGCTCTCTTCCCCCTCCTCACTCCAGTAATATCTCGGAGGGTACAAGAACTCAATCAACCAAGCACGTTGGGCAGGGCCTTAGGAAGCCCTGTGTGCAGTGGAAAAGTGCAGAAATATGGGCTCCAGGCAGCTTATGTGAGTGATGGAGAATAGAAGAAGATAAAGAAATGTGTGGCTTGGAGGGCTAGGTTTGCAGAGGGAACGAAGGAAAAACAAACAGCTAATGTCGACTTAGGGGTATTTTCTTTAAGCATCTGGAAATTTTGAGGAGAAATCTACATTTTAGGACTCTAGGCTGCTATTTAAGGAATTTCCATCTTTGAAGGCTTTAACTCCGTCTGCACTGGCTGTTTGCGAGTCATTTCTTTTTCAGGCTCGATTTTAATGATTTCTTCCCCCGCTCCCCAGGAAGAGGGTTTAACTCTGCAACACGATCAATGCACAGAAACCCAAATTGGAAAGCTCTTTCGCTAGATAGGAGGTTTGGAAGGAAATGGCACAGGAAAACGGAATTTCTTTCCACAGACTTAGCAGAAGCAACATCTGGATTGCAGGACAGAGCTGGTGTAACTGGTGGTGACCGCTCTGCCTAGGGACCCCTGGTCCCCTTGTCAGTGGGCAGGGTCGCTTGCCCTGTCAGCCTCAGCTTCCTGGTCTGTGGATGGTGACCATGAAAAGCCTTATGCTGTGGGGTGGTGTTGGAGGGGTTAAGTGAGACACCAAGTACAATTTCTTAGTGTGGACTCTGGAGCATAATTACAACCTTCCTTAGGGAGCAGTCTGCAGCTGTAGGGGAAATGGGTTGCTACCAGCCAGCCCCAGCTCCTTGTCCTGCTACCCCTGGGGCGTTGAGAAAGGAACTCCCTCTTGGAGATGCTCTTTCCTCTTGACTTGACATAGGAGAGAAGCTGGGCGACAGGTTGGGAAATTTTTAAGCCCCAAAGAAATAGTAGAAAAATCCTGCACGTGTTATATACTATAGCACATATATATATTTTACTCTTTAATATATATTTATATATAAATATGCTTTATATATTATATATTTATATATAAATATATATTTATATTATATCTATTTTTATATGCATTATATAATATATACTAACATCAAACAATATACTATACTACAGGTAGCATATTGGCTACTATTTAATAGTACATGCACTACTTAGTATATGTGACATTATATATTGGACACTTGATATATAGTATTTATATGATATACAGTAGCATACTAGGTACTATATATTTTACAGTGTATATAATATGCAGTATAGCACATAAACACTATATAGTACATATGACATATACTACTCAATGATTATGAATAGGACATATATGTTCTATATAGTGTTCATATTTTATAATAAATGTGATATAAACTGCATATAGTATATATGCTATATGCCGTGTCATATTGTAATATTAATACTACATAGTATACTATATGTAACATATCATACTGTGTAATATATACTAATATGTAAGCAATTTTCACCTATAGTATATATCATGTATTACATATGCACTTTCTTTTTCTTTTTTCCTTTTGGTGCTGGGGATTGAACTCAGCACTTGCACTTGCTAGGCAGGCGTGGTGCCGCTGAGCTACATCCCTGGCCCTGCACATGCACTTTCTGTGCAGTGCAGTATATGCTATATAATATGCTGTCTTAGTCAGTTTTCTCCTCACTGTACAAAATACCTGACACTTGCAACTTTAAGGTGGAGAGGTTTACTGGGGCCCACATGCCAGAAGTTTCAGTCCTTGCCTGGTCAGCAGCGTGGTGGCAGGCAGGGCCTGGGCGGAGGAAAGCCGCTGGCCTCACGGTAGCCGGAAGCAGAGACAGAAGAAGCAGGGAGGGAGACACAGCTTCCACATGATGCCCTGGGGAGCTGGCCCCTTCTGACCTGACCCCGCTTCCTAACCACAGCCCCGTAATCCGATCACCTTCCCGGAGCCCCTTCCTTCTCTGAGTGCATGAGGCTCTCGAGAGACCTCTAGATAGAAACCCTAACGTATGCTCTGTAATGTAACAGAGATGAAAGTAAACGGAAAATCTTCATTGACAGAAGTTGCTCTTAATCATGTACAGATGCGATGAGTGGTGAGGATTTTAAAAAAATTGTTTAATTTTTTGAGACAGGGTCTCACCATGTAGTTGAGGCTCATCCTGAACCCACTATGTAGCGCAGGCTGGCCTTGAACTCGTGGCAGTCTTCTTGACTCAGCCTCCTGAGTGCTGGGATTACAGGCGTGTGCCACCACCACACCCGGGAGTGGTAGGTTTGCAGTGCCCTGACTCCTACTATTGTCCATTTCCCCACCGACGTTTCTCCTCATCTTTGCTGCTCAGTCACTGGGGCATTTTCCTCTCCATGCCCGCTGCTGCTCTTCCCCCACCCCACCTCACGTTCTGGCCATGTCCAGCCCTTTGGTCACCTCTGTTCGTCCCGCCTGCAAAGCACAGCTGGATCCACCCCCTCTGGTGACTCCGGCACTGCCCTAGCCCGGGCCCCTCCACTGCCTGCGCGGGTGCCCTTGGTAGCCTCCTCCTGCTCCCTCTGCTGCCTTCCCTCTCTTTGTAATCTACTCTCCACACGGTAGTGATCTTTCCAGGAGCAAACCAGACCATGTCACCTAGCTGAAACCCTTTCCCTGGCTTCTCCAGCCCATTTAGATAAAATCCAAATTCCCTACCGTGGCCCTGGAGGAGCCAGCTCCTCACATTTGCAGCATTACTTTCCCAGCCTGCTTGGCTCACTCTGTTCCCACACACAGGGCACTGTTCAGTCTCTCTCTCTCTCTTTTTTTTTTGTGATACTGGGGATGGAACTCAGGACCTTGCACTTGAGAGGCAGGCTCGGTGCCATGGAGCTAAATCCCTGCCCCTAGTCTCAACTGTACTATGCTTGAGCCTGCCCCAGGGTCTTTGCATTTGCTTTCCCTGTACTGAACATTTTCCTCAGACACACGGCCCACTTCTTCACTCTATTCATGACTCAAGTGTCACTTTATTAGGGTGGATTTTCCCAACCACTCTTATCAAAAACACGAGTTGCGATCTCCTCTGTCCCTCACGATACCCGTCTGGCTCTGTATTTGAAAACTATACGTCCTTCTTTAAGTGAAAACCCCCGGAGCCCCACAACAGAATGTGACAGAAAACAGGGTAATAGCTGTGATTAATCAAGGTAACAGTGGTTATGATTCATTTTATTATTAGAAACACTGCTGTGGATTTGAAATCTTTCTGGGAGAAAGGGTTTTGATACCAGGAATTATATAAGTAAGGTTTCTGGAGAAAACTGTGTGCCCAGCATATACTAAAGATTTCTTTTGAAGCTCTGTCTCACTTAACTTCCATCGCGAATGGGGTGATGTACTCTTTTAGGAGAGGCGGTGAACTCAGAATCAGCTCTTTTCCTATTGGTAAGGTAGTGGTAGTCGTTATCCAATGACTGAACATGTAACATGCAGCCCATTCCAAAGCGACTGCGTACTGCATTGGCAGACCAAGAGAGCAGTCCTTGGAGTGGATGCAGAGGTCAGGAGCCAGAGAGTGGAGGGTGAGGCGTCCTCCTGCCTCCTGCTAGGAGACCTGATCCTGGGCCGGCCCTGGACGTATCGACTGTGTGGGGGAGGCGGTCTCACCCGCGCTGCCGTGAATCCCAGCCCCCAGAGCGGAGCAGGTGCCGTCCTTTCCACAGGACACCAGGCAGCCTGGCCCCGGGGATCTGTACCTGTCACCGTGCTGTGATAAAGCTCAGGCCTCGGGTTCTGTCCTCTGGGCCTTCCGGACCCAGTAGACTGTGCTCACGCCCACGTGCCCTTTTATTTATGACTTTTATTGTATCTTTTGTGGAGCCTTAACTTGGCCACCCTCCAGCTGGTGGGAGCCCTCACCAGGAAGCGGCCATCACAGTGGATCACCTCCTCGGCCACCACTCGTCCCTGCAGGGGCCATTGGGAAGGCTGGGATGTTTCCTGCGACTTGCTCAGAGTGACTGAGCTCTCAGCAGCCCCGGCACGCTGAGCCAGGGGTCAGTTCCCATTGAAAGAGTAAAATGTAAAGTGGACAGGCGATGTGTGTGTTTGGTCAGGTCTTCTGTCTCAGCATCGTGATGGCCCAGTTTCTGAAACCGACACTCAGATTCTGGGCTGGAAATTCTGACCAGTTCTTGCACCGGGGATCCGAGGACAAGGCAGAGAACAACGTATTTGCAAGGGTATATGGGAAACAGCAATGTCAAAACAAAACAAAACAAAACAAGGTGAAACAGGGAGTAGACCTTGTGCTAGGAAAGACTTGGGTGGAAGCAGTTTCTCTACAAGCAAGAGGTGCTGGAGGGTGTAGACAGTGCCTCAGTCGTCTGTCAGGCCCTGTGCTGGGGGCACTGCATGCATCTTCTCCACTCCCCAAGAGTTCTGTTTCCCCCCCATTTTACAGATGGGGAAATCAAGGCCCACAGAGGTTACGTCATTATATCGCTTACTGTAGGTACAGTTGGATAGTAAGTCAGGGTTTGAGTTTGGATCTATTTGAAATCTTACTAAATCCCACCATTTTAATGATTTTTAGTAAATGTTTAAAAGTTCAGCCAGGTGCAGTGGCACGTGCCTATCGTTCAAGCGTTTGGGAGCTTGAGGTGGGAGGGTCATTTGAGCCCAGGAATTTGAGGCTAGTTTGTGCTACATAGTGACACCCTACTAAAGAAGCAAAAACAACCAAAATGAACCGTAACACAAAACAAAAGTGCAGCCCTCCCTACAGTCCAGGTTGAGCAGTTCCTAGGACCTCCAGATAATCACTGGAGCTCATTGGCTGTGACCGCCCATTCCCACCCTAGCCCCAGGGGACCACGCTTCTACTGCAGGTTCCCATAAACTCACCTGCTCAGGGCTTTCTGCACAGACTGAATCATGCAAAGTTGGTCTCTTCATCTGGTTTCTTTACTTGTGGACAGGTAACTCTGTTGTCACAGTTCATTTCTTCATATTCTGAAATGGTATAACATGGTGTGGGTATAACACATTTTATTTGTTCACGTGTCAGGTAATAGACATTTATTTTATTTCCACTGCTTGATTGTTATGAATAATTCTGTGATGAACATCCATGTAGACATATGTTTTAATTTCTTTTGGGTAAATTTTTTTTTTTTTGGTTTTTTGAGACACGATCTCACTATGTAGTTCAGGCTGGCCTTGAACTGTGTAGCCCAGGCTGGCCTCAACTCCCAGCAATCCTCCTGCCTCAGCCTCCCAAGTGCTGGGATTACAGGCATGTGCCTGGCCCTGGGTGAATTCTTAAAAGTGGAATTTCTGATTTTTCTGGTAAGTTTATCTTTATTCTTTTTCTTGTATACAGAAACTGTCAAACAGTTTTCAAAGTGGCTGCTCAGGCCTGGGAATGCAGCTTAGTGGTAAAGAATCTGTCTGGCATGTATGAGGTTCAAAACAAATGTAAGTGGGAAAACATGAATCCAACCCTTAGCCTGTTTCTCTGAATGGGAAGCAGAAGTGCCTGTTCAACGCCAGCATACACCAGGTGAATGGAGTCAGCCCATAGACCTGCGAGAGTCTGCATAAATGTTTGTTACTGTTAACAACTGAAATATTGAGACTGTTTGATATGCAGCACTATCTGACTAATGCACTTTTTAAGAGGATATACACACACAAATCTATAATATACAGTATAGTGAATGTCTGAAGAGAGGTACAAAGTGTGTGCTAGGGGAATATTTCAGATGGTGAGGGTGAAGTTCAGTTTCATGAACAAAGTGGTCTAGAAGGATAAGTGGAATTTTGGTGGATAGAAATGAGGGGGATGGGAAGCCATGTGAGTAGAGAAAATGGCAAAAACAAAGCCATGGAGGCCATATGCAGAGGTCCGCTTGTAGCTCAAACTCTGTGACCCAAGTTCCTGAGAATACAGGAATGAATCCACTCTCAGGGCCAGACCCTTGGACTGTCATTTTTGGTGGCCTCTGCAGAATGAGCCACATGCCATCTTTATCTTAGATCTAAAATCTGCGGAAGATTGATGGCAGAAATTGATGGCTATTATTTGTCTCTAAACCTGGTCAAGGAAGTGTTTCATTACTTCCAAATTCGCCACCACCATCACCACCACATTAAATTTAAAAATCAGTTTCTTAAATACTTGGCTGTCTTGTCCTTCCAACTCCCACAAACATATTTTTCTTTTTCTGCAGTGACAACCAGGCACCGATTACACAGCGATTTCTTTTAACCTTTCCTTTGCATCTGTTTCTTTTTGATAGCATTTGCATTACATACATTCTGACACGTTGTTTTCAGTGTGTCTGTATTGGCCTATTTTTTTGTATTGCCCTTTTTTATTTACTTATTATTGATTGCTTATTATTTATTGCTTGCATTTTTTTGTTAGTTTGGTTAAGTTTTCTTTGTTGCATACTTTTTTTGGCTTCCTTTAATGGTTTGGAAGTAATATATGCTAGTTCTATTCCTTTAGTAGTTATCTCGAAAATTTTAACTACATTATTAAAACATATTATTCTTTCAAAGTATAGAGTTAGGCAGAATTTTCACACAGGGTGAGAGTCATGTTTTCACTTCCCTTATTTGCTGCTGCCTCTAGGCTGAGATGATCAGAAACTTTAGTTTCAGAATATTAATGGAAACAATTTTAAACTCCCACCCTCCACAGTACACCCTTTTGGAAAATGTCTGAAAGTGGAAATTCCCTGTATTGCCCACTACCATCCAAAATTACCAATGAAAAATATAATACCAATATGACAGCCAGCCCTTAGTGGGTAGCTTTTTTCTCTTGGGAACTTTAAAAAAATACTCCCCTTGCTGTCGCTCTTCTAAAATTTCTCCATATTGCACTAGATATGGACATTTTCTGTGCCTGATTATTTTATTTATAGATTGTGGTATCTTCTCTTAGCTCTTTGAAGCTAACCGCTATACTTACATATGAAGTCTTCTTCTTTGCCTGTCCTAGTGGCTCAGCTGTGAGTTCTGGAGTCAGAACGCCAGGTGAGTCCCAGCTGTGACTCTTTCTGGCTGCTTGACCTAGGGCAGGCCAAACACATAGCATCTGTGTCTGCATTTTCTTATCTACAAAATGGGGACCAACAGTACTCTGTAGCTCATTGGTTGTTTGATAATAGTAGTGAACTAATACCCATGCAACCCTCAGGTCTTCAGCTGTATTTAGTTCCTCTTTTTCGTGGCAAGAGTGGGAACAGAGTGGAAAAGCAAGAAAGTGAAAAATGAGAATATAAATGTGCGCGCTTAGTATCAAGTAATATAAAGACCTGCTGTATGAGTGAAAAAACAGAAAAAGCAGAAATAAAACAAATGTGTGATTCTCCTCTGTTGGGTACCAGGCACTGTGCCAGGTGGAACTCACAGTTCTATGGGGGTAAGGTCATGACAGCTAATGATGAAAAGAAAACATACTGTCTATGCTGGTTACCATCTGTTGGATGTCTGCTGCCTATAAGGCACAGGGATGTATACTTTATCTACATCATTTTATGTAACCTTCATAATATTCCTCGGGAGCAGGACTATCATTACCCTTATCTTACAGACCAGGAAACAGGTTCAGAATGGCTAAATAACTCATCTAAAGGTGAGGAAGTTAGTCAGTGACAAGGACAGAGTTAAAAATACTTAGAAAATGGCGGAGGACATGGAATGAATAGCTGTCTCTCACCAGAAGAGAGACAAAAGGTGGTGCTGCATCATGTTTTTCCAGTGCTGGCCACCAGGTGGCACTGCCAACCTGGGACAGCTTGGTTGCTGTGCTCCAGGTAGTCAGCTCTGCAGTGCTGGGGCTGGCCATTTGCAAACCATACTGTCTGTGCTGCTTTGCCAGCTGGCTTGCTCTTGGGGTGGACTACATGCAGGTCAGAATGTGAAGAAGGGCAGAGACTTCTGTAGTTGTTAAGGAGCAGAGTGAGGCAACTTTAGATTCTAGTATCCCAAGGGAGGCATAATTTTTATACGAGTGTACCCCTGGTGGCAATGGCCCCTCTTTGACCAATCCCGAGATGACAGCAATAGCATCTCCAACAGCTCAGCAATAGGGGGAGGCTCACAGGTTCCAGCCTAGGGGCATTAGCTGCTTTTGTTATTAGACCTTTTTGTTCCCCACATCTCTTTTCCCAGTTGCTCTTCCACTCATCTCCAAACCCTTATAACCAATGCCTCTGTTTGATGTACCTAAAGTGTGCTCTGCAGATGCCATTGCTTCTGAGACACTGGCACACTGGTAGAACACCACTGGTCTTGGGGTGGGAGGGAGGAGGGAATGATGACAAACTCCCCACTTCTGTGTGGGAGAAAGACATTAGCCAACCTTACTTTAACAGGCCCAGGACAGCTCTCAAATTATGTTTATTAATTATCATTATTTGTAGCCTAATGCATTGAGCATAGCTGGTCAATGCTTGGGTGCCTGGTAATCTGTGTTAAGACTTCCCTCGGGACTTTTGTTTTTTAATTTGTCCTGAAGTTGGACTGTAGTGAACCAGTGATATATGGAGTTAACTTCACTGGGCATCAATTCAGGAATTCTGATTTGTTCTGTCCTTCCCTGGTCTTCGCCATGAAGCAAGTCTCCCCAGGGAGCAGGAGCAGGCAAGGGAGGTGCTAAGTGACACTGCCCACCAAATGGCGACCTTCTACACAGTCCCCCAGCCCTCCTGCTGGGGCCCAGTTTACAGAGCCCATGTGGATCCTTCTACGGAAGCCCATTGGACACCAGGGTTTTACGGATGATGTCAGGTCGGGGTGACCAGAGCTGGAGGGAAGAGGCACCCAGGCACAGCTGCCCTGCCGTCTCCTGAGGTCTGTGACCACTCCCATCCCTGCTGATTACTTTAAGCAAAGCTCTTCAGGCTCTCGGCGGGAACTTCTCTCTAAGTGACCACGATCAGGTTCGAAGGTGGCTGAGGAAACAAGGGTGAACAGCGGGTTTTCTGTTCAGGTTTGCTCGTATCAGCAAGAAGCTCTGCATCTGGCTTTTTCCAGCCTCGCTCGGAGATGAAGAGAAGAGTCGAGTCACCTCCTGAGGAGAAAAATAGGCCATTATCGCCCAGAGGAGGCACCTGTCCCAGATTTGAAGGCCACGTCATTTTTCTCAGACAGTTGTGAGGGCTCAGTAGGATGGCCCTGTTGGCATCATCTCACCTGCAGGCACCTGGCAAGGCACTGACTGTGATGACGGATTCTTCATGCTGCAGACACCTAGGAGCTGATGCCCCAAGTTTCCTCCTTTGTGTACTGTATCCACTTTCCCCAGTTCCTCACTAGAGAATTCTGCTTCCTTAATATCACAGGCCACCCCCGCTTCATTTGTCCCAACCAGACTGGTCCTCATCGTGCTGGTCTGGAATCAGCTGCAGAATACCTGCTATTGAATATGGTTTACCCCCAAAATATTCCTGGGCTGGGAGAATGCTCCCCAGTGTGGTGGCTTTGAGGTGGTGAAACATTTAGGAAGTGGAGCCTACCGGGAAGTAACTAGGTCCCGGGGCTCCATCTTCATGAATGGGCTCATGCTGTCTCAGGGTGGGGCTGGTCTCCAGCTAGATTACTTCTTGTGTGAACAGGTCGTGATAAAGCAAGGCTGTCCTACTCCTTGGCCCCTTCTCTATGTGGCTGGTTTCCTGTTTGGCTCTTTGCCTTGCTGTGACATAGCCAGGGGTTCCTCACTGAGAGGCTGGCGCCATGCCAACGGGGTCCTCCAGTCACCAGAACGTGAGTTAAACAAACCTCTTCGCCTATAAACTGCACAGCCTCAGGCATTTGGTCATAGCCACACAGAACAGACTAAGACAACCCCTTTCCTAGAGCCAAGCAGTTAGCGTTCAAGTCCTCATGGGACCTCATGAGAGCCCTGTGACATTGGGTGATTCATTCCACCTCTGGGAACCCCACTTTCTGCCCCTGTAAAGCTGGGATGGCAGATTCCCAGACCCTACACAGAAGCAGCACTTTTTGTACAATTTGTCCTGGTGGAGAAACTGAGGTTTGCAGAGGTGAGGATCAGAGGGTGTGACATGATGCAAAGACAGCACTTAGCTTTCAGGGTCTGTGCCTGTCTGTCCTCCACACATTAGGAACTGGCAGAGCACCCAAAGATCTGGCATTTTATCTACAAGTGTGAGCTTCTATCTACTAATCATTGGTCAACCCTTGGGTGTACTTGCCTTGTTGCACTTCCTGAGGGGTCTCATACATTCATGCATAGAGATTTTCTGTATTCCAAGCAATGCCTCTTGAGCACATGAATCCCAGGGCTGGGGAGTCTGCATTGCCCACACATGCCCAGGTCATGCCCATACCACTGGTGGGAAGCTCCCACTTTGAGTAGCAAGAATCTGGGGATTGTGCCATCTTTCCTTAAAGCCCCACTTCTCCCTTTCTCAGATTGGACTCTACCTTCTGCAGACTCAGTGACCCTCTAGGGCAACAGAAGCGATACAGAGCTCACTGCAGTCAGCTGTGGGAGCACCATTGCCTTTGCACAAGCCTGACATCGGCAGTGCATCCCATGAGAGGGTGTGGCACCCAATTGGTGGTAAACATTGCACACACAAGTGTAATCTATGGCACTGGCGAGGGCACACATGGCTATTTTCCTTGCTCATCTGTGAGCAAAAACTTGAGACCTGGTTCACTTTTGTCTTCCCAAATAGCACTGACCTCGAGTAAATGTTTGAATAGTGAAAAGTGCCTTTGGTGAATAGGAACTTAAGCAACCCCTTGGTCAGGTGCCTGTCTATCACTCCAGACTTCAGAAAAATGGATCGTAACTTCTGCAGAAACTCTTTCCCACTGTGCTTTGATTTCTTTCCACATAGAGCTGAACTCGCTACCCAAGACTGAATGAGCCTCCACCTGTCTTGTTGCAGAAGTTCAGATTTATGAGGGGAGCGTGGAACAGAACCGAAGCTCCCAGACTTCGGGTTGGCATTCTGTAAACCTGAAAGGACCGTGCTCACCCCTTTTATTCCTAAGCCTCATGGTGAGTCCAAATCTCCTGTTGTTTGTTTAGAGAGGACAAGTGGTGCCCATGAGCTCAACACCCTTGTATCTCTGCTTGCCCTGTGGCCCTGAGAAGTGGCACCACAGGGTAACCAAGTCCTCTGGACATGCACAAGTCCAGTGTCAGCCCTGAGTGACTCAAAAAACCCATGCACAGAAAGATATAAAATATTTTACTGTTTTTGCATTATAAAGCATTTATAAGAATCATTCTTCCTGTGAATCTCTCTCCCTCCCTCCTTCCCTTTTTTCCTTCCTTCCTTCTTTTCACCTGTATCTGCCATTTGGTCTAATACCCATATGGTGGCGACTAGAGGAAAAACAAAGACTCTAAGAGGGAAGGGCATCCAAAGGACGGAAAAGGAAATAGGTTTTTATAACCTTTGAAGGTGTGAGTACCAGGATCTCGGGCTTTCCTTTCACTCTTCACAACACAAGGAAGCAGGCAGATAAAGAAACCCTGCAGAGCTTGATACAAGATGAGCAAAATTTTAGAAAATTTTCTTTGGAGGCAGGGAGAGGGGGGACTCATGCTGATTTACAAGCAGGGTTTGTCTTGTGAGAATTTTGAAGGAGATCAAAATGTATCACTAGCCATCTAGACATTTGTCAGAACAACCGAACTCTATGAAGTGGAAAGGATGAAAGAAAAAACTGATCCCAGGGAAAGAAGTTCAAAATGGGCTCTATTATGTCAGAATTCTCCCACCAAGACAGGGCAGCTTTTAGCTGTGTCAGAGAAAGTCTTTTGCTAAATGAGAAACCGACAGACCTTGGAAAGGGGTGTTTGATGTCACCTCGAAGGGCAGGTGGCTTTGTCCACTCTGGATGTGTGGTCAAGCCGCTTATTTTCATACCGGTGTCAGTATTCTTCTTGAGCATCCTTCCTGGGTCCAGGGGCATCTGTCTGACTTATGGATTCAATGCCCACCTTGTGGCTATGAAGGGGTGGGATCAGGACGGCTTGGCTGATTGCCTGGCCTTGATGCTTCACAGAGGGGAGAGAGAATTTCCCGAAAGGGAATGGGTGCTGTTCTGGAAAAGTGATGAGTGGGCCTTGGGCCGTGAATCCAAAAGTGCCTTCTACCCTTGGAGCAAGAAACTTGAACCCCATACTGGACTCAGCCTCTGTTGCTGTCACAGCTGCCCAGGTGGCTGAGGACTTGACTTTCCATGCCCCGTTTGTTACAAGTGCATTTGTTCTCCTAAAACATGACATCCACATCCCACGACAGTGGAAAGGATGGCAAATTTAGAAGCTCACATTTTGCAGCTGCCATGAAAACGCTCAGTGAGTGCAAGAATCATAACGCAGGCTGGAACCATTAAACAAAACAGTGCTGGCAGGAATGTGGAGCAGTTTCAAAACCTTTCCGCATAAATCAATGATTAATCCACAGTAAGGTACCGTCGGAATGGAGGGAAGTGCAGACACCACCCTAACTCAGCGGTCACACTGAGCGTCCAGAGCTTCCTCCCAGGGGCACTGAGAAGGTCATAGCAGTACCGATGAAGTACTGTGGCCAACATGCAGCCATGGGAAACAACCCAGTCAGTCCAGACTGAGAGGCAGTGTGCAAACAACTTGTCTGCTTTTCTCCAAAATATGTTATAAAAACAAGCTAGATGTGGTGGAACACCCCTGTAATCCCAGCACTCTAGGGGGCTGAGGCAGGAGGGTCCTAAATTTAAGCCCAGCCTGAGTAATTTAGCCACTTAGAGGGACTCTGTGTCAAATAAATGTAATAATTGAAAAAAGGGGTAAGGATGTATCTCAATGAGAAGTCCTTGCGTTCAATCTCTAGTACCCAAACAAACAAACAAACAAACAAACATTTGGGAAATATTCTAGATAAAAGGAGAACGAAGGACAAGATAATGAATTGTGATACATGATTTCTGATTGGGTCCTGGACCAAAGAAAGACAAATTAGCTCTAAAGATATTAGTAGGGACAACTGGCAAAATTGGACTACTGATTAATAATGGTGTTATAAAGGGGCCGAGGATTTAGCTCAGTGGTTTCGCCGCCTGCTGTGCCAGTGCAAGGATCTGAGTTCGATCCCCGGTTCCAAAAAAAAAAAAAAAAAAAAAAAAAGTGGTGTTATACTGCTATTAACTCTCCAGAGTGTGCGAGTTGTGCCATGGTTTTGGGGGGTTTTTGGGTACCAGGGTTCGAACTCAAGACTTCATGCTTGCCAGGCAGGCGCTGTGCCGCTGAGCTACATCCCTGGCCCTGTCCTGTGGTTTATAGGACAATGTCTTTGTTGTTAACATGCTGAACTCTTTAGGATTGAAATAGCTCAATCTACTGTCAAATGTTTTAGCAAAATGTAGCTAGAGATGTATTTATTTGTAAGTGCGTATAGAGAGTGATTAGAAAAAAGTGACAACATGTAAATAGTCAAATCTAAATGAAGGATGTAAGCTGTTTATGTCAGATATTTTTGTTCCAGTGACAGAAAGATGACCAATATGGATGATATGTTGAAATAATTTTTGGATATGTGACCTAAATAAAAATATTATTAAAATTAATTTCATGCATATTGTTTAGCTTTTTAAAATTGCAGCTTGATCCGGGTGTGATGGAGCACGTCTGTAATCCCAGCACTTGGGAGGCTGAGGCAGGAGGATTGGCATAAGTTTGAGGCTAGCCTGGACTACTCAGTGAGTTTAAGGCCAGCCTAAATTACACAGCAAAATCCTCCCTCAGTTGTACAACGAATAATACCAAGAATCAACAAATAGGATTGCATCAAATTAAAAAACTTCTGCACAGCAAAAGAAACCACCAAGAGAGTGAAGAGACAATCTACAGAATGGGAAAAAATTTTGTCAGCTATTCCTTGGACAGAAGACTAATATCTAGAATATACAAAAAAAAAAAAAACCCTCAAAAGAATTAGACTCCTCAAATAAAAGACCCAATCCAAAAATGGGTAACTAAAATGAAGACACTTCTCAGAAGAGAAATACAAATGGCCAATGAATACATGAAACAATTTTCAACATTTCTGGATATTAGAGAAATGGAAATTAAAATAATACTGAGATTTTATCTTACTCCAGAAAGAATGCTTTTCATCAAGAAATTAAATAATTATAAATGCTGAAGGGGATGCTGGGGAAAAAAGAACACTTGTGCATTGTTGGTGGAAATATAGACTAGCATAACCACTGTGGAAATTAGTGTGGAGATTCCTCAAAAAACTAAAAATAGAAATTCCATTTGACCCAGCTATTCCTCTTCTAGGAATTTTCCCCGAAGAGTTAAAGACATCATATTACAGTGATGCATGGGTACCCATGTTTATAGCAGCACAATTCATACTAACTAAATCTTGGAAGCAGTCTACGTGTTCACCAACAGATGAATAGAAAAAGAAAATGTGGTATTTACAAACAATGGAGTACTACTCTGCCATAAAGAATGGTAAATGAGTCATTTGTAGGAAAATGGATGCACCATGAGACAATAATATTAAGTAAAATAAATCAGACACACAAGCTTACATATCACATAGTTTCTCTTATATGAGAAATGGAAAATATAAATAAAGAGCAAAATAAACAATAATAGAAAATAGGGAGATAGGTTGTTTTTTTGTTGTTTTTGTTTTTTTTTTGCCAATGGGAAGGGGACCAAGAGGAACAGGGAAAGGGAAGGAAAGGAGAGGGAATGGGTGAAAACAGGAACTAAGATGCACTATGTACACATACCAACTCCACACAAGGAATGTAAACACCATGCATTGAAAACATGTACTAATAAAAAGAAGGAAGAAGCTGGGCCTGGTGGCACACACCTGTAATCCCAGCACTTGGGAGGCTAAGGCAGGAGGATTGCCATAAGTTTGTGGCCAGCTTGGGGTACAGAGTGAGTTCAAGGGCAGCCTGAACTACATTGAGACCTTGTCTCAAAACAAACAAACAAACAAACAAACAAAGAAAAAGAAAGAAATGAAACAAAAAGAAAAGAAATATTCACCAGAGGGGTGAGGGGCAAGTCTTGTTAATCCATTCTCTATTATTATAACAAAACACTTGAGGCTGGGTACTTTGTGAAGAAAAAAGTTATTCACCTCACAGTTTGGGAGGCTTAAAGTTCAAAACTGAGGGGTCTTGTCAGTTTGGCCTCTGTGGAGTGCCCCATGGCATGTAGCATTGCAGTGGTGGCAGTTTGTGTGGAAGAGACAGCACAAGGAGACAGGAAGGCACAGGGAGTCAGGGTCCAGCCCCCGCCCCACTCCATGTGGGGAATGGAATTCAGGGTCTCACACTTAGGCATTTGCTCTACCACCTGCCGAGCTATATCCCTAGCCCAGGGCTCTTTTTACAATAACCCATTCTAAAGGGAAGTAACTCATTAGTGAGGATGGCATTAATTCCTCCCCCTGGGTTCCCTTGCTTAGGGGTCCGGCCACCTCTCAATGCTGCTGCTGTGGGAACTCTAAGCTTCCAGCACATGGGCTCTAGAAGTCCACACACAAACTGTATCCGAACCACAGCACTTGCATGGATTATTCTCCAACACCATCTACTGGTTACCTCCCCTTGTCCGCTATCCCAAAGGAAGAGTCACAAAATTGCACTGAATTTGCCAAGACTATCAGAGACTTTGCTTTAAAAACCAAATTCTCTGCTGGACGTCATGAAGTTGTATACATCTGTGCACACATAGTAAGCACATGCTCAGAACGGGCACATTTTATCCCATATGAATTGTGTCCTGGTAAAGTTGATCTAAGGAAAAAACAAGTTTGATGTAGATGCATTGTTCTGGGAGATATTTATAGTAGTACATAAAGATATATTTTTGCACCAAAGAAGCAAGTTGTGTTAAGCAGGGAATTAAGATAACATTTTTGCAGTTCAAATAGGAGAAAAGAAAAGCTCTGCATATATTTTCCATTTCTTATATGACACAGGAGAGGTTGTAGAAAACATCACAAACTGCTTACTCAGAGGGGGTTGGTTGGAGTCTGATGGGGGAAAAGGTCTGGGTTCTTCTTTGTATTTCTCTATATTGTTTGATTAGTCCTAATGAGCACATAGAACAAAGGTCATTTTTAAAAATTAAAAACACAATAAAGAGAAAATAATGATGATGATAATAAAAGAAACCAGTTAACCTGGATAATGGTTGTCTGCCTATAGAGCCAGATATCTCTGGATTTTAAATTAAAAAATCATATCCAGATTTTTATTCTGCCTTGAAATCTTTGTGTTTATATCAGTTGCTCCTTAAAAATAAAAGTAAAAAATTAGTTCCTCTTGGTATATGCTTTCATGGCATCTTGTAATTTAATTTAAAAAGTGATTTTTGGTGTTGGAGATTGAATCCAGGGCCTTGTGCATGCTAAGCAAGCACTGTACCACTGAACTATACTCCCAGACCTTCTATGATTTTAAAATGAAACTCCAGACCTGAATTGGATTTCTGTGGTTGTTCCACTGGTATCCTTTTTCTGTTCCAGGATACCATATTTCATTCAGTTCTCCTGTATCTTTAGTCCCTGTCGTTTCTTGTTTTTTGTGAACTTGACAATTTGAGGAACATTTCTTGGGTGTTTTGTTAAATGTCCTTCAGCTTGGGTGGCAGGAAGTTGGTGTGCATATTTAGCCAGGTTGGTGGTGCTCTGGAAGGAATAGCACAGAGTTGCATGCTACCAACCTATCATGGTGATGCTGACCTTGATTAGTGCTAAGACAGAGTCGGAGGTGTCCCTGCTCTAAGGGGACCATTTCCCGCTCCTGTCAAGACTCCTGCAGAAGTGTTAGAAAGCAGTTGCTCATTCCATCCCACCCTCAGAGGGAGTGGAGTGGAAGTGGGGGTATCTATAGATATTATTTGGAATTCTTCTGTAAGGAAGATTTGTTCTTTCCCATGTATTTATTTATCTGATCAATCATTTGTACTTTGGCTTACAATCCATAGTGGGCTGTATTCACAATGAACAATACTGGATTGTACCATTTATTTTGTTGCTACAGTTGTCCTGGCTTTGGCTGTTGGGAGATTTCTCAGATTTTGACATGTCCCCCCTTGGGGGTACTGATGTCCAGGCTCATCTTGTATGTCCCTTCCCTGCCCCTAGCCCCAGTCACTTCTGCAAAGAGCCCTGATTCTTGGAGAATAGTGATGAGAAACGAGAGACTGGAATGTAGTTGGCAAACTTTATCTTTTTGCTCTTTAAACTTTCCCACGTTCCCCATTAGGCTACCCCATGATTGGCATACTGTCTCTTCCGCCGCATTATCACGTATAACAATCTATTATTCATTGAATGAATGAAATTTATTGGAAGTTGGTTTAGTTTCTTCCTTGCTGCTTTTAATATTGCCACTAAATTTACTTTCATGTAATACTGTCATACAGTTAGATTACGAAAATGATTCTTGTCTTTATTTTCACTTCTTGTCATTATGAATTAACTGATAGCTCCTATGATGAAGACATTTGTAGTGCATTCATTGAAAAGGTACTACATGCATGTATTTCAACATCAGTCATCCATAATCAGTGACTATTTGCAACTCTGAGTTCTTGTTTTTATTATTGTCTAGGGATTTGAAAAGGAAAATGTGTAATAGGAAAAAAAATCCCCACCTGAACAAGTGTTCTCAACACACGAGACTATGACCAGATATGTG
This sequence comes from Heterocephalus glaber, assembly GCF_053883595.1. Classification (NCBI taxonomy): domain Eukaryota; kingdom Metazoa; phylum Chordata; class Mammalia; order Rodentia; family Bathyergidae; genus Heterocephalus; species Heterocephalus glaber. The sequence continues at coordinate 12,656,929 of NW_028258175.1, forward strand.
AAGTTTTCCCCACCTATCAATCAATTTCCTGGAGACACCAACTGGATAGCCTAGGATTTACTTCAGTTCTGAAACTACCTAGCGTTAGAGACAGATCCCCAAAATTAAAGGATCAGTTCCAAAAGACCATCCCTAATTTGGATGCCAAAATTCTGGAACTTCTGACCCACGGGCTATACATCGGGGTTTCCCGTGACTCATTCCTTGACTTGATCATCTGCTGGAGCGGCTGCCAGAACTCAGGACAGCATGTTCTAGTGATCACCCGTTTATTACAAAGGATATCGCAAAAGATGCCGCCAGACGGCTGGACAGAGAAGCGAGAGGCACGGTGTGGGGAAACCACGGAGCTCCTGCACTCCCTCCGTCATCCATGTGTCCAGCATCCCAGCAGCTCCCGCTGATTCTGTGGCTTGGGGATTTTCACGGAGGGCCCATCATACAGACGTGACCAACCATGACACCCCGCTTCGGCCTCTCTCCTTTACCTGGAAGCTGGGAGGCGAGGTTCACTGTTCCAAGCCTCTAATCATGGCTTGGACCTTCTGGTGACTGCCACCCATCTAGGAGCCCACCACAAATTGCCTCGTTAGAAGAAAAGATGCCTCTGTCATCCAAATTCTGACAGGAGCTCTGTAGGTTCAAAGATCAAATATCTGAACAAAAGATTCTCTTAGCACCTCTGTTGCTCAGGAAGTGATAAGGGTTTTAGGAGCTCTTGGCTAGGAACTGAAGATGAAGTCCAAAATATGTATTTCTTACAATAAATCACAGTGTCATAGAAAGATACATTGGTGCTTCCTTCTCCTCTAATTCTTTCCTTCTCCTCTAATTCTTTCCTTCCACTCATTTCCATATGTCAGAATTGGAGCAGTGCCTTGAAGCTTTGCTCCACAGCCAGATTCTTCAAGTTGCCTTGCTGACTTCCTATCTAAAAATGAGACCTCCAAGTCCCAGGAGCACTATGTGTATTTTTACACTGTGGTATTTCCACGGTACTAATCGCACTTATTTGTATATATCATTGTGCTCTGATGACACTGTGTGTGTTAACCGCAGGCAGCGTCCATATCACATCCAGCATCTCCTCTGTAAATAACAACAGGAAGTCAGTAGTTCAAAGGCAGCTGGTGAGAGAGGTTGAGGAGGGGAAAGGAATGGACAAAGAATTAACTTCCCCCCACACATGTAATTGTTATATACTGCAAACAAGTACTGAGAAAGAAGAAAATTAAAAAAAGGGAATTGGAAATTTAAAAAATTAAATTCTGACTTTGTAGCAGTAGCAAAATTCCAGAAGGGAAAAAAGGACAAGTGCATGGGTTGATCAGAAAGAGTAGAAGACTATAAAAATTGTAGTTATAAAATTATGGAGATTCTTTTTTGTTTTTTGGTATGGGGGATCGAACTCGGGTCCTTGTGCTTGCAAGGCCGGTGGTGAAACCAGTGAGCTAAATCCCCGGCTCCTATAGTTATAAAATTATAAGTGATCACTATGTCAAGGTAGCTAAAGAATCTAGTACTAAGTGGAATTTCTTTTTAATTCTTAACCTTTTAGGTTTTGTCCACACCACACACCCAACCAATCATCAAAAACCAAAAACAAAGCCAGTCAATAACACCTGGTCTTAAAGAGGGTATGGTGAAAAGGTTAAATATACATAGTTGGAAGAGGGAACAATCTGACCTAGAATATAAGAAAATACATACAAGAACATTTATTACAGTCCTCTGTAATAATGCAAAACAAAACAAATGGGAAGCAACCTAAATGCCTGTCAGCAGCAAATGACTGGATAGAATCTGATATATCTCTCTAATGCAAAGTTAGGTGGCTATTTAAAAAAAATAAGATCTTCAGCGATTTTTCTGGATGATGTCTATGGTGAGAAAAGGAAAGGACCAAGTGACAGTCCCAGTGTTGTGAAAAGACCAGCCTGTAAGTCAGTGTGGATGAAGGGAAGACACGCAAGGGGCCCAGCCAGGCTGCTGGGCAGGCCCCCACTGCCCACAGACGGCCAGGCAGTGCCTCCTTGAGGACAGGACACGCTCACCCTGTGGGCCATGGTCTGTTTGGCCCATCACCTCCCACAGGAAGAACCATTTGTGCCTAGTGTTTCAGGGGATGGGGTCCTATACGGGGATTTTCTTGAAGGCCACTCGTGTTATGTGACATCTTGAGCTTCAGGTGAAATAGAAACCTTTCGTGTTAATAAGTTTTTTGGTTTATGCATGTAAGTACTCTGTGCTTTATCTTTCAGAGTGAGATTTAAAAAGGTTGAATATCAGCCTCTCCTTTTTTATTTAATAAGAGTTTGTAGATCATTTAAAATGCCATGTATATCCAGCCAAATGGATGACAGATGTATAAGAGATGCAAAAACTCATTAATGTCAGAGAAATGTAAACTAAAGTAACAATGAGAGAGCTCTCTCAGGCTGGGAGAAAAATGGAAAACATGGTTATTTATTACCACGGAGAAGCAGAGAAAGGGTTAATTTCCTGTAGCGTTGGTAAAGATGAGGGTTATTTAAGCTCTTTTGATCCCATTTATTAAAATTAAAATATGCAGATTATTTAAAATTGCTATGTAATGTTGAATACATACCAGATAATATAGTTAATAACATACAAGTAAATTATAAAGAATGGTGATAAAACGAACCACTCTTGAGGCCGGAAACTGTTGGAATCACTGGCAGGCTCCTCTCCAGTGTTTCCCTTGTCTCTTCTGTCCTTTGAGAAATAACCCCCATCCTGTTCTCTTGCTTTATTCTTTTAAAAGCAATTAAAACAAATGCATATGCTCCTTGACCCAGTAACCCCCTCCTGGGACTCCATCTCCTAGAAATGAAAGCCACAGTGAGTGAGGACATGGGCAGCAGGAATGTTTACTGCGGCATTGTTGGCAGGAGCAAAAGAGGGGAACTCAGTGAGTGCTCATTAATGATTGCATAAATTACCGGACATCCGCACCGTGGAATTTTCTGCAGCCATCAAAAAACGATGAATTAGAGCCATACCAGCTGCCTTGGAGGGATTTCCACAGCATTTTGCAGAATGAGGAAATGGGAGCCCAGGAGGTGTGTGTAACATGATGAATGCCTGTGTGTTGTACGCAGTGTGTATATACATATATTTGTATGTGATTGCAGGAGTACGGGGAGATGAATTTGGAAGAATATATTTTAGGTTGACAATGGGGATTACGAGAGAGAGGAAGTGGCAGCGTGATGTGGAGGGAGGACCTGCGAGTCAACCAAAATAGAAGAGAAAAATTTACCTGGACCTCAGTTGCTTCATTGGAGAAATGGAGTCAAAATCCCTATCTTATTTTTGCCCCAGGGTTTGTGTGAAGATTTCTCAAGATGCCATGAAGAGCTGTTTTGAAAATGTTCAAGGCTCTGCCCAAATACATGCTGGTGGGATTTGTCATACGTGTAAATGATGCTTATAAATGATGTGATTTTGAGCAAACAGTTTTATTGTCTGGGCCTAATGAGGTTTCATCAGTTTGGCAGGGATGATAATAACGAACCTAATTAATAGCTGGAAGCCTTCCAGATGAACTGCGGAAGTCACTCTGCCTGGATTAAATGTGTGGTCCTCAACCAGGACAACATTCAAAGCCTGAGCTGCCGAGAAGCTGTGAAGTCACTCCCCTCTTCCACGCTCACCGACCCGGCCTTTAAGGTAGCACTGTCGGGCCTGCCTGAGGGGCTGTCTCCTCTCACACACTCATATTTGATCACGAGGAAAAGTAAAAAAAAAGTGCCAGCCCACAGGGGACATGGACCCTGTATCAGTTTCCCAGAGCTGTTATAGCAAATAACCACCAACCAGGTGGTTTAAAACAACACAAAGTTATTCCCGCACAGTCCTAGAGGCCAGAAGTCTGAAATGAAGGTGTCAGCAGGGCCCTGTCCCTCTGGAGATTTCAGTGGAAGAACCCTTCCTTGTCTCTCCCTAGCTTCCTTGGCCTTCCTCGGTTGGTGGCAGTGTTGCTCCATCTCTGAAGAGCATTCTCTGTGTGCCTTCACTTGCCTTTTAAAATTGATTAATTTCATGGGAGGCTGAGGCAGGAGGATCACCACGAGTTTGAGGCCAGCCTGGGTTACATAATGAGTTCAAGAATAGCCTGAACCGCATAGCGAGACCACATGTCTCAAAAAAATAAACCTAAACCACGGCCCCAACAAATAAATTGATTAATTAAAATTTAAACTGATACATCCCCAATTTAAAGACCCAATCCAAAAACAGGCATCTGAAATGAACAGACATTTCTCACACAAAGAAGTAGACGTGGCAAATAAACATGAAAAAATGTTCAATATCACTGGTCATTCGAGAGATGAAAATGAAAACAACACTGAGATTCCACTTCACTCCAGAAAGAATGGCTGCTATCATGAAATCAACCAACAACAAATGCTGGCAGGGCTGTGGGGAAAGAGGAACCCTTCTCCACTGTTGGTGGGAGTGTAGACTGGTGCAAACACTGTGGAAATCAGTGTGGAGATACCTCAAAGAACTAGGACTGGAAGTCCCGTTTGACCCAGCTATTCCCTTGCTGGGTATCTTCCCCAAAGAAATAAAAGCATCATACCACAGTGATATATGTGCACCCATGTTCATAGCGGCACAGTTTGTAATAGCTAAAACTTGGAAACAGCCCAAGTGCCCATCAACTGGAGAATGGTTCAAGAAAATGTGGTTTTTTAAATAAAATGGAGTACTATTCAGCCATCAAAAATGAGAAATTAGAGACATTTATTGCTAAATGGATGCACACTGAGGCGATACTCTTAAGTGAAATAAATAGGACACACATGTGTAAATACTGAATAGTTTCTCTGGTGTGAGAAACAGAAAGTGTAAATAAGGACTAAAAGGTATAATAGATCATGTGAAATAGGAAGAAAAGGGGCAAAGGGGAGGGCGAAGTGGGAGGGGTAGGGGAAAGGAAAGAAGGGAATGGGATTCATATGAGAAAATGAAAAAAATGGAAACAAAGTCTTTGTAAATAGGGAGCGATGGAGGGGTTGAAGGGAGGGCAGGGGAAGGGGAAAAAATAAGAACCAAGAGAGTATGTAAAGCTGCATATCTTCAATGATGAATGTCATTATATTGTACACCTAAAATGTACCAATAAAAGGATATACAAAAAAAATTTATATGATACATAAACATTGTACATATTTATGGGGGTTCCAGAGGATGTTTCAACATGTGTGCACATGTGTAATGTTTAAATCAGCTAAATAGCCTTCTCCTCAAACATTTATCATTTCTTTATGGTGAAAACATTCATAGTCTTTCTTCCTGCTTTTTTACGATATACAGAACCTTATTGTCATCTATAGTCACCCTATCGATAGCACACCAAGACTCCTTACCTCTCTCTAGCTGTAACTTAGTACCTGTCCATCAGTCTGCCCACACTCCGCCCACTCCCCTAATCTCCCCAGCCCCGGTAACCAACCTGCTACTCTCAATTTCTCTGAGATCAACTCTTTGCAGTTCTACATATGACTGAGATCGTGCGCGCTCCTCTTTCTCTGCCTGGCTCCATTCATTTAACACAATGACTTCCCTTCCATCTGTGCTGTCACAAGTGACAGGATTTCATAGCCCTCTCTGTAGCTGAATAGCATTTCACCGCGTGTGCCCTACATTTTCTTTATCCATTTGTCAGCTCATGGACAGCTGGGCTGTTTCTGTACCTGGTCTTATAAGGACACTGTCTCTGGGATTTAGGGCCGCTCTAGTGCAGTGTCTTCATCTCACCTTAACTAATGGTATCCGCAAAACCTCTTCTTCCAAATGAGATCACATTCGCATATTCTGGGGGGACCTGAGTTTCGGGGCACACTGTCCACTCCAAGACAGGCACACGGTGGGGTTCAGTCTCTTTCTCCCCTGCTTCCGGTCCTGTCTGAGGCTGTGTTGTCCTCGAGCCTGGAGCTGCACTGCCCACTTTGATGCCAGTCACAGGGCTCTATCATCAAAGGCCCACAGCGGAGCCCTGTGACAGGAGCAGGACCACTGTGCCTGAGGGGTGTGGGGTCTGGAGGAATCTTCTGGACCCATTAGGCGTTTGTCTGAGAGCAAGACTTGTGGACCTACAGCAACACCCGATCGCCACTTTTCTTGACCATACCTGGTGCTCTGATGAGCAAGGCTTTCCTTCATTTTCACCGAAACCTGAAAAGCAAGCCAGCCTGAATTCTAAATCTAAGAGGGACTCTGGGCAGTGGTCACCTTGGGGCTGAGCATCATCATCGCACAAAGCGATGCCTGCCGCCAAGGACCTCGACAGTGCACATTCCCCACTCTCTCGGATCAGCAGCTCTTCTCTGGCACAGGCTTCCGTGACGTGGTGGAACCCGAGACTCACAGGGATGTGCTCGTGGCCCAGGTGTAATCAAGAGTGAGGTCTGCGGCTGGGCGTGGCGGTGTACACCTGTAGTCCCGGATCTCTGAGAGCTGAGGCTAGGGGATCGCGAGTTCAAACCCAACATGCGCAACTCAGGGACTTAGCAAGATTCTGTCTCAAAATTAAAAATTAAAAAAGGGCTGAGATGTAGCTCATTGTGAAAGCCCTGGGCTCAATCCCCAGCACTGCAAAAAGAAGCAGACAAAAAAACAAAACAGAACTCACAATGAAGAGCCCAAGGGAAGGTCTTTATATTTTTGTTAATGGTCAGTAATTCTGACAAACCTGTTTTAGTTAAAATTTTTTCTTGTGGTAAAATACATATAAAACTTACCATTTTAACCATTATAAAATGTGTAGTTCAGTGACATTTAGTCACGTGTCTTATAACCATCATTACTATCTAGTTCCAACAGATTTTCATCACACCAACAAAGTACCTTGAAACTTGAACAGTCCCCCCCGATTCACCTCCCTCCAGCACCCTGGTATCCACTTGTCTGCTGTCCCAGTGGGTTTGTCTACTTTGCACATATCATACAGGTAGAACTGTCCATCATATGAATAATTTTATTTATCTTCATCAGTTGGACAAACTTATTTTAAGCTTCTCTTATCCAGTAGGTAAGCAGTATTTTATTTTATGTATTTATTTTTTGGTACCTGGGATTGAACTCAGGACCTTGCGCTTGTGAGGCAGGTGTGGTGCCACTGAGCTAAATCCCAGGCCTGGGTAAGCAGTATTTTAAAAACACTGATTTTCGTATTTATAGAAATTTATAATGCTGGTACCAAGTCTGAACTCTGCCCTTGCCAGAGACTGTTAATGTCTTACACCTCCATGTTGCATTTGTCAAATCTTAGACTAAAATATTGTTATTTGGATCTCGTCATTTTCTCCATTCATGCACGTTTTCTGTTTTGTGATCCCATCCAGGACACACGCTGATGTAGTTGTTAGGAATCTTTAGTCATCTCTTCCTGTGTCAGCTTTCCACTCTGTTATTTTGCCCCGACCCTGACAGTCTTGAGGACTGATATCGGCCAGGTATCCTGTATAAAGTCCCCCTGGACGTGTTTGGTTTTTGTTAGTGTCATACAGACTTATCACTCGACATAATTTTTTCCTATAAAGATGTGACCCAGCACAGTTACATAGGATGAATACTAATGTTCTAATGTTCTACAGCACAGTAGGCTGACCATAATTTATATCAATTTAGCATATTATATAAGGAACTAGAAGAGAAGATTCCAAGGTTTCTGACACAAAGAAATAATAAATGTTTAAGGAGATGAAATGCCCTGATTTGATCACATTGTATATGTGTGAAAAATGATCACACAAAACACCATGAATATGTACAGTATTCATGTCAATAAAAAGATTATATTCCGATTACTGCAAAACTCTGTGAATAAACTAAAACCCACTGAATTGTACACTTTAAATGGGTAAATTTTATGGTACGTAAGTTAATTGTAATAAAGCTATTGTTTAAAAATGCCCCCGCCCCTCAGGGAAAAAAATGTGAATCTCGAAGTGTTTACAGTGAGCATTAGCCTATCTTTTTCTTCCTTATTTACCGGTTGCAGATGCTCCCAGTCAAGGCCCCAGAAGCTCTGTGGTAGGGAACCCCCATCTTCAGAGGAGGTCCGGGGCTCCTTAAGTGCCAGAGGGAGGAGACTGCAGCCCAGACTCGCGCGCGTGACCTGTCACAGCTGCTCCAGCACATGCTCGCCCAAGGGCAGGTCCAGCTGCAACCTCTGATCCCATCAGAGGAAGTTCAGTATCACCTAATTAGGTAACAGAGCAACTGGGCAGCCATTACTTACAACAGACGTGGAGTTGTAAATTATTCCATTTAATTAAGAACTGCACGTTTCCTATTAAAGAACAGCTTATCATAGGTTAGTAAATTTATTGGGAACACTTAACTTTAGCTAATTAAGCTGTTTGAACTCAAGGCAAGGGCATTCATTAATAATCAAGCCCCAGCAGTTAAGGGCAATTAGTGAAACAGCTGGTCTTTATCTCACTGATAAAGGATGGTTAATAGAGATCTTTACAGCTGTTATAAACTTCTCCAAAACAGGATATTCTTCCAAAGTTTTCTCTGGTAAAGAACATGGAAGAAGAAACTAAATTTTAAAAAACCCTGAACACTTGGGGCAATGAGGTTTCCCAGCTCCGAGAGGAGGGCCAGAAGGAAGCGGAAATCCACCCACAGTGGGCTCTTCCCTGGCAGTCTCCACGTGCCCCGGGCAGGTCAGACCTCAGAGGCAGCAGCAGAACTGTGGTTTTCATTGCCTCTGGAATCTTGGCTTCCCTAGGAATGAAGGGCAGGGATCGGTCATCTCTGGACGTAGGCATGGTTTTTCCTGAAAGCAATGTGCACGGATGTGGTCTGACGATGTGCTTTTTTTGTGACCTGTGCATGTCTCTGTGTAAAGACTCTCACTTTCCTTAATCCATCAATGTGAAATCTTATTTAGAAATTTTACAATGGCCTTACTCATTAGGATTGTCTGTCATTTTGGGAATAAAGTTGCCTGACATAGGTTATGATTTGAAGGAAATTGGCAATGGTCCCACTACCTACAAGCAGCCTTTTCTCTGGCCAGTAGAAGTAATTCCAGTGGGGCAGGCACATCTCTGTCCCTCACCCCACAGCCCTTGGCTGCCCATTGTGCGCTGGACATGTGACATCGTGCAGGAGGAGGGCCAGGGCCCCTGCTTCCTGGAGCTTGCAATCCAATGGGAGAAGGGCGAGCAATAATGAAGTTAATAAGGTGATCAGGGGCCTTGCTCAATCACGGGTGCCTGTCGGATGTCTCTGGGATGCGGAGTTGGTGGCTGGAGGATGCAGAAGCCTGGAGCCAGTTGAGGGTCGTTGGTCTATAGAAAATTAAGTCTCAAGGATGGATAAGATCTCTTACATAGGGAAGAAGACCTGGGGTTAGGAAAGAAGGAAGGAGACTGTCAAAGAGACAGAGAAGGGGCAGGCCGTTCGCTCAGGGAGCAAAGGAGAATGGGCACCCTGGGAGTCAGGTGAGAAAGAATTTCAGGATTCCCCTATTTCCCTGTATTGTACTTTTCATCTATTTACAATGCATTTCAGCTTGCATTATCAGTTGAATAACAGCTCAAAGAATAGTAATCATGAAGGCAGACAGCATTCATTTAATACCCATTTGTGCGACGCACTTTACTCCTGTATCTCATTGACCCTCACTGCAACTCTTTGAGGGAGTTGCTATTATATCCCTGTGCAGCAAATGGAAGAAGTAAGGCCCCGAGAGGTTAAATGACTTGTTCAAAGTCACACAGCCAGTGAGGAGTGGAGCCAGTGTTAGAACCCTGTATGACTGAAATCCTTCTGGAAATAGATTCACTGTACATAAACGTTCAGAGGAATTCCTAGGAACACCTGGTGGTAGGATGAAAAAATAGTCATAAGAAATACTCATTTTAGTATTTAAAAATACATATGTTAAGGGCTTGGTATGCATTGCTCCAGACAGAACAGAGATAGGCAGTGGAAAATCCTCACTCCTATAGAAAGCTTCCGTGTATTGGTAACTTTCCATTTTGGGGACAAAATATGTGGCACCTGCAACTTACAGGAAGAGGATTTTATTTTGGCTCACTGTTTCAGGAGTTTTAGCTCATGGTTGGCTGGCTCCAAGACATGCCAGGGAAAGATGCTCGACACTCGGTTGCCAGGAAACAGAGTATTGGAAAGTTCCAGGGAGAAAAGGGCCGTGGCCAGAGTCCCCAAGGTCACATCCCCTGTGCCGCCCAGACATGCACAGGTGAGCTTCGCTACTCTCCGAAGCATCTCTCAAGCCAATCAAACTGGCACCCAAGATGAGCCATCACGCGCAGTCTCGCCTGTAAAGTGGACTGTCACAACCACCTCGCCAGCTTTCTGAGTGGGGCCCGTGTGTTAATACAAGGCCTGGCAGGTGGTTACAGCTCTAGCCATTGCTTCGTGGTCTGGGTGCTGTTCCCTAGAGCCGGGAGGCCTCAGTTCGAATCCCAGCTTTGCTGCTTCCTAACAGTGTGACCTTGGGCCAGTTCTTAACCCTCTCTGGGGCTGACTCTGTATAAAATGGGCTAATGCCAGGTACTAGCTCATAAGACTAAAAAGGCCCAGTAAGCTGGTCTATGGAAAGTGGCTGGCACAGAATTCGCCTTCTGGTTTTAGCTCTTACTTGGCTTAAATACGGTGGTGGTCAGAGGCAAACAACACATCTGTTGGTAATGAGATATATTAATATCAGCTACAGGAAAGCAGAGTGAATGACACCCCTTCCGGGTTTCCACATGGGTTCCAGGGACAGGCAGCCTGGAGGAAGGAGAGAGCTGTTCCTGCATTAGACCCTGTGCTGTTCCCCAGGATGACGACAACCGGCCTAAGTAGCTGGAGCTGGGGAGGGAGCACTGCAGTATCTTCCCCAGGAAAGGCTCTAGTCTGCACACAGGCCTTAATCGCCTGTTCCAGCCCTTGGAGCCGAAGCTCCTTGCTCTCTGTGAGCTCTGCTCCCTCTGGCCCCTGCCCAGCTCCATTAGAGCCTAATCATATTTGAAAGTCGTTTTTATCTGCGATTATTCATCCGTATTCGAGGAGCTCACGCATCTAAGCTGCTACTTCCATCCAGTCCAAGCACGTGGCCCTGTTCATACATGCAGCCTGGAGTCGGCAGGGAAGTGATCCCCAGCCCCAGCCAAGCTGGGAGATTTTCGAGAATTGGAAGTGACCAGCTTTGGGGCTGAGGAGGTGGCGGAAGGCATGCGGGTATGGAGACTCGGAGCAGAACCAACAGGAGAGAAATAATAGCAGGGACTCCAGCCAGGCCCATCAGTCGATAGGTGGGCTTTTCCCCCAGCCACGGCTTCTCAGACTTTAGTGAGATGGTGTCTAGGAAGATTCCATATTAGCTTAGAAAACAATATTTCATTTTCAGTGGCTCTTCCCAGTCTGCGGGAGAGGATGTACTGCACTAGGGTTCATGCTCACGCGCATGCTTCAGGTGAATTCTCTGTTAAATACTAGTGGGGCTTAGCGTGGAGTTGCCCCACTCTTCCTAGTGTGGGGTGCTGGTGTGGGGTGAGGGGAAGAGAGCCAGCAAAGGGGCAGGCCAAGGGGGAAGTTGGGGTGCATCAGCTGCAGCCAAGAGAGAAACCATCAGATTTCTTTGTTTCTCCAATCTTTATTTTGGTCTACAGTGTTTCAATAAAATGCACACACCATGTAATTTATCCACGTAAAGTGAAGAATCCAGTGTTTTTAACTGTATGTATGGAATTGTGCAATCATCACCACAGTCAAGTTTTAGAACGTTTTTATCACCTGAAAGAAGCCTCGTATCTATTAGCAGTCATTCCCCGTTTCTTGACAGCTCCACAGCCTGGGTAACTACTCTAGGCTGCCTTCTGAGTCTATGGCTTCCATGTCTGTTCATTCAACCAGCTCTGTATCAAAAATATTAGAAAGAAAGAATTGCACCTGAGCCAGGCATGGTGGTGCATGCCCACAACAGCAGCACCCGGAGGCTGAGGCAGGAAGACCGCAAGATCAAGGTCAGCCTGGGTTGCCCGTGAGCCCCTGTCTCAAAAAATAATTGTATCTGCGCTGAATATGTAGAGTCTTCTCTCTTGTCACTACTCCCTACACAATATAGTATGACAGCTATTCACAGAGCATTTTGATTTAAGTTTACAGGTGGATATGCGCAGGTTACACAAGAATATTTTATTTAAGGGAACTGAGCAGCCATGGACTTTGGTGGCTGCAGAGTCCCCTTGTGGACACTGACATGATCGTAATCTACATTCTATCTCTACAGACTTGCCTGTTCTGAATATTTCATATAAGTGGTATCGTCTAAAATATGTTTTGCACCTGTTTTCTTCCACTTACCATTGTAATTTCAAGGTTCACCTACATTGGAGCATGTATCAGTATTTCATTCTTTTTCACTGCTGAATAATATTCCATTGTGTGGCAATGACAAAATTTTATTTATCTGTTCATATGTTCAAAGAAATTTGAGTTGTTTCTATTTTGTGCCATTATGAATCATGCTGCTATCAACATTAGTGTACATATGGACACACTGTTTTATGTGGAATATAAAGTTTTTATGGAGACATATGTTTGGATTATTTTTGAATATACACCTACAAGTAGGGTTGGAATTGCCAGGTTGCTTCCCAAAGTGGTTGGAGCATTTTACTTTCACATTAGCAGTACATTTCTTCACATCCTTAGCGAGGTGCTATTATCTCTTCATTTCGTTCATAGCTGTTCTACGGGGTGTGAAGTGTATCCTGTTGTGGCTTTAATGTTCACTTCCGCAGTGGCTAATGATGTTGAGCATCTTTTCAGGCACCGATTGGCCATTGAAAATCTTTTGTGGAGAAATGTTGATTCAAAATTGTAGCCCATCTTCTAGCTGGGTCTCTTGTCTTTTTTTTTTTTTTCTGGTACCAGGGATCAAACTCAGGTCTTTGCACTTGCGAGGCAGGCAGCGGAACCACTGAGCTAAATCCTCGGCTCCTCTTGTCTTTTTGTTATGCAATCATAAGAGTTCTTTATGTGTCCTGGATACAAGTCCGTTAGAATATAAACAATTTACAAAGATTTTCTCCCATTCTGTGGCTGCCTTTTTTCTTTCCTAGTGTCATCATTTGCAGCACGAAGGTTTTCAATTTTGATGAAGTCTCATGCATTTGTTTTTCCTGGGGTCAGCTTTGCTTTCGGGGTTCTATTTAATAAGATTTTGCCTCACTCAAAGTCATGAGGGTTATTCTCATCTTCTTTAAGAATGTTCGTAGGTCAGCTTAGGTCTGAGGTCCTTTTGTTGGGGATTGATGTGTGCAGTGTGAGGCAGGGGCCAACTTCAGTCTTTTGCACGTAGATATCCAGTTGCTCTGGCAAAAAGTGATGCTTTAGCGTTTTTGTGGCCAGTTCCACTCATAGCAGCTCCCTTGTCCAGTTGTTTAGGCTCAAACCCATTTTTACTCTTTTCTCTCTCATTCCACATGCGATCCAGGGCACATCCTGTCGAATCTGCTCCCCGAATATGTGGAGAATCCGCCTGCTTCCTGCTGTGTCTGTTGCTACCACGCCAGCCTGGCAACCACCAGCAATTGCCTGCATTACTGCAGCAGCTCCCTCCTGCTCTGCCTGCTTCTCCCTTCTTACCTCACCTTCTGTCCTCTTCACACACCGGCTTGATGTGCTTGCAGTGGCAGGGTGTCTCAGGCCATTGCTCAAAACTTGCCAGTGGCTGCCCCTGTCACTCAGAGTGAGCCCAGAGTCCTTTCTATGACCCATGGGCCCTGTGGAGATTACTCTGTGTCCTTCAGATTCCCCATTTATCCTCATCTCCTTTTATTCTCCCTCATGCGAATGTTTCTAACCACACTAGCATCCTCCCTGTTATTCCTCAAACATTATCAGCATGCTCCTACCTCAGGACTTTTGCACTTACTCTTGCCTCTGCTGTGGGGTATCACCAGCCCCTAGATATGCTTGTGGCTCCCTCCTTTAGTTCCTTCTAATCTTGTCTCCAAAATCATCTTATCTGGAGTCTCCTTGCACATCTTACCTAAAATTTCACTCCACTGACTTTTCTTCTCTCACCTCTCTGTTTTCCTTCTCCTAAACATTTTCGCTACCCAATATAATGTGTATGTTATCTACATATTTTGGCTTTATGCCTTCCCAACTCAAATACTTTTCATGAGGGCAGAAATTGTGTTTCTTCCTAAGAATGACTCACTTATATCCTTCTTTATAGCATAGTAGTACTCCACTTTGTATAAATACCACATTTTCTTTATCCATTCATCTGTTGATAGACATAGGCTGCTTCCAAGATTTAGCTATTATGAGTTGTGCTGCAATAAACACGGTTATGCATGTATCATTGTCATAGGATATTTTTAATTCTTTTGGAAAATTACCTAGAAGCGGAAATGCTACTTTCAGTTTTTGGAGGAATCTCCATACTGTTTTCCGTAATGGTTGCACTAAAGTGAAGGAGGTTTCCTTCTTCTCCATAGCCTCACCAGCATTTGATTTTTTGATAATGGCCATTCTTTCTGGGGTAAGATGGAATCTGAGTGTTGTTTTAATTTGCATTTCTCTGATGGCTAGCTATGTTGAACATTTTTTTCATGTATTTATTGGCCATGTGTACTTCTTCTATTGAGAAGTAGCTACTTGAGACCATGTTTAATGAAATAAATCAGATACACAAGCTTAAATATCATGGTTTTTCTTATTTGAGGAACCCAAACTATAATAAAGTAAAGAGAAAAATAAAAGATAATAGGAAACAGGAAGCTACATCTTTTGCAAATAGGAAGGAGACCAAGAGATGAAGGGAGGGGAAGGGAAGGAGAGAAAAAGAATTGAGATGTGTTATGTACACATGCCAACTCCCCACAGTGACTGTCATCGTTACATACTGCAAGTACATACTCATAAAAATTAAAATGTTGTGTTTCTTTTGCTACTATATTTCCACATTCTAAAATTGTACCTGATATATAGTAAATTTCAGTAAATAGATGTTTAATAAAACATGAAAACTGACTATTATCTTCCTACTGCTTCCCATACTGTCTTTTAATCATAGGCTTAAGGACCATTCCATGAACATAGTATATAAACAGTTACAGAAACGGAAGCACTTTTGCAAATGGGCTCGCGGTGCCAACTCCTACCCTGTCTTGCTGACCCTCTGTGCCTGATGTGCAGATTCCCATACACCTTTTTCAGGGTTTGATTAGGAGCACAAAAAAGAGACTCACTGACTGCATGATGCTTACATATTTCAACATCAACCAATATACACTATATCCTTACCCCCATGGCAAATAAACATTCATGATGACAGTATTAAAAAAATACTCCTAGGGGCCGGGGATTTAGCTCAGTGGTTCCACCACCTGCCTCGCAAGCTAAGGACCCGAGTTCGATCCCTGGTATCAAAAAAAAAAACAAACCAAAACTCCTAAAGCTAAGGTTTTCTGTACTGAAACTTGGCACAGTGTCAAAGATCATTCAGTTAAGTTATTGTTGGAATCATTCTGGATATTGTGCTGGTGTACTACTTGGAAAAGTTTGGACAAGTCAAAAAAAAAAAAAAGTAAAAACACACACCACATAAGATTTATACGTTCCATAAAATTTCTTTTTCTTGTCTTAATTATAGCAAAATTACCAATGATGTTTTCATAATCAACATTTTCACTAATCTGCTTCTATTGACAGTAATAATTTAGGGGTTATAAAATATAATCAGGTTCAAAATTGGATATAGTTTCACCAAAGAAGTATATTACAGCAAAGGTAAAAATTAAAAAATGAAAGTTATTTTTCAGACATATTTTCAAAAATGTAATTTCTTCCTAACAGATTCAAAATTATTTATTAAAACCAAACAGTAAACTACAAGTTCTGAGTATATATTAATAATCAAAGCATTAGAAATTCAAGTTGACATATAATTTTTGATATTCTAATTAGATGTTATTATGTATTTTTATTTAAAATAGTTTGTTATTCTAGTTCTTTATGTCCATTCAGTTGTCAATGTGAAGAGCCAATATTACGGCCTGTATAAAATTAGGTATATACAGAATCATGTTTATACAAAATTGAAAGTAATATGAATTGTTTAATTCTGCAGTGTTTTCCTCAGCCACAATATGCATCTGTTGGAAAAACTATGCTGGTTCCCTCATGGATCCAGAGTCACAAATCAGAATAATAAAAGTGTGAAGTAGGTGGGCAGCTCTCTGGGGACATTATTCCACACTATGCAAGAATCTACCACATTTACTCTGTCTGACAGGAGGTATTTGACAAGTGAGGTAATTTGCCCATTTTCCTCCCTAAACGTTCTGTGATCCAAGTCATCCCGGCACCATGCCCATCTGCGCCCTGGGCAGGAACACGGCACATCCAAGGTATTTGGACATGGTTGTCTTGCATTTTGAGGATAGGGCTCAAGATCTGGGGTAAGCGTTTCTCTGGGCCTGAATGGTATTTATTACTCATGGAGCAGATGTTTAGAATAACTGTTGTGTCTTGACAGTGCTGGGTGCCACACCCAAGTGATAGAGAGACCCAGCCCAGGTGCCTCTGTCGCTCAGGTCTGGGGGTGGTATTGTGGAGGAGGGTGGGGAGAGGTTTAGGCAGAGTTTCAGCACCAAGGCCCGTGGACTGCACCCTGGAAAGTGTAAACATCTCTCTTGATGCTCCTGAGAACTCTGCAGTTCTTCCTGAGGTGTTTTCTCACTTCTGATTTGAAAGCTCTGTGAATGATCCTAAGAGCTGGAGACTTGAGTAGGCCAAGAGGTGGAAGCCTTTTCCTTCTTATTTAAGGATGTAGCATCACTTTCTGAATGGAGACAGCGTTCATCTGTGGGACAAAAGCACCGTCACAGGTATGTATTCTGATACATTCTTATCTGCAGATAAAGAACCCAGCAAGTGCTGTGGAGTTTGGATTAAAAAAGGCAAAACCAACCAGCCAACCTCACTCGATCAGTTTTATTTGGGTTATTAGCAGAGAATATTTTGCACTAGAGACTTCCTACATCAAGCAATAACGGAACCTTAAGCAAATAGATAATCAATTATTAAAATTTAGTTGCTATTAATGTAATCCTTTACATTTCAGGAACACTAGCATTTGGAAGGGGATGTGAAACTAGTTAAAAGCATCTGATGTGCAAAATAGAGGAATATAACCATGTTCCTTTTGCTAAAATTTCCTGGAGGATCTGTCTCTAAATTTTCCACTTGGGGATTGGGTGTTGGGATTGAGAGAGGTATGAAACTTGATGCTGAAATATCTGATAAACATGCTAGGAAAATAAGTTTTGAGGGCTTAGGGCTCTTGCAAAACCAAAGTTTACCTTTTTTTTTTAAAAGCACATTTCATGTTTATTTAATTTAATTTATTTATTTTTTGGGTACCAGGGATCGAACTCAGGTCCTTGCGCTTGTGCAGCAGGTGGCGAACCCACTGAGCTAAATCCCTGGTCCCAAAGTTTACCTTTAATATAGGATCTGGATACCTTTCTCTCTTAGCCAAATGAGGATAACTTCTTTCTGTGAACACAGTTTCTTTTATTTATTTATTTGAATAAAGAAAATACTTCCACATTGTGCAAAAAATTAAAAGGCTAAAAAGAAAGCACAGTGAAAACTCTTCCACCTATCTTTCTGTCTTCAGTGCGCCCCTACTCTCCCTGAAGTAATCACTGGCATTATTTTTATGTGTCTGTCCATGGTTTCTTTATATGTATTGAAGAATACTAATTGTAATTCTTATCTCACAGTTTTTCATTTATTAATATATCCTAGAGCTTCTTCATTCTTTATTTCCAGCCCCGTATTACCTAGTGTTGATTGTACAATACCATATTTAGCTACAGGTAGACACTGAGTTGCTTCTAGTTATTGTCAGAGCAAACACACTGCCAGGGATAATGTCATATGTACTTGCATGATGTACATGCACATGCTTTTGCAGATACCTAGAACTGGTTCTAAACATGGACTTGCTGGCTCAAATTACACGTGCATTTGTAATTCCGACAAGTTTTACCACATTGTCTTCCGTAGATGGTGGTGGTAGCCATTTGTGATCCCACTAGCAACAAATAAAAGTCTCTTTCCCTAAGGCTGGCTCAAGTTTTGAAGAACTTCAGAATAGAAATTATTCCACTCTGCACCGATTTGTAGGGGAAAGAAGCATTGCTTTATTTTATTCTCTGATCACTTTGTAACCTTGCTACTGCTTGCCTCTTGCTTTCTGCAAGAGTAGCCAAGTTACTTAAGAACTTACACCTTAATTTCCTTACCTCTAAAATAGGACTGTAAGAAAACCTATCACTTTTGATAGTTGGGAGAATTCCAGGAGCACACCAAGCATAATGTGCTCTTCAGACAGAGTAAGTGCTTAAGAATGCTACTTGTTGTTAAGTAGGTTAAATACATAATCCACCCAGACATTGCTCCATCTCTGCTTCTTTTAGGCTACGGTAGAAGTGCATGCCCACATCACAAACCGCAAAGGCACCGAACATTTTCTTGGAAGAGGATGAATCTTGGTTCTAGGTAAACAAACATGAGTCCCTCTGTTGGGTGGATTTTGGGGATTGGGGCGGAGAAGGGAAGTGAAAAGCTTGGTGGAACAGAAATTCTGCAATGAGCCTTGGAGAGGGAAGCCAAAGCTATGCTTTACAGAGCTTGGAGCCCTGCCTCTAGGTGTGTCCAGGTGCTGCATGCCCCAGGTATGGAATGGCCTGCAGTTATCACCTGGACAGCCAAGGTTTTAGAATCTGAGGATTGAGGGGCTGAAGAAAGAGGCTCACCTGGGCCAGGTGGAATTGGGATCATAGTGTTATGGTCGAAGGCTCTTTTTCTAGAGTTGAATAGCTCTGAGTTCAAATCCTAGTAAAGGTGACTCTACCACCTGCTAGTGGATTGACTTAGAATGAATTCCTTCCCTTCCCTTGCCTTCTCTTTTCCTTCCTTCCTTCTTCCTTTCTTCTTCCTTCCTTTCTTCCTCCTTCCTTCCTTCCTTCCTTCCTTCCTTCCTTCCTTCCTTCCTCCTTTCTTTCTGCCTGCCTGCCTGCCTGCCTGTCCTATGGTACTTGAACCCAGAGCCTCACACATGTTAAGAAAATGTGCTCTACCATTCAACTACACCCCCAGCCCCAAATTCATATTTCTGACCCTCAATTTTCTCTGTGTCATCCAAGGATAAATGCCTCATAGGGGCATTCCCAGGCCGTGTGCATCTTCACATGGCGCCTGTAACAGTTCTAAGGCCCTTAGCACTATGCCTGGCACATGGTAAGCACTTCATAATTGTTAGCAGCTACTAAGGACATCAAATGAGTAAGGCTTGAGAAGCTCTGTGTCCCTGGAACACAAGCAGGACCCCGAGAGGTGGGGGGTGCACATTAACAAATTCAAGTCATAAAATCAGAAAAGGCCCATTTGGAGGGATGTATAGTTATACAGAGGAAAATATGCCTTGTACTTGCATATTATTTGCAGCAAAGCAAAACAAATTTGTGAGCTTCTTATTGCAGATGAAGGGGAGGGAGAGCCGAAAAAATTTCCTGCTGTTTTGAGACAGTAAATAGAAAATGAATTGTATGGTACTGATTGCTGCTAATTTAAGACATCACCGAAATCACTGAGTGTGTCTTTTTTGTTCTCCACTTTTAAAAACATGCTATTTATTAAAGGTAAAGCAGTCATACATTTACATGCCTTATCTTTATCCCCTTATCTCATATTCATTTGGAGGACCCATGTTCTTTGGACACATCTGCCTCTTCCACTTACTCGTTTTCAGCCATTCCTCCCTGTAAGAACTTAATCTTTATGCCCGGAAATCACCAAGTGTGCCCTTCTCCCTGCCTGGAGAGTGCTAATCTATTTGCTGCCATGGTTGCTGAGCTCATTCTCCTTAACCAGCCATTACCTTTGTGAAGTATTTCCCAGTATCACTGGCATCGATGGTCCTTTCTACTTTGTTTCTATGAGAGTGTGTTTAATGTTTCTTTTATAGCTTTTTCAGATTGAGCTTCTCGTTCTCCATGTACATATACTTCTCTACCTTTACACTGGGAAATCTTTGCCTGGAAGATAGCATCCCTCCCTGCTCCCTTTCTTTGTCACACAAGTACTAAATGTCAGGGCCTATGGATACAGAAGTGAATTAAGCACAGCCCTCGGTGTGGAAAGGAGATTGCAACATAGGATGGGAGCAATTAAAGAACTGGGCACTGTGCTAAACACCTTACACAATTCTCTCATTTAATCTTCTAAATGATCCTGGATGCATCCATCATGATTCTTCCCATTTTACTGCTGAAAACCCTGAGCCAGGGACTGAGTAGAACTCATAAAAACATGGAGCTAGCAAGTGGCCACAATCCCATCATCAAGGTGAGGGTCAGGAGGACCCTGGAGGAGGCGGTGCCCAGCAACATGGCTGTGAGAGGACTTAGTCAGGAAATGAGTGGAGCAAAGGGATCTCAGAAAGAGGGAATGTGCCAAGGCTTGGGCATGAGGAAGCATCGCTCTTTGAGGAATCGCCCAAGTCTTTGTTATCTCTGAGTTATCCATGTTCAGCCAGACTTCAGTACACAGGGATGCCTACTGAATATTTGTTGTAGGAATGGATTCTTGCTGCCAAAATCTCTAGAACTGGTCATTCAATTCTGGATTATTTGTGTTTTTGAGAGTGGACAGGGTCTTGCTATGTAGTCCAGGCTGGCCTCAAACTTGTAGCATTCCTCCTGCCTGAACATCTCAAGTGCTGGAATTACAGATGGGTGCCGCCGTTCCTGGCTCAACTCTGGATTTGAGTTACTGACATTCCTTGGGTGCTTTCAGTGAATTCTCAGTTTTTGGCAGAGGCACTGGGGATGTATGGAATAGTGTGTTAGTCACTTTTTTTTTTAAGTAGGAAGATATTTATTGATAGGGAAGCTCCTGAGGGGCAGGAGGGGTCCCGAGTGGGTAGCCAAAGACCCCCCTTTACAGAGGAGTTTTATAGGGTGAAACCCACGAGAGTACAACACAGCCATGAACGTCCAATAAGGTTACAAGTACAGTCTTAGGGAATGGTGGTCCAATTGGGAAACAAGTCACATATCAAGTAAGCGTACAAGGGTTTCCAGTAAGGGTGGGGGGCAGGGATATCTCCTGGAGAGGCTGGGTTAAGACCTTGACCCCCCACCCAGGTGATTGATACCTATTTAGAATATCAATCACTGCTATTTATCCCCAGGGGAAGCACAAGGGTGTGTAGTTTCTCCTTTTACAATTCTGGCCTTCAGTGAATCTGCCTTGGGCCACAATTGTCCTCCGTGCAGAGGGTCCAGCCCTGTATAACCAGCTATAATATTTATAACTAACTTAGCTGTCTACAATACCAAGAGCCCCCAATAACCTTCCAGCAAACCCCCTTGGCTTAGGGTGGTCTGTCCCTCTCTGTGTGTACAGCCAGGAAGTCTAAGTGATGTGGTGCTGTGGTTTGTTCCACCTTTGTCCTGGCCTTCTCCAGGACTTAGCCCTATCTATTTCTACCTAGCTCATCTATCTATCCTATTCCCCCCTCTGAAGAAGTATCCCGAACTGCCATGAGGGGACAAGGGGCAATGACCGCTCGAGCTACTTCAGGCTGAAGGGGGTCGTAGTTGTGGTTGGCAGTCAGGGAGACCCTTCAGAAGGTCTATCTAAAGGTCCTCGATAGGCATCACACATTTCCATCATGAATAGGTGTTTAGCTTTAAGTCTGGAGGAGACAAGGCCAGAAAGACAGTCAAGTATACATGGGCCAAACAATAAAATCAACAAGAATATTATGAGTATAGCCAACAGATGTTTCCACTAGGAAGAGCTAGTAATAGCCTTCCACAGGGAGGATAAGGAGAAGTCTCAGGGAATCTCAGAATCTGACATGGCCTTAACCTGTTGTTTAATATCTTGAACAGCCATTGAGATATTAGCAGAAGTATCAGGAATGTATACACAACATTCAGCTTTTACAATTGCACAGGTAACTCCTTGTGCTGCTGTTAAGATATCTAGTGCCATTCGATTCTGGAGGACAGCTTGTGTCATTAATTTTACCTCTTCATTTAAAAGAGAGAGACCAGCCGAAGTGTCATTTAAGGCCCATTGAGTGTAATTAGTTAAGGCCTCAGTGTGTTGCATAACATCTTCCAATCCTAAGGAAGGGATAAAGATGGAGGCTAAATGATCATACCAGTGAAACACACTTCTAGACCATTGGTGTTGTAGGCGGGGTAGGTTTGCAGGTTTGTCAGCTTTTTTTGGGGGGGTACTGGGGATTGAACTCAGGACCTTGTGCTTGCGAGGCAGGCGCCAGAACCACTGAACTAAATCCCCAGCCCATGTCGATATTTTTGACACTCCTGCCTTGTAACCATGCAAATCCCAGCGTGCATCTCCCTATCCATCCAGGTGGTATCCAGGGCCACAAATTGGTTCCACAGGACCAATGAGTGCCACTGGGGGCTTCTCATCTAAGACCAGGGCGATTTAACCAATCTGTTGCAAACCAGTCTTCAACCTGTAAAACTATAGTGTGTATACATTGTTCAAGGGATGTCCATCCCAGGTACTTAGTAGAGTTAGGCCAGTGAGAATAGGAGTGATTCCTTTGTTCCCAACATAATAGGGCTTTTCTACTAAGCTGTCCTATTATAGTAGGAGTTAACCACATATAATCATCCCATATTTGGAAGTAGCCATCTTTATATCTGTGATTGTTGGCTCTCACCATAGGGTTTTTATTTTTACTTAATAGGGATTTTATTAGTGCCTGTAGAGAGGCTTCAGTGGCACTTTTAGAAAATCTTCGATTATGCCCAGGATCATTAAGGGTGGAGTTTATAGGCCACTTGGCTACTTTGCAATGGTGGGCTAAACTACAAATTGCTAAACAAACAAACAAACAAACAAAAACCAAATTGCTGATCTGTCTCATGTCTCATTTATATAATTTTGTAGTTTATTCCAATCATCTCCTTGAAGTGGGGATACCCACCAAGGAAGTCCTGAGGTACTTGACAAGGGGAGCAGGCCACATATCCAGCAAGATGTTTGTTGTAGCAATGCTGCATATTCCTGTGCCCATATTAGGAAAGAATTGCATTGTCCTTTAAGTGGTAAGGTAAACAGTAAAAGGGCCAGGGATAACATTTTAAGTTACTTATCTGAGGGCTTGGCCTTTTTGTTTGAACAATAACAAGTTTTCTGTGGGTTCACAGGAGAATTTGGGTGGTTGCTCACACTTAGAAACAGTCTCTGGTTCCCAGGGCTTGAGTTGGGTGCGATGTATCCAGGAGTCCAGGCCTGCTACCTTGACAGCTGATGGAGTTGACAGGATCACGGTGTATGGTCCCTCTCAAGTTGGCTCTAGGGAAGGAGATGATGAGGGATGAGACTTTACCAGTACCAAGTCTCTAGGTTGGAATATGGGGTTTCCTTTTTCTCTGGGCTGAGCTTCTGGGAGCTGTTGGAGAGTCTGTTGGAATTTAGGCAGTGAAGTGACATCTTTTTTTGTTTTTTTGTATTGGGGATTGAACTCAGGACCTTGCACTTTCGAGGCAGGTGGCGGAACCACTGAGCTAAATCCCTGGCCCCAATGTGACATCTTTTAATAAGGCATCTGTTTCTCTATCAAAGAGAAAATCAGTGAGAAAAGGACATCCATAGACCATTTCAAATGGACTGAGACCCAGGATTTGGGGTGTATTTCTTATTTTGATAAGAGCTAATGGCAGTAAGTGAGGCCACTGTAGGTGGGTTTCCTGAGCCATTTTGTGAAAATGTCTTTTTAAAATCTCATTTGTTCTTTCTACCTTTCCCAACGATTGTGGCCTCTAGGCACAATGGAGGTGATAGAGTATGCCCAGTGCCTGGAGACACCTTCTGTGACTGTCCCTTTAAAAGAAAGCCCATTATCACTCTGTAAGCTCTTAGGAAGTCCAAACCTGGAAATAATTTCTGAAACCAAAATCTTAACCACCTCTTGAGCCTTTTCTGTTCTGCAAGGAAACCCCTCAACCCAGTTTGTGAAAGTATCTACCCAGACCAATAAGTACTGGAGTCCCTTGCTTTTTGGCATATGAGTAAAATCAAGTTGCCAGTCCTCTCCAGGGTATTTTACCATGTCTAGAGGGACCATGGTTTGGTTGAGAGGATTATTCTTTTGGCAAAGCTCGCAAGACTTAACTACCTATTGTATTGTCTGAGAGAGTCCTTTTCTCAAGAATAACTCTGAAGTCATCTGGTGGGTCTTGTCTCTCCCTAAGTGAAAGGTTTGATGTAACAATTTAATAATTTTCCACTGGCTAGCACCAGGAAGGAACACTTCACCATCATCTACTGTATCCATCCTGATGGAAGAAATTGGCATCCATTGGAGAGAGCCCACGCAACTTCTGACTGAGAGTATTTGGGTTGGGTATGCTCAAGGGACCTTCCCAGATCAGGGAGACCTGAAGAAGGGGCCCTCGAGCAGCTTCCTTTGCAGCTGCATCAGCCAGTTGATTACCTCGAGATACTTCATCAGTTCCTTTTTGGTGTCCTCTACAATGAATTACTGCTACTTTAGAGGCCATAAAGACCGAAGATAAAAGTTTATCTATCTCCTTATGATATTTTATAGGCGCTCCATTGGCTATCAAATAATTTCTCTCTTTCCATATGGCTGGGTGGGCTTGCAGTACTAGGAAAGTATACTTCGAATCAGTAGAAATATTGACTCTTTGTCCCTTACCGAGTTGTAGTGCTCTGGTTAGAGCTATAAGTTCTGCTAGCTGAGCACTAGTCCCAAGCGCAAGTGAGGAACTTTCAAATATCTGATATAGAGTCACTACCACATATCCTGCCTTTCTTGTCCCATGTTCCATGAAAGAACTGCCATCACAGAAAAGGGTCAAGTCAGAGTCAGTAAGGGGAGTATCTAGTAAGTCTTCTCTGGCTGCATATGTATGGAGAATTACCTGTTCAAAGTCTTGTCTGTCAATTTCCTCCCTTTCTGGTAGAAAAGTGGTTGGGTTTAAGGAGGAAAATGTCCTTATTTGAATGGCTGGTCCTTCAAGAAGTAGAGCCTCGTATTTAAGAAGTCAGTTATCTGAGAGCCATAAGCTCCCTTTGGATGAAAGAAGTCCTGCCACATTGTGGGGTGTATATACAGTGAGAATCTTTGCCTAAAATCAGCTTGGATACCTCTGGAATTAGGAGAGCTACTGCAGCTATAGCTCTAAGGTAGGCAGGCCATCCCTTTGCTACAAGATCTAGTTCATGACCTAGATACCCTACAGGCTGTTCAGCAGGTCCGCGATCCTGAGTAAGCACTCCTAAAGCCATTCCCCGCCTTTCATCAACATGCAGACTGAAGTGGTGTCCTGTCAGTAAGGTCAGTGCAGGGGCATTTAGAAGCACTTGTTTAGGCTTCTGGAGTGCAGTTTGGGAATCAGGTTTCCAGGTTATAATATGGATATCTGTCTTGGTTTTCTTTCATAAGTGGATAAGGAGGTCGTGCAATCTCACCATATCCTGCTATCCAAAGGCAACAAAAGCCCGTAATTCCTACGAATCCCCTTAGCTGTTTTAGGGTCTTAGGCAATGGGAAGGAAAGTATTGGTTTAATTCTCTCTTCCCCTAGTCTTCGGGTTCCCTTAGCTATGATAAGGCCTAAATATTTTACCTCAAGCCTACAGAGTTGTGCTTTAGATCTAGGAACCTTATAACCCGTGTCTGCTAGAAAATTTAGCAGGGCACTGGTACCTTGGCTAGAGAGTTCTTCTGAGTGGGCAATACCAGTATCTCATCCACATATTGTAAAACTGTGACCTGGGGAAACTCAAACCATGGCTGGTCGTGGGAAAGCCCTTGTCCAAAGGTGAGGACTGTCTCTGAATCCTTGAGGATTCAGTTGAGAGGCCTGATCATGAGGATTTTCAAACAGAAAAAGAAACTGAGAATCTGAAGGTAAGGGAATACAAAAGAAGGCATCTTTTAGATCTAACACCGAGAACCAACAGGCATCTTCAGGGACCTGAGAGAGGGGAGCGTAGGGGTTAGGTGCACTGGGTGGACCGGCACTGCTGCCCATTTACCAGCCTAAGATCTGGCATTAACCTCCCTTCTTCGTTGGGTTTCTGGACTCCCAAGATTGGAGTGTTGCATGGGCTATTTCAGGCTTTAAGTAAACCTTGTACTCTTAGGTTGTCAATTATAGGCAATAATCCCCGTTTACCCTCAGGCCTTAGGGGATATTGCCTCTGGTGAGGAAAAACAGTGGGCTCTTTGAGATGAATCTGTACCGGGGCAGCATTTATTGCCCTTCCTATTTTACCTTTAGTTGCCCACACTTCAGGATTTATTTCTGTTTCTACAAGAGGGAGGCAGTGTACCTGACCTGGGTGCATGTAGATTACGGTATTTAAACAGGATACAGTATCTCTTCCCAGCAGGGGTACAGGACTTTCAGGCATAATTAAAAAGGAATGGGTGAAGAGAAAGCCATCCCAGTTATCACCTAAGGATTGAGTAAAATAGCCAATCACCTCCTCTCCAGTGACTCCTTTTACTGATGTGTGACAGCTGGCAGGAAGGCCAGGGTTGAAGAGAAGAACAGAGAGAGGCGCCAGTGTCCCGCAATACGCGTATTTCTTTCCCTCTATAGTCATGATTACCCGGGGCTCCTCCGTGGAGGTGACAGTCCGGCCAGAGGGAGAAGGCAGAGTGCCCCGGGGCCCTTCAGTCTTGTTGGACCAACTGGAAGAATGGGTCCAAACTCTGGTGCCTTCGCCTCAGAGGGCAGGCTGACCTCCAGCGGTCACCTTTACAGTCAGGGCATGGTCCAGGGGGCCTCTTGTTGCAGTCCTTCTTGAGATGGCCTGGCTTTTTGCAGCGGTAGCAGGTAGGTTCAATCACCCAGGTCTTCTTGGGGCCCCGAGAATCAGACCTAGAGCCTATTTCTCTTAGAGCTGCTGCTAAGGCTGCCGCCTTCTCTCGGTTCCTCTGTTTTCTTTCCCTGGTCTCCTCCTGCTCTTGATTATAAAATACAGAAGAAGCAATTTTTAATAAAGTATTAAGTGAGTTGTCTGAAGAAAAAACCATCTTTTATAATTTTTTCCTACTATCTGGGGCTGACTGTGTAATAAACTTATCCTTAAGAATAATCTGTCCTTCTGTCAATTCAGGAGCTAAGGATGTGTTTTATCAATGGCTCTTGTATGTGACCTAAAAAGGCAGAAGGGTGTTCTTTTGCCCCCTGTTGAACAGTTGCTAATTTAAAATGATTACGAGGCTTAGGTCTTGTCCTTCTTAGACCTTCAAGAATACACATCCTAAAATGTCTCCTATTATAATCTCCTGTCTGGTTGGTAGGCCAGTTGGGATCTTGTGTGGGGCCTGCTTGGGCTCTGGTAGGGACCAGCTGCTCCCCAAGGTGCCTGTGTTCTGGCTCCCTAAAATTAATAATATGATATTCGTCTCCATATGCAATGGCAGCTTGTAATGCTGCTTGATTTTCATTAGCATTCAATCTTTGATTTAAAAGTAACATTACATCTTTCCAACCTAATTCACAGGTTTGGGTAAGTCCCCTAAAGACCTCAGTGTACTTATCAGGATCATCTGAAAACTTTCCTAGGTCTTTTTTGATCTGTTTGAGGTCACTGGGAGAAAAAGGCATATGGACACGGGCTTGCCTGAATCCATGATTTACTTCTTGTAAGGGATATTGTCCTTTAGGGGTTTGAACAAAATTAGCTATGGGTGGATATAGTTCTGTAGAGGTTTTATTTACAGCTGGCTTGGGAATTTCACCCTTAGATTCTAAAGGATAAGGGGGAGGGATCTTAGGCTCTAAAGGGCAAGTGGGAAAAACTTCAAGTTTGGTGGTAGGTGGAACTTTCACTAGGATTGTCTCAGAAACTTTGTCCTCAGGGTCCAAAAGGCGAGGGCAGAAAACCTCAGGATAAGTGATAAGGACTGGAGGAGTCTGGTCTTCCTGCAGCTTATATTTACACTTTGAACACAAATCAAGATTATCTCTTAATGCAAAAAAGATCTGGACATAAGGCAATTCTGACCATCTTCCCTCTTTTTTACAGTATAATTTTAGTTATGAAATGGCACCATAATTCATACTTCCTTCTGCATTCCATCCTGGCTCTAGAGGATAGGCAGGCCATGTACGGGTGCAGAAAAATGTTAGGCTGTTCTTCCTCAGTATGTGAGGATCGAACTTCTGCCAGTGTTTAAGAATATATTCCAAAGGACTAAGAGACTTTGACTTGGCCTTCCCCATATTCTGGAAAAAACAAACAGAAACAAGGTGTCCCTGTGATTCTGATTGATTCCTTATCCTCCTAGAGTGTCCTCTAGGGTCACAGCTCCACGCAAGTGGCTGCTGTCTGGATAGAGCCCAAAAGGTAAATTGGACTGGAGTAGCCACCCTTTACCAGTGCACAATCTTACCTTCCCCAGGGTACTTGTATTTTTACTCCCATGTGAAATTCAAAAGCCCAAGATACAATTGATTTTAGTTGTAAAATCATGTCTTTTTGAAGGAAACATTGTTAGCCAAACCAATAATCAAAAGTATCTAAGTCACTGTTTTCTAAATCTTTTAGAGAGAATGAGGCAGATAGATTAAAGGGCTAAGCCTTTTTCCTGCAAAAGAGATCGCTTTTAGAGACAGAAGCAGACCAAAGCCTCAGGGGATCTTCACCTACCACCCCCAAGAAAAGCACCAAGACAGCTGTGCTATCTGATCACCTAGGTAACCTCCAGCAGCAAGACAAAGACTACACATTGTTCACAGTTCACAAGGCACATTCATAGGTCTCCACAAGCACATAGAGGAAGAGAAAAGCTGGTTGAGATCCCTTTTATTCCTAGTTAGCAAAGCACAAATGCAAACTGTTTTTCTGTTAACTGTGCCATGTAAGCCTCCTACAGAGGTGCAGTCTAGTAGTAAAGTAGCCAAAGAGTTCTAAAGTTGATTCCCAAGAGCTTTGGAGTTGCCAGCCTATTAAAGATTTGTCAAACAACCTCTACTGAGTTACTGTTTTCTATTTGTATCTATCTTGCTAGCAGAGAGAGAGCAGTCCTGTCCTGTAGCTCAACTCTTAATGGAGGCTTGAAGAAGGGCCCTACCAGCATCATTTCATGTCAGTCTGAGACAGAAGATATCTCATGATCACTGGAAGGGTTACCTTTCACCTCACTGAGGAGTCCTGGCCATGATTTCTCCGTTGTCACTCCAGTTTTCATTAGTTCCACACAATCAGAGATCTGTCTCCTGAAAGGAATCTAGCTGCCTATCTTGCCAGCATTTAGTCTACAATTTATTAGCCAAAGTATTTTTCTCATACATAAATGATAAGAGCCAGACCTATGGAGAGACAGAGAGAGAGAGAGAGAGAGAGAGAGAGAGAGAGAGAGAGAGAGAGAGAGATGCTCCCCTAATCTAAATGTGTTTTAAGTGTTGTGCTTATGGAAATAGCTCCTTCCAGTTTCACCCAGAAGTCAGTTCTTTCCACGGGGTCTCAGGTGCAGTCTCCCGAGGAAGACTGGTGCCCAGAGCACTAAGCGGGGTCATCTGGTTCATGTGCTCTCCTGGATGGACAAAACCTCGATGTCTCATCTAACCCAGAGATGGGGTATGTTTCCTGATCTAAAATGACTTCGATAGCTTTGGCATTGGCCAGAATGCTTATTTTCTAAGGACTTAACTTAAAGGTTCTTAGGAGAAAGACACGGAGTACTTGAGAGATCCTTTCTGACTTTACACGCCTCTATAAAGGAGAGGATAAGATTGGCAGGAGAGACTGGAAATGAGACCAGGACAGGAGGTCTTTTCTTCTCATGCTCTTGGTCAGTTATTGAGACAACTTGCCCCCGAGTTGTCACTCTCAGCCTGGAAAGGCCAGACTGGGGAATCTCAAAGCTAAGACTGCCTCCCACCAGTGAAGATCAGACCAGAACTGAGGCAGAGCTGGCTCAACATTTTCTCTAGAGTACAGAGCAGGATCGGGCCAGACTGCTCAGTGAAACCTGTCCCCCGAGTCTTAAGAGGGGCTGCCGGCCTAGTGCATTATTAATTGACAGCTGGGGTCCTGCACTTTATCAATAGGCATGTACATTTTCAACTATAAACTAGATTTTACAGAGAGACCTATTTTGACTACATTTTCTAATTTACTTGTAATTATTGGTAAAGGCCGTTAGATGACGATCTAACATGACTTTTCTTCAGCACTGTCCAACAAGTCAATCAAGCAATCAATACAGAACAGAAACATAAAACCTTGTCTACAAAAGTAAAATATCTTTTTAAAGAAACATCATTTTTACAAAAATACAATGTGTAAGAATTCGAAGTACAAAGCATTTATAAGAAGCACGAGCAGTGACAAACAAGAACGACAATTTTGGTTACTTAATATAATTTAACAATCAATAAAAATAAATTCTTACCTCCTATTAATTATTATCTCAGTGGGACCTCCAGTAATTCATGGGAAATATGAAATATGAAATGTTATATCCCAACCTGTTAACTGTATGATACGCTGAGTTCTTGTTCTCTAGAAATTGAAGAGTGAGTCCTAGGAATGACGGAGGTTAAAAGTAGGAAGATATTTATTGATAGGAAAGCTCCTGAAGGGTGGGAGGGGTCCCGAGCAGGTAGCCCTGTATTAGTCACTTTCATCCTTGCCGAGACATAATACCCGACACCCACAATTTAAAATAGGAGAGACTTATTTTAGCTCACAGTTACAGTCCATAATTGGCTGGCTCCAAGGCAGAAACAAGATGGCAGAGGGGCATAGTGGAATGGCGCTGCTCATGGAATGGTGACCAGGAAGCAGAGCAAGGAGAGAGATACACCCTTCCAAGTCACATGCCCTGTGACTCCCCAATCCACCAAGCCACATTTCCTACAGCAAGAGACCTATAGTGCCCCCCTATGAGGACACGAGACCTCTGGGAACCATTCTAGATGTAAACCATAACAACTGTGTCCCAGCTTGGAAAGGTCTCCATTCAACACCCACCTACCCCCCAGCACAGTGGGGAGGTTTCTTCTTCTACTTCTACTCTTTAAGTTTCCAGGGAGTGTGACCAAGCAAAGCTCTGGGTGTGGGTAAGCCGTTGCTGGGAACTGATGGAGTCCCTTGACCGAGGCCATCTGTAGGCCACTCAGCTGGAAAATTGTCCCTTACAGATGGTGGGGCACAGTCAGGGGACAGGAATCTTTTGGAGGACTTTGGAGCAAGTCTGCTTGGGGTTCAAATCCAGACTATGCAATTTACCAGCTTTGTGACTTCGATGAGCTACTAAACGTCTCTGCAGTTCAGTTTCTTCATCTGCAAAATGGAACTAATAATGGTACCTATTTTGTAAGAAGTTAAAGGAATTAAAGTATTTAAAGCACATAGAACAGTAACTTTCAGGTACAGTGTAGGTACACAGTGTGTGATGATGATGATAATCACAATGTTTTGTATGAATTGAAAGGAATTAAATATTTAAAGCACCTAGAACAGTACCTGGCATATGATAGGTCTAATGTATGTGATAATGATGATAATCCCCAATGGTGACTGTGATGATAATTAAAATGACTCCACACAAAGCCCCCTCTCTCCTCTGGCTCTTTTGCATTAAATGTTAATGCACATTTAGTCCCAAGGTACAGCCACATGGTTACTAGTTCTTTTCTCAAAGAAAAGGTGAAGTTTATAACTTCACATTTAAGGTATCTAGTGCAATAAACAAAGGGGACAAAACAAAAACCATTACCTTTCACATGAAAATGGTTGGACTAATCACCTGAATGTCATACCCAGTGTTGTTTGAGTTTCTATAAAACTCAAAACTGGAAAAAACCTAATCTTGTCCAGTTACTGAGATTTTGATGGGTAAACTGAGTTTCAGAGAAAGAAGGTGTCAAATGCAAGTTCACACAGGCATTGGGTTGGGACTAGAACATTTGTCTCCTAATTCCTTTTCACGCTTCTTGCAATGACCCACAGCCAAGTGAAGATATCTGGCAACTCTGCAGTATCTAATTTCTGTCATGACAGGGATGAGCAAATGTTTTCTCTAAAGGGCCTGATAGTAAATATTTTAGGTTTTATAGGCCATGTGTCTCTGTCACAACTATCAAGTCTGTCACTGAAGGGTGAAAGCTGCTGAGGATAGAAGTATGTAAATGAATGGATGTTACCATGCTTCAATAAAACTAAAAAAAGTAGTGTTTCAGATGTGGCCTGTGGCTGTGGCTGTAGATCTCTGTTCCATGGCATCTCAGTTAGCAGGTTGGAGGGAACACCAAAGCAATGAACACTTCTCCATTGGAAATAGAAGCTGCTGGTTAAATGCTCAACATGAAGAATGGGCAGAGGTAAGTGCTGTGGTGTGTGAATTAATCAGGATTATTAGGAAGAAATCAACTTTACCTTTCCATTCCAGCTGCCCTGGCTTCTTTTTATTTTTAATTTGTTTCAAGAGGGAAAATAGAGATGGGAAATTTTCTACATTAGCAATGAGATTAAAGGAAAGATTCTGTAAAGTGATGTTGGTTACCATGGCATTTCTGGTACAACTTCCTAGAAACTCCAAATAAAAGGGCAAGCTTTTATCTCTCTGTGTGACTCAATTAATTTTAATCTATAGTGTGAAAATTATCCACTTAGCTCCCAGAGATTAGCATGCTTTTTTTGGGTGTCAAAAAATAATCAGAAGAGGAAAATGTGTTTGGAGATGCTTTGCTTTGGTTCGAGGAAATAAGTTCACAGTTAATTAGGATGAAACTTAGAGGCTGCAAGTAGGTAGGGGGAGTGAGTCATTATCAGGTGAGTGTACAGTTTTAAAAATGCCACAAAGCAGTCTCTTTGTGAGGAGCACAGTTATGTACATCGTTTGAATAGTTTGTGATGGGAGTGCATTAATTTTCTATTGTTGCACGATATTTACACTCAAACCTAGAAGCACAAAATAAAATGCATTTGTAATATTCCAGTGTCCCTGATCAGGACTCATGGCACAGCTTAGTTTTGTGCTGTGCCTCAAAGGCAGTCATGAAGCTGTCATCAAGATGTCAACCAGGCTGGGCTGGGGATTTAGCTCAGTGGTGCTGTGCCTGCCTCACAAGTGTAAGGTCCTGAGTTCGATCCCTGTACTGAAAAAAAAAAGATGTCAACTAGGTTGGAGTTTTATCTGAAGTTCAACTAGAGAAGGGCTCCCTTCCCAGCTCCTGTGGATGCTGGCAGAATTCAGTTCCTCAAGGGTTGTTGGACTGAGAACCTCGGATCTTAGCTGGCTGTTGGCTGGGGGGTAGTCTACTTGCTTGCCATGCGGTCCTGTAATATGGGATCCTGCATCATCAAATTACACAAGCCATGAAGGCAGTAGAGTCTGCTTGCAAGATGGAACTCACAATCCTGTGTAACCTCACTATGGAGGTGACAGCCCACCACTTTTACCAAAGTCGGTTGGTTAGAAGTAGGTTGTAGGTCTTGCCCATACCAAAAGAGAAAAGCCCACGCAAGGACACGAGAACCAAGAGGAGGCGATGATGAAGGGAGATCTTAGCATCTGTCACCTACCTTGAGGGAGAAGTTGTGATTTAAGCCTGTCACGAGAGCAAGCATGTCAACATTTAAGCAAGTCTCTGAAGCTGTATTTACTCTGTTGGGAGAATGATTTTTTGGCATTTTACAAAATTTAATTGACACATAGTAAAAGCACATGTTTATGAAAAACTGATATTTCAATACACACATGCAATGTACAATGATCAGATCAGGGTAATGGACACATCCATGTTGCAAACATTTACTTTTTCTTTTTGATGGAAATATTCAAAATTCTCCCTACTAGCGATTTGGAAATACACATTTAATTGTTGTCTGCCATAGTTATCCTGCTGTGTGCTATAGAACATTAGAAGTTATTCCTCCTATCCAGCCACTCCCATACCTGTTAACTCTCTTCTCTCCATCTTCCCCCTTTCCCTCACATCTCAGTCTCTGGTAACTGTTCTTCCACTCTCACTTCTATGAGGTCAACTTTTTTTTTAGCTTCCATGTATCAGTGAGAACATGTGGTATTTGTGTTTCTAAGTTCAAATTATTCCACGTAACATAAATTCATCCAAGTTGCTACACATGACAGGATTTCATTTTTCTTCATAGCTGAATGATATTCCATTGTGTATACACTGCATTTTCTTTACGCACTTATGCAACGAGCACCTAGTTTGATTCTGTATTTGGCTGTTGTGGATAGTGCTGCAGGTGTTTCTCTTTGACATACTGATTTCCTTTCTTCTGAACATATACTCAGTAATGGAATTGCTGGAGCATATGGCAGTTCCACTTCTAGGTTTTTGATTTTGTTTGTTTTGAAATGGGGTCTTTCTATGTAGTCCAGGTTGACCTTGAACTCACTAGGCCCCAGCCTCCTGGGTGCTAGGATTATACATGTATGCTACCATGTCCGGCTTACATTTCTGGTCTTTTGAGGATCATCCATACTGTCGTCCATAGTGGATGTACTAAATTACATTCCCACCTTCCTTTCTCTGCACAGGTGAGTGATTGTTGACTGCCACGGGCTCAAGAGGAAGGGTTTGTGTGCACAGTTGCCATCCCTACTTAGAACCTCTGGCTGGATTCTAAGAAATCTGAACTGTGAGGAGACTCTTCATCCCCATTAAATCTGGGAGCTAGCAATAAATCAATGGATAAACAAGGTTCATGTAACAAAGTAGGACTCTTTTAGTGGCAAGCAACAGAGAATCTAACCCTTGTGGCTTAAGACAAGCATGAACCCAATGGCTTATATACAGGAAAGTCTAAGTGTAAATCTCACTGGAGGTGTGGTTAGATTCAAGACTGAGCAATGTATTTTATTCACTTGGCATGTTTTGGTTACTGAGGTATAATTTGTGTATGGTAAAATCTATCCATTTAGTATATAGTGAGTTTTAACAAATAAGAACAGCCATAGAAGCATCACCATAATTTGGATATAGAGGATTTTCATCCTCCTCTAAAATTCCTTCTTATTCTTTTGTTGTCAACTCTTCCTGTTACCGTCAGATACTAACAACCACCTCCAGTATTTACAATTTTGGATTTTTTGGAGTATCTTTTCATGTAACCATACATGACATGGCTTTTTAAATCTAGCTTATTGCACTCAGCAAAGTGCTTTGAAGATTCATCTGTCTTTGCAGGAGTTAGTAAATCACTCCTTTATATCGCTGAGTACTACTAGTCCATTGTATGGCTGTATGAGAATTTGTCTATTAATTAACCAATTAAAAGAGACTTGGCTTGTTCCCGTTTTTTAGCCACTATGAATAAAACTACTCTATGCATTTTTGCATATGGTTTGTATGTGTGTGTGCATGTGTGTGTGTGTGTGTGTGTGTGTGTGTGTGTGTGTGTAACTATTAAGTTTCCATTGCTTTGGTAAATACTTAGCAGTGGAATTGCTAGGTCCTATAGTAAATCTATGTTTAACTTTATAAGAAACTGTCAGAAGGTTTTCCAGAATGTTTTCCAGAATGACTGGACCATTTTGCATCTCATCAGCAGTGCATGAAAGTTCCAGTTTCTCTCTGTATCTTCACCAGCGCTTGATATCATCCATTCTTTCATTTTAGCTATTCCAGTAGGTATTCAGGGATATTAGGTATTCAGATGATCTAAATTTGCATTCCCAATAAAAGTAAGGATGCTGTTCATCTTTTCATGTGTTTAGTTGTCACCCGTATAACTTCCCTGATGAAGGGCCTGTACAGCTACTTTGCCCATTTGAAAAATTGTAGATTAGTGTTGGGGATATTGCTCCTCAGTAGAGCACTTTCCTAGCATGCAGGAGGATCTCAGGCCAATCCCAGCACTACAAAAATAAAAAGTATATTTATGTATTTTGAGGATTAGCCCCATTTTTGGAAAGAATTCTCACAGGTCAAGTTTGAGTAAATAGAAACAACAACAATAACTATATACTAACACTTATTTTTAAGAATATGAAACATATAAAATAATAAAACTCCAGAGACAAGGAAATGATACCACATAGGAAAGCTAGTGCTGTTTTCTTATTATTTAGTTTTGAGGATTCTTTATACACTGTGGATGCAAGTCCTTCACTAGATATGTATCATGCAAATACTTTGTCCCACTCTGTGTCTTGTATTTTTGTTATCTTATTTTTAAAATTAACTTTTTTTTTTTTGGTACCGGGGATCGAACTCGGGTCCTTGCGCTTGCGCAGCAGGTGGTGAAACCACTGAGCTAAATCCCTGGCCCTTTAAAATTAATTTTATCAGTACATTTTAGGTATACAATATAATCATTGGAAATTTGTGCCTTTACATAATCTCTCTTGGTTCTTATTTTTTCCCTGTCCCCTGCCCTCCCTTCAACCCCTCCACCCTATTTTTATTATCTTAACAGTGTCTTTTGAAAAGCAGAAATTTT
This sequence comes from Heterocephalus glaber, assembly GCF_053883595.1. Taxonomy (NCBI): domain Eukaryota; kingdom Metazoa; phylum Chordata; class Mammalia; order Rodentia; family Bathyergidae; genus Heterocephalus; species Heterocephalus glaber. Next base: position 12,693,483 of record NW_028258175.1, read on the forward strand.
AAAATGCTGATATAGTCTAATTTATCAATTATTTGTTATGAATCATGATTTTGGTGTCATACCTAAGAAACAGTTGCCTAACTCATTATCACAAACATTTCCATCAATGATTTTTTTGTTTATTTGTTTGAGACTGGACCTCGCTACATAGTTCAGGCTGGTTTTGAACTCACTATGTCGCCTAGTCTGGCCTCGAACTTGTGGTGATCCCTCTGCCTCAGCCTCCCAAGTCCTGGGATTACAGGGGTGTGCCACCACACCTATCTTCTATGAATTTTTCTTAGAAGATTTTAGCTTTAGATTTTTACATTTAGGTCTATGATCCGTGTTGAGTTACTTTTTGTATAAACTAAATGTCCAGGTTTCTTTATTATTTTTTTTGCAAATGGCTATCCAATCTTTTCCTACCTGAAATTGGTAATGATACACTCATATGTTATCTTCTGAAAACTTATTATTTTACTTTTTATATTTAGATCTACAAATAGTTTGGAATTTATTTTATCTATAGTGTGATTCAAGGATCAAGTATTTTTAAAAAATTCTTTTATTGGTACATTTTAGGTATATAATACATTTACATTTATCACTGGGTGCTTGAACCTGAACATGATGTACCTTAGTTCTTAGTTTTTCCCTATTACCTGTGCTCCCTTCACCGCCTCCACCCTTCCCTATTTACATAGATTTTTTCCTTTATTTTGCTTTTCTCATAATTTTTCCTTTCCCTTCTTCCCTTTCCCCTTCCCCTCCCACCACCCCTACACCTTTGGACCTTTTCCTATTTCAAATTATCAATTATTTATTTTAATCATTTTCATCCTTATTTACACTTTCAGTTTCTCACACTAGAGAAACTATTCGGTATTTACACACGTGCGTCCTATTTATTTCACTTAAGAGTATGGCCTCAGTGTGCATCCATTTAGCTATAAATGTCTCTAGTTTCTCATTCTTCATGGCTGAGTAGTACTCCATTTTATAAAAAGCCCACATCTTTATCCAGTTTCCAGTTGATGGGCACTTGAAAAATATGGAACACTTCATGAATTTGCATGTCATCCTTGTGCAGGGGCCATGCTAATCATCTCTGTATCGTTCCAATTTTAGCACATGTGCTGCTGAAGTGAGCACAAGGATCAAGTATTTTTTTTTCAATGTGTGTATCCAATTGGTCTATCATGGTTTATTAAAAAGTCTTATTTCCTCACTCTGCTGCCATTTTGTAATAGACTAAGTGAATATAAATGGATAAGTCCATTCATGAACTCAGCTTTCTTCCATCTCTTTATTTTCATGTCAATATTCCTATTAATTTCTATCATTATAATATTTCTCAATACCTGGGAAAATGCAGTTCTATTTCATTGTTTTTCTTTAAAATTTCTTTGGCTAGTCTAGACCATTTACACTTGTATATAAAGTTTAGAATCTACTTCTCAATTAAAAAAAAAGTTCTCCTTAGGAAGCTGACTGGACTTTCATTAAATCTGTAGGTCAGTTTGCAAACAACATTACTACAGAATGGAATTGTCCAATCTATGACCAATGGCTTATCCTTCCAATTATTTGGGTGTTTAAAAATATTATCAATAATATTTTAGAATTTTCTATGTAGCAGGCTTACACACATTTTTCTAGACTTATTCCCAAGCATTTAGTTTTAAGAACATGTTGTAAGAGGATGTTCTTGTTGTACAAATGTTTGCTGGTTCATAAAATTACCTTGATGGTTCTGTGTTTATCTTGATGAACTGGGCTTTGAGATTCTGTTTTTGCTGGAGGTGGGGACAGTGAGCATCTGTCCCCAGATGCTGCCTGGGCCCCCCAGAAGCCCTGCACATGAGGCTTAGGGTTGTCAATACTGCACACTTCCGGAGGCAATAACATTACCGCCCTCAGAGTTAAGGGTCACCTTTGCCTATATAGGACATGATTTGTGCTGCATGTGTCATGTAACTGGCTACCACATCAGAAGCCCCTGAAAGGTGGAGATATTGATAGTTATCCTCTGGATTCACAAATAGCTTTTTTCATTCATTTTTATTGGTTATAGAGATTACTGGGTTCATTTTGGCAGGTTTATTTATGCACACACCATACTTTTATCGCCCATCACCCCCTTGCCCTGCCCTTCCCAACAGTGTCACATTTTGGGGGCTCAGTGTATTTTCCACGCCCTGTCCTAATGTATTTTTTCATATCCACACTACCCTCCCTTGTACCACCTACTCCTTCTTATTCCCTTCCTCTCGCCTGATAGTCTCCCTTCTACTTTTATATTATCTTTTTTAGATTCTGCATATCAGGGAGAATACGTGATATTTGTCTCCCTGAGTCTGGCTTAGTTCAATATGATGATTTCTGGATCCATACCAAAAAATACCTCTCCTTCATGACTAATCTATTCCCCACTGGAAGGAAGAGACTTGTCCCTCCTCCAGCCCATTGTGTCTGAGAAAAACAAAAGGAAAACAAACAGTTTCACCACATGTGACAGCTCCCCTCTCAGCCTTCCCCACAGTACCACTTCCCATATTAATTTTTATTTCTAACTACAGCACTCTTATCTCTGAAGCCCAAAGTTAACACAGTCAATTCCTTTTTCCACAGGGAAGGGTGGGAAACCAATTCTTAGGAAAGGGTAGGAAAGTGAGAAGGGGTCTGGATTGGGCTGTCACAGATAGTTTATCTACTACACAAAGGCTCTGGCCAGAAAGACGAGTCTGGCTGGAGGAAGAAGGTTGAAATCTAGCACTGTCTGCTCACGCTATTGTGCGCCCTGGCACAGGGTTGCGTCCATCCACGGGAGGCACTTTGTCCTAACTCATCCGCCCCATGGTACTGTTTCCCATTTTTCGCAAAGGTACCTGTCGGGCACCACTGTCTAGGCCTTGAAGGTTGATCTGTTAAGTTGACCACCAGTGGCTGCATTTATATCAGCTTCTCTGGGTACAGATCTGTGGTGTCGCCAGGACGCTGACGGAATGTTTCCGGAGATCTCTACGTTCTCTCCTCCCTTTTCTGTTAGCCTTTTATTGATTCTTCTCTCTGGCCTTTCTAAGCCCGAGCCAGGAACTCTCCTGTTATTAAAAGCAGTCCCAGTTGCCCATACCTTTCATTTCCTTTGAATTACATTAATTGCCTGACAGCTAAAAAGTGAGCTGGTATTTTCAGATTTCAGCTGCTGGTCGGCAAGAAATATTTACCAGCTCCCGCAGATTTATAAAGATGCCACAGAGATGCCTGGAGACTAACAATCAGAAAATACAGCAGCAAAATAACACTATTTTTCAAGGTTAAATGCTCAGAATGCTAAAAAGAAATTGTCCATAAAGCAAAATAGGGATTCGGAGGCAGGCAGCCTGCACCCTGGACAAAAGACAGGAGCTGGAGGTTTAAAATAAGATTTCACAGCTTCATAATCATTATGAATTTAATAAGGGGAGCTTTGTTTTTAATTTAGTTTCAGTCTGGCAGCCCAACTCCTTCCTCCCAGCCTTCTGCAGCACAATGATGCTCTTTGATGCAGCCCGGAGGCTGGGGTGCAGGAAGGGCCCCCAGCCATAGACTTCCTGATGAAGTAGAGGTATTTAGACAGATGATGTTGCTGCCTCTCTGAGGCAGATGGGACTCACTCCCACGGGCTTTGTTCCCTCCTGGCAGGCAGAAATGTCTCTCATTATGTAGGAAGACAGTAGGGTCTGAAAATTCCAAGACAGGAAGATACTTTCTCTCCGATAGGACCCCAGGCTTTATCTCCTCTTTGCCATGAACAGAATAATAAGACCCAGCCAAGGCCACCAGGAATTAATTGTCCTAGATTTCCAGGGGGACACCATCTTGGGTGCTTATCCCCAAATAGAGTGATTTAGATGTCATAGGAGCAGGGCCACAGGTGTCCCCAGAGAGATGCTGCTCCACCGACTCCCTCTTAGCACAAGCTGTTCTTCTGGGCCTTATTTGTTTGTTGTTATTCCTTCAACAAATAGTTACTGAAGGTCCATTCTTTCAAGGTGCCCTTATTTGTAGAGGTTAAATCCACATAGCAAAGTTAATCATTTAAATCAATTTGTAACCAGTTTGTAAATTCTGTTTACAGCGCATGACGTTTGCCTTCACTGTGAGGAACTGGCCCATAACATGGCCATAACACATCGTTTTTTCTCTTCCCTTCCACACCCCTTTTTTTCTTTTGTCAGCGTCAGATTTATTTATTGATTTTATAAGTCTTTATCAAGTTAATTATCATAAACACAGATTAACGCCCAGACCAACAGGCCAAAAAACATGTAAGAGGCGTGAGACATACTGAATCAGGGCACTCTTTCAGATACATTGGCCACATTGGATTCTAATAACTTTTTTTCTTTTTCCCCCTATTGTCTGTTGTCTAATTTGCACTTTATTTATATGTTGGGTTACTCTTATAAGAGAAATCATGTAATATTTAAGATTGTACATCTGATTTACTGCACTTAACATTAAGCTCTCAAAATGCATCCATTTGCCTACTTATGACTCAAGTTTATCCTTCTTTATGGCAGAAGAGTACTCCATTGTGTATAAATACCACATTTTCTTTATCCACTCATGTGTTGATGGTCATCTGGGATGCTTCCATGATTTAGCTATTATGAATTGAGCTGCTATAAACATGGGCATGCATCCATCACTGTAATATGATGTCTTTTTTTCTTTGGTACCAGGGATCAAACTCAGGACCTTGTGTTTGTATTCCTATGTGAGCTCTCTAAATTAACAAAACAAAACAAAACAAAACTAGCCAACAGCTGTAGTAGAGTTTGTTTTTTCAATTGGGGGAATTGCATATGGACATGATATGGTAGAGTTATTTTTAATTTCTTGGGTGTGATAATGGACTGTGACTATATTAGAGAGTGTCATTATTATTATTTGGGCTTGAGGGTTGAACTCAGGGCCTTGTGCATGCTAAGCACAAGTTCTACCACTGGACTACATTCCCCAGCCCAAGAATATCCTTATTATTAAGAAATAACACTGAGGTATATCAGGCTGAACTATCCTGTTTTCTGAAACTTATTTTCAAATAGTTTATTGAAAATACATGTGTGCATTAGTCATATCTGAATAGTAATTATGCTATTATTTGAACTTTCCTTTAGATTTGAGAATTTTCAAAGTGAGAAGTGAGGTGGTGTGTGGAGGAGGAAATGCAGGGCACCCCCCAAAAAATGTTTGCTGGCTGGAGCTGACCTACAGAGATTTTCAGCCTCTTCTCTGATAAAATATTGTTTAATATTGGAAATAACCTTTTTTTTGGTACCAGAGATCGAACTCAGGACCTTGGGCTTGCAAGGCAGATGACAGAACCACTGAGCTAAATCCTTGGCCCTGGAAATAACCTTTTTATACGTCCACAGCTACTTTAAAACTCTTCAAGGCAGGAGGAATACCTTCTTTCTTGGAGAACTTTTTCTTCTGCTAGCTAGGAGGAGCTCAAAAGTAAAGTGCCGATTCCTTATGGTAAATATACAAAGTACACTGGACCAAAATGAAAAGAGCTCAGTCACCAGGGATTCTTATAAAATGTTTGGAATGAGATTACTTACACTGGCTTCAGGAAAGATTATCAGAGAAGGTTGTGGTGAGGAATTCATTAGATGGTAGACAAGAGAAATATGAGACATGTACCCTTCTATATTTCCATTACTATTCTTCTACCTACCCAACGGGCGCTTGAATTCCCTTGCAGAATCCTTGTGATTTTATTACTCAAAATTTGGGATCCGCCAAATCTGTGCATTTTCTCCCAGGTGTTTACTTTCAGCACCAGGGACAGCGCCCGATATGGGGCGGCCACTCAGGAAGTATTTGTTGAAAGATTGAATAAATGTTCATTAACTGATGCCCATTGCTAGACAAAGAAATCTGCACTTTGCATCATGTCTATTATTCATCGGGGAGGGGCCTGTGTGAAGTTTCCTGTAAGAGTTTGGAAAATGAAAGATTTTATTTTCGGTGTTTAATCTTAGACTTGTATTCCCACATGGGCCACAGGACCGGTCCATCTCAAAGAATATAAAAAAGCAATGTTCAGGTTTCAGGTTGTTCATAAATCTAGCTCCTGCATTACCATTTTTTATCTGTCTATTTCTGTTTCCCCTGGGTTCAAAGGAAGTGCTCTACTTAGAAATGATTCACTACTCCTGGGCCACTGTGGGCTTTGAAAGCCACACAGCAGAAGCTGCACTTTAAATCTCCCCATTTATAATCATGGGGGAAAGCAGGGTGTTATCTTGGGGTTATCAACGATTTCACAAAGCTCAACCTTTGTTCCTCACATGTCCATTTTTCAAAAACTTACTACTTCAAATCTCTGGAAGTTGTTACTTCTGAGGGAACATTTATCTTGGGTTTGACGTCTTTTAGACTGTATCCCTTTTCAATTCCCCTTTCTCCTGTAGGATAAATGGCTCATTGAGGTTTGCAATGAATAGTTACGTCTTCCAATGTGTGTATGCTTCTGTGTGGACCCTCCTTCCTGCTTCACACCCTGTGCCTCTGGATCAGAAGAAGGAGGAATAAGTACTGAGACAGTGGGTTTCTGTGATGTTATGGGTTGAATTATGTCCACCTCAAAATTCATAACTTGAATGCCTGTCTCTCATTGGCTCATAATGTGGCCTTATTTGGAAACAGGGCTGCTCCACATGTGATTCATTAAGATGAGACCATTCTAGTGCTCTTAATCTGATGTTACTTGTGATTTTATTATGACATGAACAAAAGGAAAATGCCATGTGAAGATGAAGGCAGAACTCTATGATTCAAGGGATGGCAAAGATTGCCAGAAAACTACCCAGAGGCTATGGATCAGAATTTTTCCAATGCCATCCATAAGAGCCTACCCTACCAACACTTTGATCTTGGACTTCTAGGCCCCAGAATTGAGACAGTAATTTTTTGCTTTTTAAAATCATCCGGTTTATGGCTTTTTGTTATAGCACCCCTAGGCAACTAATATTGGTGATATGCTTATGACATTTATTTAAGGTTTGTCTATACTTCGTAGGTGATGTGCCATTGTTGTTAAGCACTTGGGTTTCCAAAACCAGATACTTTGAGTTAGAATTTTCAGTTGGATAGTCTGGGAAAATTTCTTATCACTGTAGTCTTCTAGTTTTCTAAAGGAAATAATGACACATAGATTTAGACCTGGTAGTACCATGATGAGATGAAATATGATAATGAATTGAAGACACGAAGCTGAATATCTGGCACATAGTAAACAATTGATTAGTGGTAGTTACTACTATGGCTGTTACTAGTGATAATAGTTGTCAATATTTACTGACCTTTACTCCCCAAATTTGATTTGCTCTCTCTGAGTCCTGCTCTCCAGGTTGGTGGTCTGGGCTTTCATTCCATCTCTTTTCCTTTTCAGGGATTTAATCTCTTTCTCTCCATGAATTGAGACTTATTATATAATTGAAATGCAAGATAATCCACTTACCATTTTAACTAGTGAGAGTAAGATTGTTCTGAAATTTGAGTTTGAATTTGGTTAACTAGAGCAGTTACTGGGGTCAGATATTCATCTGTATCCGAACAACACATCTTGTATTAATTGAAAGCCAGTGGTCTAGGTGTAGGATCTCTTCAGAGTGTGTTGCTTCTCAGTATCTCCTGAGCAAGGAAAGGGGTGTGGCATGATAATGATTCCATGATAACTGCCACTTATTGAAATGTATGCCAAGTGGTGGTCTGAATTTTCTTAGAAAAATTACCCTTTAAAATTCTGTAAGACATAATGGGTGGTTAATATGTGACAAAGGTATAAAACTGGGGCATGTACAAGTAGGATAATTACTGTTAAAAATAAGATTAATCTTTATGCATTCAATGAAAAATCTTGTGATCTAAAGTTACTGTTTTCTTATTTCTGTAAAGTTGCATTTTAGTTTTGCCCTTATGTAAGTATATGCTGCGTGTGGAACATTTTGATCCCTCGAGCCAATATTGTGGTTGGTCCAGAGGAGGCATCAAAGATAAAAAAAATGTGTGTAAAAAAATTAGATAAGGTTAAACAGTATTATCATGCCCATTTTACAGATGAGGAAACTAAGAGATGAAGTGATTAAATAACCTTTCCAAGGCCATGGTTGGTTGTATTAGTCACCTTCCTGTTGTTGGGATAAAATATCCCACACCTACAACTTGAAGGAGGAGAGGTTTTAGTCCATGGTTGATGGGCATCAAGGCAGAAGGGTATGGTGGAAGGGCCTGGCAGAGGAAAGCTGTTCAACCCATGGCAGAAAGGAAACAGAGCAGGGGAACAGTGGCAGACAGCAAGGGACAAGGAGCCAGACATCGGCTCTATGCACCTCCATGATACACCCAGATGTCTGAAAGTGTGTCCCACCATTCACTGGGTGAGATCCCAAAGCCATCAAGGGGGAACTCCCACCTGACTGCCACCCTTGATTAACAGCAGAGCCAGAACTTGAACCCACATCCCTCAGACGCCAGAGTCCATGCTCTGAACCCCTGTGAGTTACGGCTTCAACTGCACAAAGAATTGGGGCCTGCAGATACTAGGTTGGGAATGAGAGGTAGACAACACCAGGTTGTAAAATCAAATGCTGGTACATAAACAGACAGACAGACAGACAAACAAACCCAAAAACCTGTCATGAACTGATGAATGGCACAAAGTGAGCATTTTTCCAATATTTAAATTTGGTGACCGAACTTCACATTGGTTTTTAATTTTACAGTTGTCTTGGCTCTGTTAACCTACCAGGACTATGGTGGAGATAAATTTTGCCAAGTTGTTCCTCAGAAGTATTTTATTATGATAATAGTCACAAGTGTAACCCCTCTAGTCCTTTTATCATGTTTATCCTCTACCGTTTCCTGTGATAAGTGGTGTTTCTGCAGCCTGCCAACCTCCTCAATACTTATTTGTTTATGGAGAGAATATTAATTAGTGATACTGAGAGACTGCAGGATGCAAATGAAATTTTGATAATGGAATTCCTTCAACTGTCTTTGCCCCCAAGGCATCGTCTATTTAAGTAGTGCAATCTAATATAATTATTAGCATAAGTAATAATAATAATTATCTTAGTTTCCTGCTTCAGTTGTTATTCATGGAAAAACTGCAAGCTCTTTTCTATCTATTGGCCTTACTTAAAGTAGAGAGTAGATTCTCGTTTTGTTTTATTTCGCCATCATTTTTGCTTTGCTCAACACTAAGCTTGGTAGACTCTTATCATGGTTGTGTCCTGTTTTGTTTTTGTTTTTTTAAATAGAAAAGTTTCTTGTTCTCATTTGAAAGAGGGGTCTGTCTGTGGTGGAAAACCTCCAATAGGCCAACTTTTCTTTTCCACAAGAAGTTGTCTTGATGCTCTATTTTTACACTGTAAAACATTCAAGTATTTTGCAAAACCTCTCCTGGTTTCTAAACCATCTGGATAAACTGAGGGTCATGTTTCCAAAAGACAAACCTGATTTTCTGACTCCTGTTGAAAAGCCTTCATAGACTTCCCACTGCACTTAGGATAAATCTAAATTTCTTATTATTCCCTGAGATCATGACCCTTATTTTTCCATCTGGCCGTATCCTCATTATAAATTTCTCTATTCTGGATATTTTATATAAATAAAATCCTCAATATGTGCCTTTTGTTTCTGGTTCTTTCACTAAGCATAATGTTTTTGTGGTTTGCCTGTGTTGTAGCAAGTGTCAGCACTGTAATTCATTCCTTTTTACGAATGACTACTATTCCATTGCATGGATATATCATATTTTTTCCCATTCTTCAGTTGATTGGCATTTGGACTTTCCACCTTCTAGTTATTACACACTGGGCTGCTATGAACATTTGTGTACCATTTTTTGCATATGTGAACTCTTGATTTTAATTTTTGGGGCATGTATTTAGACATGGAATGACTGGATCATATGGTAATTCTGCCTTACCTTTTGAGGAACTACCAAATCCAATGCCTATTTTTGTAAATAAAGTTTTATTGACATATAGCCATGGGCACACTGATTATCTTACTACTAATAACTGCTACTGTGCCATGAGGGCAGTAGAGTGCTATATGTGCTGCCTCCCTCCCAAGCCTTCAATATTAATGTGTTTGCCAAATGAAAAAGAGAACTATTGGCCAATCTCACTAATGAACATAGATGCAAAAATCCTTAATAAAATACTGATAAATAGAATGCAGAAGATCATCAAGAAGATCATACACCCTGATCAAGTGGGATTCATCCCAGGGATGCAGGGATGGTTCAACATACACAAAGCAATCAATGTAATACACTATATCAATAGAGCCAAGGACAAAAACCATATGATCATCTCGATAGATGCAGAAAAAGCATTTGACAAAATTCAGCATGCATTTATGTTAAAATCCCTACAAAAAATTGGAGTAGACAGGCTCTACCTCAATCTCATAAAAAGCCATCTATGAAAAACCAACAGCCAATATCATACTAAATGGTCAAAAACTGAAATCCTTCACACTAAAATCAGGAATAAGACAAAAATGTCCACTATCACCCCACCTGTTCAACATAGTTTTGGAAACATTAGCCACAGCAATTAGACAAGAGAAAGAAATAAGAAGAATAGAGATAGGAAATGAAGAAGTCAAATTGTCATTATTTGCAGATGACATGATACTCTATATAGAAGACCCCAAGAACTCCACCAAAAGTCTCCTAGACTTAATAACCAAATTCAGTAGAGTAGCTGGATACAAGGTCAATACACAAAAATCAATAGCTTTTCTCTACACGAACAACAGACTCACTGAGAGAGAAATAGGGCAAAAAATTCCTTTCACAATAGCATCCAAAAAACTGAAATACCTAGGAGTCAACCTAACAAAAGAAATCAAAGACCTCTTCTCTGAAAACTATACCACTCTGAAAAGAGAGATTGAAGACGATATCAGAAAATGGAAAGACATCTCTTGCTCCTGGGTAGGAAGGATCAACATAGTGAAAATGGCCACACTTCCAAAACTACTATATAGAGTCAGTGCAATCCCAATTGAAATTCCAGCAGCATACTTCATAGACCTTGAGCAAACAATCCAAAAATTCATTTGGAACAAGAAGAGACCCAGAATAGAAAAAGCAATTCTAGGCAACAGCGACATGGCAGCAGGTATCACAATCCCCAACTTGAAACTATATTACAAAGCTACTGTGATAAAAACAGCACGGTACTGGCAAAGAAACAGACCTGAGGACCAGTGGAACAGTTTAGGAGATGTGGAAACAACTCCAGACATATTCAGCCACCTCATCTTGGACAAAGGAGCCAAACACCCTCACTGGAGAAAAGATAGCCTCTTTAATAAATGGTGGTGGAAAAATTGGGTTTCAACTTGCCAAAGATTAAAACTAGACCTAGATCTCTCACCATGCACTGAACTAAAATCAAAATGAATTAAAGATCTAAATGTTAAAACAGAAACACTAAACCAGCTGGAAGAGTGTTTAGGATGAACTCTTGAAGACATTGGTGTAGGAAAAAATTTTATGAACCAAACTTCAGTTGCCCATGAACTAGAACAAACAATCGACAAGTGGGATCTCTTCTTATTGAAAAGCTTCTGCACAGCAAGAGAAACCACCAATAGTGTGAAGAGACAGCCCACAATGTGGGAAAAAATTTTCACCAGCTGTCCCTCAGATGAAGGTCTACTATCTCAAATCTATAAAGAACTTAAAAAGATCAGACCTCCCAAATTTAAAGACCCAATCTGAAAATGGGCATCTGAAATGAACAGACATCTCTCACACAAAGAAGTAGAAATAGCAAATAAATACATGAAAACATGTTCAACATCACTGGTCATTTGAGAGATGCAAATGAAAACAATGCTGAGATTCCACCTCATCCCAGAAAGAATGGCTACTAACATGAAATCAACCAATAACAAATGCTGGTGGGGCTGTGGGGAAAGAGGAACCCTACTGATGGTGGGAGTGCAGACTGGTGCAAGCACTGTGGAAATCAGTATGGAGATACCTCAAAGAACTAGGACTGGAAGTCCCATTTGACCCCGCTCTTCCACTGCTGGGGATCTTCCCCAAAGAATTAAAAGAATCATACCACAGTGATATATGTGCGCCCATGTTCATAGCAGCACAATTCGTGATAGCTAAAACTTGGAAACAGCCCAATTGCCCATCAATTGGATACTGGATAAAGAAAATGTGTGTTTTTAAAAATAAACTGGAGTACTACTCAGCCATCAAAAATGAGAAATTAGAGACATTTATAGCTAAATGGACGCACACTGAGGTGATACTCTTAAGTGGAATAAATAGGACATATATGTGTAAATACCGAATAGTTTCTCTAGTGTGAGAAACAGAAAGTGTAAATAAGGACTAAAAGGTATAATAGATCATGTGAAATCAAAAGAAAGGGGGCAAAGGGGAAGGGGAAGTGGGAGGGGTAGGGGAAAGGAAAGAAGGGAATGGAATTAATATGAGAAAATGAAAAAATGGAAACAAAGTCTTTGTAGATATGGAGGGATGGAGGGGTTGAAGGGAGGGCAGGGGAAGGGGAAAAAGTAAGAACGAACAGAGAGTATGTAAAGGTGCAAATTTCCAATGATGAATGTCATTATATTGCATACCTAAAATGTACCAATAAAATTAATTAAAGTGTTGCAAAAAAAATTCACGTGTCTATAACCTTAAAGAAGTTTGGTGAGCCCTGGTTCAGCATGCCTGTGTTAAACATAGGGCTGTGGTTTTTTTTGATACTGGAGATCGAACTTGGGACCTTGGACTTGGTGAGGCCGGCAGCGAACCACTGAGCTAAATCCCCAGCCCCTTGCTTGTGTTAAACAATGCAGCTTGCAGGCCTTGAAGCTAATTACAAAGATGGGGTGAGTAAAGTTAGAAAAAAAAGTGTATTCTCCTTAACCTAGCATACAGACTCCTTATAACTTGACATTTGATGTTGCCCTCTGATTCTGGGGTATATGTTAAATGTCAAAAGGTGGGGTCCAGTCTCCTGTGACAATTGGTCCTGAAGGCCAGGTTCGGGCAGACTCTTGAGTCAGATTTGGGGACCCAGTCACTAACTCTTCATTTTCTCTTTCTTCTTCTGTTAAGTAGGGATGATTATGGTTCTTGTCTTGTAGGATGTGGGGAGCACTGAACAAAGAAAATACACTCCTAAGGTGCTGACCATGGTGCCCGGCATAAATATTAGCCCTGATTACGTAATGCTCAGAGAACTCCAAGGCAGGTAACGAAAGTGTGTCCATGAGCTGACTAATCTCATTATGTTGGGATGGGATACTTGACAGCTCTCTCTGTAAAAACAAAAATTAAAAATGTACAGTAGGCAGGGGATTTAGTTCACTGTTTCTGCCACCTGCCTTGCAAGCACAGGGTCCTGAGTTCTATGCCTGGTAACAACAACAAAAAAACTGCACAGTAGGGTCCGGGGCGGTGGGGGGGGGGGAGCGTACCTTAGTGGTTGGGCCCTTGCATAGCACATTTGCATAGCACATTTGCATGTGAGGTTTTGGGTTCCATCCTCAGCACTGCAAGTTAGTCAATATGTGTCAATAGAAATATTAAAAAAGATTAAAACTTTTAAAATTATGCTATGTTTTTTATTGGAATAAAATATATATAACAAAATTTACCATTGTAAGCATGGTCAGTGGCATTACATGTCTTTACACTGTGGCACCGTCTGGCCATCCATCTCCAGAGTGTTTCTACCACCTCAGAAGAACTTTCTCTCTGCATCAAACACAGAGTTCCCACTTGGTCCTTCCTCTCCCCAGTCCTGGGCAACCACCACCCTGCTCTCTGTCCTGATGAATCTGACTCCTGTTAATGGAATCATACAGTATTTGTTCTTTGGGGGTTGGCTTGTCACTCAGTATAATGGCTTCATGATCCATCCGTGTTCAAACATGTTAAAATTTTCTTCTTTTAAATTTTTGTGTAAAGTCCTCATAATATTGTCATTGTAACCATCTTTAAGTACACAAGTCAGTGATTTAAGTACATGAACATCGATGCGCAACTGTTACCACCATCCATCTCAAAACCTCTTCATCTAACAAAACGGAGACTCTTTTTATCCATTCATCTGTTGATGGACATATAGGCCACCTCCATGATTTAACTATTATGAATTGTGCTGCTATAAATATGCACATGGGAGCACTACTCTGCCATACAGAAGGATAAAATTGAGTCATTTGTGGTAAAATGGAAGCACCTTCAATCCATGAGGTTAGGTGAAATAAATCAGACGCACTCATTTAACAATTGTATGGTTTCTCTTATATGAGAAACTCAAACTCTAAACAAATCAATGAGCAAAATAAAAGACAAAATGAAATAGAGAGCTAGATCTTGGGCAAATGAGAAGGAGACTAAGAGATACTGAGGGGAGGGGATGGAAAAGAATTATGTATTAGGTACATATTCCAACTACCCACAATGAATGTATGCACTATGTACTGCAAACACGTACCGATAAAAAATAACAAATTAAAAAGAAAAAAAGGAAACTCTTCCATTCACCTCTTCCCTCAGTCCTTGGCAATGCTGTTCTTCCTGTCTTTATGAGTCTGACTACTCCATGCACCCCATGCAAACCACACTGGGTCTTCTTACATGCAGTTATCCTACTGGATCCTGAGAGGGAAAGAGCCCGAGCCTTCAGAGCTATTGTAATTTTTGAGCTTATAAAATATCTGGGGAAATCTTTTTAAGATAAACCTTGATGGGGCATTGCAAAAGCACCAAGGAACAAAGGGAAACTGTAACATTTCCCAAGTCTCTCCAGATCCACCATTTTACTTTCCATTCAAGGGTCCACTAACATCAGGGATGCTGTCAGCAACCCCTCCTACTGCACCTTGTGCCCATTATGATGCCAGATGTTGTCCTGTTATTGTACCAGGTGTGTGGCTCCTCAATCCCACACTAAATGGCTCACATCTGTTTTGAGCAGTGCAATGTTTTCAGCATTTAGCTCGATGTCTGGCCCACTGCAGGCACTTAAGACATGTTTTGCAGAATTTTGCCTATTTCTAGATAAAGTATTGAGTACAATGAAAAGTTGCTTATTTCGTGTTTAACAACACAGAATGGATGGTGTAACTTATGGGCAAGGAACCACAGGAGGCAACTGCTTGGTTAGTTCACTTGAATTCAGAGCCTAGAACCAGGCTCTGCAACCTATGACTCATGGGACATATTGGATCCACTTCCTGCTTTCGTAAGTGAAGTTGTATGGTAATAACATTATGCTCATTTGTTTATATTTGCTTTTGGTTGATTTTGTGTTACAATGGCAGAATTGAGTAGTTGTGACCAAGATGACATGGCTTCCAAAGTCTTTTTCCTCAAAGTCTTAAATATTTACTCTCTGGACTTTGACAAAAAATGTTTGCTAACCCCTGATCTGGAATGCCACTCCCAGCACAATTAACAGAAATTTATTAAATACCTGCTATGCTTTGGGGACTCTTCTAGGAACATATAGCTGTGAGTGGGATAAAGTTCTTCCACAAAGTCACCTAAAGGTCAAATGAAGGGTGAAGAACTAAGGAAATTAAGCACATAAATAAGCTAACAAAAGATTGCAGACTGTCCAGGTGCCTCTACTAGTCAGCTTTCCCATTGCTGACTGAATAATAGTTGATTCCCATAACTTAAAGGAGGAGAGGGTTGATTTGGCTCCAGCTTTGGGGATTCAGTCCATGGTTCATGACTCCAAGGCAGAGACATCAGGGTGGAAGGGCATGACAGAGCAAAGCTACTTAGTTCATGGTGGCCAGGAAGCAGAGCAGGGAAACAATGCCAGACCGAAATGGCTGAGGGTCCACATATACTACCCAAGGTCATGCTTCCACAACCCACCCAGACACACACAGGCACATGCTTTACTAATCTGCTAGGTTTTTCTTAGTTCAGTGACCTTAACATATCAGGATTAATGGTTATAGTGCCCACGAGGTACAGTGATGTTAAAATAGGTTGATGCAGTGGGGATGACCAAGTGGTGGAGCTACTTCAGAAGGGAACATCAGAAACTAAGATGTGATTGATGAGGAGCCAGGGTAGGGAGAGGAGATGCAGAGCAATAACGTCCGTGGGCATGGCATGCCTGTCTTGTCTTGGGAGCACGGAATGGATGAATATGGTTGCAGTCAGTGAGTGAGGAGGTGAATGGTCTGAGATGCTGGAGAGGTGATGGAGGTGGGGCTGGACCATGCTGGGCCTGGAAGGCTGTGACCAGTGATCATGGAGTGATTGGACGTCAGTGGAGGGTTTTCAGTATGGCAGTGACATCATCATCTTAACTAGTTGCTATCGGAAAGGAGGGTTCTACTCTATGACCATTGGCTTTGCAAGTGTATTTGCAAGACTTGGAGATGCTTGTGTTACTGCATGAAGGGAGGTTTGACAGTGGTCAACACAGTAATGGATATTTTGTTTCAGGGGCTGTAAATGGGGCCATACATCAAACCCTGGTTCTACTTCTGAGACCACAGAAGCTGCAGAACTGTAACCCTCAGTGGCCCCATATGAGGTCAGCTAGACGCTGTTTACTGGGGCTACGGGCAAAGGAGCAGCCGTCTGTATCATGCCTGGGTTCTTTGAAAGTAGTGAGCTGCAGGGATGACTTGCTCCTGTGAGTGTTTTAGAGCCAGGGGAGGCTTTCTGGGAGTGAGTGAGACACCAGACCTCTTGGTGCATGCAGCTGGAGTCTTATTTTGAGTATTTGCAGGATGCTTGGCAGAGAAGAGGGAAAAGAGGTAATCTCAGTGACAGGGCGCTAGGCAATGGCATGAAGAGAACCTGGGATTTCAACTTCCATGGGGTGGTCAGGCGAGGGCCCAATGCAGGAGCTGGCTAAGCAGAACACCATGGGCAGCTCCATCCAAGAGCACTTCACGTGGAGGGAACACCTCAGAAGAGGAAAGACGATTGAATCTGCCCCTTTAAGGAAAGTGACAGTTAGATGGTTACTCAAGCACTTCATTTAAACTTGCAAAAATGCAGCAAGGGAAAATGCAAGTAGGAAAAAAATTTCAAGCCAGCGACTGTTAAAAGTGATGGGCTCTTTGTGACCTATAAGCTACAGGAGTCTGCTCTAGCTATCCTTTTTAGAATATTTGAAAAGTGTGATCCAAGAGAAGGATTAGCTAACAGGAAAGATTGAAAAATGTACCTTAAAATAATTGCAAGGCGGGAAATTCCAAACATATGCAAAAGTAGAGAAAAACATACAATGAATTCTCAAGTGCCCATCACCCGGCTTTGACTTGGGTCAACACATGCCTCGTCTTGTTTCCTTTATACCTGTGCCTCTTCCTTCCATTATTTGAAAGCTGCTTTCTGTTACTAAAATTTCATCTATAAATATTACAATATGTTTCTTTAAAAATACTCTTAAAAATCACAGCCAGAATACCATCAGTACATCTAGAATATTAACAATTTCTTTTTTTTTAATTTATATATTAATTGGTACATTTTAGGTATACAATACATTTACATTTATCATTGGGTGTTTATACCTGAACGTGATGTATCTTAGTTCTTATTTTTTCCCCATTACCTGTGCGCCCTTCACCCCCATATTAACAGTTTCTTAAAATATCAAATACTCAGTCACTGTTCAAATTTCCTACCATGTAGCAATTTCTTTTTATGATTTCTTTGAATCTAGATCCAACTAAAGTCCCATACATTGTGAATGGTTTATGGATCTTTTAATCCATAGGTTTCTCCTTTAGCTCTGTTATTATTGTAAAAATGGTTATTTATCTTGTAAAGCTTTGACACACAAAATGTGATCCATGGGCCAGAAGCGTTAGCTTCCCCTGGGAGCTTGTTAGAACCACAGAATCTCAAGTCCCATCCCAGACCTACTGGGTTAGAATCTGCATTTTAACAAGGTCTCCACTTGTCTGGTCTGCACATTAAAGTTGGAGGAGCATTACTGTGGAGGTTCCTACAGTCTGTATATTGTTAATTGCATCTCAGTGGTGTCATTTCACACATTCCTCTATCTTCTATATACCCTGTACATTGGTATAAAAGGCACCTGATGCCTGGTTCTCTCTCATTTTGTGATGTTAGCTGCTGTCTGTCGAATGCCTGGATCTGTAAACTCATTAGGGATGGCAAAAGACAGCCAGGCTTTTATCCGAGTGGATCTATTTTCAGAGTGGTTGATTCTCCAACTTTTACTTGCCATTTCCAGAACATTAATATTATATAGTACCAGTTATGTGTTATGCACTGTTCTAAGGATTTTACATAATTGATCTCACTTATTGTTTAAAACCCTCTAGAATAATGTATTAGTTTCCTATTGCTGCTGTAACAAATAGTCACAAATGTAGCAATTTAAAGATTTATTATGTTACACCTTTGGAGGCCAGAAGCCCACAGTGTGTCTCACATGGCTAATATGTGTCTCACATGGCTAGGGGAGAATCTTTGCCTCTTCCAAATTCTAGAGATCACCTGCTTTCCTTGGCTTTGGGCCCATCCTCCATCCTCAGAACCAGAAGTGTAACATCTTCAAATCTTTCTCAGACTCTCTTCTTCTTCCTTCTGCTACCCTTGTGGTAGCATTGAGTCCACCTGGATAATGTGAGGTAAACTCTATTTTTAGGTCTATTAATGTTACGGCCTGTGTCTAGGTGTCCCCCCTAAAGGCTCATTTGGTCATAGGTGGGGCTTTTCAGAGGTGGCTGGATCTAGAGTGTGTGACACTGGGGTTGATTCATGGTGCAGTGCTAGGGTTAAGGGTGTGAGTGCTACCCGATGTAAGGGTGAGTAGCCTGGATACAATGTAAGGGACAGAGAGAAGCTTGTCCCTTGTCACTTCTGCCTTCTGCCTGCCATGAACTGTTTCTCCTCTGTGATGCTCCTCTGCCATGCCACTCTGCCTTGGAGCCAGCCGAGAATGAACTGACATTTCTATAAACTGTGAGCTAAATATATCTTTCTTCCATGTTGGTTATTTTATCTCAGCAATGAGAGAAAAGTAATTAAGACAACTAACTAGCCACTTTAACTCCATCTGCCACCTTGATTGCCTTTTTCTATACAAACTAACTCATGTTCCAGGAATTAGGACTTTGACATTTCCCAAGGGCCATCACAATATTCTGCCTGCTACAACCAGGCCCCGTGGTTCCTCTTTTTCAGAAGAGGAAACCGAGATAACACTGAGGTGATATAAGATCACACAGGTCCTAACTGGTAGAGCTTGGGTACAAACATGGGGTTCATGTATGCTTTGAATCCAACAGATATGAAGTCATTTTGTTTTTGCTCAACATCAAATATTTTGTTACCTTGGCCTTGAAAACCAATATTTTAGGAACACTGAATCCTATGATTGTCGGAGAATTCCTGTACATGATTGTTAACTAGGCAATTAACTCAGTATTCTCTGGAATGGTGAGTTAGTGTTTGGCTCCTTCAAGGTAGCAACAAGGGCTCGTCCTTTGCTTAGTCTGTTTTTCCTCAGTCTCAGCCAGTTGTCAGCTGTGTTGGGGAAACTAAGTCAACCCAATGGTAGATCCTAACAGTGTTTGGTGCCACAAGTCTGTTTGCCATCTGGTAGAGTCTCTGGATTATTTTATAAGGACAGTAGTCAAAGGTAAAAACTAAAGTGCGTAGAATTACAAATGTGTAGTCAGATTTTTATCACTATAATGAAACCCTTGAGGCGAGTACCTTATAAAGAGACAAGGTCTATCAGGCTCGCAGTTCCAGAGGATCCAGTCCCAAACTGAGTAGCCTTGTTGCTCGGGGCCCCTGGTGAGGCAGCGTGTCGTGGTGAGAGTGGGTGGTGGAGTAAAATGCTCACATGCCGAGCCGGGAAGCGAGGACAGAAGATGAGACTGAGGTCCCACAGTCCCCTCAAGGGCCCGCCCAGCATCACCTAAGGACTGTCCACTGGGCCCCACCTCCTGATGGTTTCCCTGCACCCCAGGAATGCCACCCTGGGGACCAAACCTTTAATCCACGGGCCTTTAGAGGACACTCCAAAAAGAAATCAAATTATACCAAATATAATTATGAAAATATTTTAAAACCACCAAATTTGTATCATAGTAATATGCAGTTCTTTACTAATGCATTCTAATAGGATTTAGTGGTGCGTTCAATTATTATATAATTTCAAATACTAATATATGTACACAAATACTGAGATGTCTGCAATGGTTCTAATGAAAGATAAAAGTATCTGTCACTTATATTGGTGGCAAAATGGCAGGTACTGTATTATTGTGGTTTGTTGCCCCCATTTACACTGGAAAGAAACGCTAAATTTAAGCTGGAGATTCGAGAACATGAAGATATGTTCCCTCTCCCCTGCCAGGTGTGCTTCTGGTACCTTTAGGCTGGTGAGCACAGACAGGGGTCCTAATCCTACGTGGCTACAGGATTAAATGAGTTAATTCATGCAGAGTATTTAGCGTGGTGCCTGGCTCTGCGTACGCCTTATATCAATGTTAGATATTATTATTATCATTATTCTTGTGTACCTCACGGAGGCCAGCACCACATTTGCCATAGAAAGACCGGTGTTCATGGGATCCCCAAATTATCGTGGACTGATTTGAGAGAGATGATGTATTAGTTATCTATTGCTTCTTAACAAATTGTCTCAAGCATAGCAGCTTACAGCAGCAAACACTTGTTATCTCGTAGCTTCTGTATGTCAGGAGTGGTTGCGGGGCTCTGGCTCAGGGTCTCTTGGGAGTTTGCAGTGGAGCTGTTGGCTGGGCCACCATCATAGCAAAGTAAAACTTCCCAGTCAGTCACATGGCTGCTGGCTGTGACCTCAAAACATGGCAGCTGGCTTCCCTCAGAGTGATGGAAGTGAGAGGGGAAGAGAGAGAGAGAGAAAGAGAGAGAGAGAAAGAGAGAGAGAGGGAGAGGGAGAGAGAGAGATTATATTGGTTACAGAGACCAACCTTGGTACAGGGTGTGTGGTGGTGCACACCCCACACAGCAGGAGGTGTGGATAACGGGGACATCTTCAAGGTTGTAGCTACCACAGTTGGCTTCATTGTTCCTCCAAATGCCCACCAATATTTCCCCCTTGGCTTCAACTTTATTTTTGTCCAATAAGACATGGCTACTCTGTCTGAACAGAGACGGAGAGACAAACACAAAACTGGCCAGAGAGAGACTGGAGCAAGGTGGGGGCTACAGGTGTTTGAAAGCTGAAGTTTCATTCTGTCTGTTAACATTTGTCAAAGCTCTGCAGGGACAGGCTCCTGGAAAATTCAGCAGTCAGCTCCATTTCTGGAGAGGGAGGATTCTCTCTCTCTCTCTCTTTCCCTTCCCTGCAGCAAGAGCCCTCTCTCTCTGACTGACAGTGACAGATTGTCTTATCAAAACATGGGCCCAGCACGCGCTGTGATTGGTTGTGCAGAACCATCATGAGGTTGGAGAATTCTTCTCAGAGAGAAACGATTATAAGGCATTTCAAGAACAGCGAGCTGAATGCAGCTCACAGCTGGCAGTTCTTGTTTATGACAAATAATAATTGCCTCAGGTGCAAAAGAAAGGTTGGGGAGGCCTGGCAAGTTTATTTTGAGAGGAGGCTCGGAGAACAGGACTCTGGACAAGAGAGAGCGAGTGGGAGCAGCTTGGTGTGGTGGCTTCTGACTGACTTGAGCTGGGGCCAAGGGAGCATCCTGGGTGGCCTGAGACAGTGTGCTTCCTTCTGCAAATCCTTTCTGCCAGCCAAGTGGGCAGACGTGGGGAGATTGTGACTGTGGGAAGCCCCACATGTCCAGAGAAACTGACCTAGAGCAGCTCCTATCCTGCATTTGGGCCCAGCCCAAGAGGCTAAAGGACAAGGGCTTGAGATGGGAAGTTTTGGTGTCAGGGTGCCCTGGAGCTACCACACCCGTCCCTTGACACTTGTTAGCTAAGGTAGGGTCCTTGGGCCACCAGCAGGAGCACCGGAGGGCTTACGGGAAATGCAGAGTCTCAGGGCCCACCCACACCTCCAGAACCTGCATTTTGACAAGATGATTCAAATGAACACCAGGGTCGGAGCTACCTGTGCCAACAATGTGGGAGATGTGGGAGGGATGGCTCTTTGGGTCTTTCCTTCTAGTGGAGGCTCCCTACCCTGGCAGTTCCTCTGAATCACTTGGGGTTTTAAAATTTTTTGTTGATAAATAATGTATTTATCTATGGGTTATAATATGCTGTTTCAGTATATACATCGGACAAACATACACATTGTGGGATGAGCACATTAGCATACACATCATCTCCAAATGGGTTGCATCAAACTCAAAAGCTTCTGCACAGCAAAGGAAACACTAGAGTGAAGAGACAACTCAGAGATTGGGAGAAATTATTTGCAAATCATACATTGGAATATTAGTCATCTTTGCATTACAACAGTGAAATACTTGAGACAATTAATTGATAAAAGGAAAAAGGTTTATTCTGGCTTTCCGTCCTGGTGTTTCCAGTCCAAGAGTGGGCAGCCCCATTGCCTCAGGTCTCTGGTGGTGGTGGAGCAAAACTGCTTATGTGCTGGGAACAGGGAGAGAGAAGGGCCAGGGTCCTGCAGTCTCTGTGGACCTCAGTGGCCTAAGGGTGTCCAGTGAGTCCCGACCACTACAATTTCCACCACCTTCCCTTTGTGTCACTCTGGAGACCAAAGCCTTTCTGTGTGGACTTTTGGGCCACCCTCATCCAAACCTTGCAGCATATATAAGGAACGCAAATGAAAACAAACCACTAACAAATGGGTAAAAATGTGCATAGACATTTCTCAAAAAAAAGACATGCACATAGTGAACCGATATCTGAAAACAATACTCAACATTTCTAATCACCAAAGAGATGCAAATGAACATCGCAATGAGCTATCAACTAGGGGATTAAAAAAAATTCCTGTGCCCTTGGTGTCCTTCCAGACGGACAAGACCTGGATTTCTGGGGCTGCACAGAACCCCATTTGGCTTTGCAGCTGCCCTTGTGGCTTGAGAATGGCCAGATGGGGGGTCTGCCCAGACTCAGACTTTCCTGATACCCAGAAACATGCCTGGCCCAGGGGGTTCCCATTCCTGGAGAGGATGTGGGGGCATGTATTTGCCCTTCTTTTCCTCTCTGTTGCTCCTTTCTATATCCTGGGGACCCTGCTCTGGAGAAAGCCAGCTCCTCTGCATCTCATTCCTGCTTGGCCAAACACTCTGCTCAGAGGGGAAAGGCAGGTGTATAAGCAGGATTTTGTTTTTTAGCTTCAAGCAGCAGAAACCTGCTTTGGTAAACTTAAACAAGAAGAGAATGGATTCAGAGAAATAATAATAATAATAGTTATAATCTACTTTTTACTGGAACTTTACTAAATTCCAAGCACTGCTCTAAAGCCTTTAGGTATACGATATCTTTCAATTCTCAAACAATTCTAGAATTTGAATTCAGTTTCCCTGATTCCTCAGTGCTGACAAGTATTTAACCTCTACCCTGTCCAATCTCTCTGCAGTAAGAAAATACCTTCTGAACAGATGTGGTAGGTGGAGACGTGGGGTGTCTGGGTCTGGGCAGTAGGAGCTCCCCCTTTGCCCCAACAAGATGCTGAAAGAATTGAGCCTCTCTGGTCCCAGACCTTTTTAAAATTTTTATTTTGAGATGAGGTGTTGCTAAGCTGACCAGGCTGGGCTTGAACTCAATTCTCCCGCATCAGCCTCCCAGAGTGCTGGGATTGCAGGTGTGCACATTTGCTTGGGGCAGCTTGATTTTCACCCAACAGATGTGCTCTGGTGGGGAAGGGAGACAGGGTTGCCGGGCAGCAGGGGCAAAGCTGAGGGTGGCTGGCTGCCCTGCGTCTCCGTTATGCTGCTGCATACCCAGAGAATTGCACAGCACAGGACAGAGTTGTCTCTGCATTTAAAAAAGTTTTAAAAGCTGCAGAAAGAAAATGGACACTGTGATACAAGGGAGAGCTGGTCTGGATGCCAGGCAGTTGAAAGCCAGCTCCTCTGATGTCTGGAGTGCTAGTTCTGGAGGGAGCTCCTTTGCTGCCTGTGACCCTGGTGTGGGGGACATCAGCAGGGCCGTGGGGCTTCTGTTAGACATTGCACTGTAGCTGTCCATTTTGGCTGGACTTTCCTCCATGAGGGTGTCTTGGCTCATGGAGGTAGACACAGACGCTGGGGAGACTTCTCTGGGGTGGGGGGCCCTCTGGATCCAGTCATATGGCTGAGCGGATCTGGGATGCCTCCCTGGGCCTGGACTGGCTGCATTTGAGTGACATGAGAGAAAAAGTTCATGGATGATCAAGTGGGGCTAAAACCAGAAGCTACCACCTACCAGCTGTGTGACCTTGGGCAAGATGCCATGTCCTAGCTGGTCATCCTGACACAAGCCTACAATCCCAGCACTCTGACAAGCTGGGGCAGGAGGACTGCAAGTTTGAGCCCACTCTGGGCAACTCGGCCAGATTCTATCTTAAGATAAGAAATAAAAAGGGCTGGGGATATAGCTCAGTGCAAAGGCCCTGGGTTCAATCTCTAGTACTGAAAAAAAAAAACGGATGCTATGTGTCCCCCGAGACTGATGACATCTGCCCAGTCTGCCTGGTAGAACTGTGGCCAGGGGGCAAGAGGATTGTGCTGTGCAATGTTCTCAGCCGGGCGCGGCCTCCAGGAAGTGCTGCAGTCAGGCTTGCTGTCAGTGTGATGCCGACCATTGATTGCAAGTTGTACAACGTTAAAGATTCACTTTTCGGTGACATCAGGAGGGCATGTGGATGGGGAATGTGGGGAATTCGGGAGTTTAAGGAGGGGAGGGTGGAGGGTGATGCCCCAGGTCCTAGGACCTCATGAGGTTTCCATGAAGTTCCTCCACTCAGTCCCAGAGTGCTCTTCCCTGGCCACCAGTAGCCCAGGGAGATAGTAATCCCCAGGGCCATGAGGACAGAGGATGCATGTGGTTACTAAAGGGTTGAAAACTTCAGGAGGAAATGGCCAACTTTGGCTTAAAAATCAAACAAACCAACCAGTCAACTGACTAACCATGTGACCTCACCTCAGGTACACAGTGCTTCCTGATCCGCCTCAATTTCCTCATCTCCTTTTCCCCCTGCACCTGGAACTGTTGAAAAAATAGATTTTGGAATTTGATCACCATCAAAATAAGAGCTTTCTTCTCATACAGCTGCATTGGAGAACTTCCAAATAAAAGTATAGGAACGAGCCACATTATACTACAAGAAAAAGCTGTACTGTGACAACCCAGATGGAATCTTAAATTGGACAGAGAAGCTACAGACATTACATTTAAGCTCTGATCTGGAGGAACAGCTGGGGGGAAGAGCATTCCAGCACAGGGATCAGCATATGCAAAGGTCCTGTGGCCAGGGAGAGAGCAGCATGTTTGAGGCAGTGAAACAAGTATTATGAGCTTTATTAAAGATGATACATTTTGTGCCAAGATTGAAGGGTTTCCAGCAGTAGAGCGACATCTACAGTTTTTCAGAAGCCCACTCAGGTGATGGTGTGGAGAATGCATGGATTTCTCCCCTGTGAAAAGAACTGTGTCATGACCTTCCCCTTGCCAAGTCTTCGTTCACATTTACAGCTACTTCCGCTTTTGGGATGAAGAAGGGGAGGAACAGAGCCATAGATGGGAGGGGTGGGTAGCAGCTCTAACCAGGATGGCAGGGCCTTTGAGGGTCCTTGGAGAATGGATGTAATTGAAAGGGAAAAGGTGGAAAGACCTGGCTTGCTTCCTCCTGTCAGTAATGATTATGCCACACATTCCTGCTTTAATCCAGCTTGGTGTGAGAGGTATATTAGTCCCCAGTTTGAGTTCTCAGCCCAGGGGTGGTGTGAGAAATTGAGAAGCAAATACCCTTTTGGGGAGGTAAATTCTAGTGGACGTTTTGTGCGATGGCTCTGGCCCCTTGCCACGAATTGGTTTTGTGCAGCGGTCAGACAAAGCCCGATGCAACCGTTAATTTGTGCTGGCCTTGGGTGACAGGTGAAGGTATTAGTCTGTGGCTTAAAACCTCAACAGCTGTGTTCCGCCTTCCCCGAAGCAGTAATTAAACTCAGTTAGATGCGGCTCTGGCCGAGCTGGTGGGTTGTGCTAGAGGTTTCTGAATTAGAGACAATGATTTTGAAGCATTTGTAAGGTGAAAGTCCTGCCTTGTGTGTAGAGGAAGGACATGCAAAGAATAGAATTGTGTTGTGCTATAAATCACCATCACCATCACCATCATCATCATCATCATCGTCATCATCATCGTCATCATCATCGTCATCGTCATCGTCATCGTCATCGTCATCAAAAATAAATTCATTGACCACTGCACTGGATTCTCTTGGTTTCCCACCAGATTCATTTTGTGTGGCTATAACAGAATACCACAGACTGGGAAATTTATAAACAGTAGAGTTTGTTTGGCTCAGGGTGCTGGAGTCTGGGAAGTCCAATGTGAAGGTGCTGGCATCTGGCAAAGGCCTTCTTGCTGCTGTATCCCACGGCAAAATGGCAAAAGCGGGCAAGAGAGAGGAAGAGACCAAGCGGACAGCCTCAAGCCCTTCTATCATCAGCACGAATCCAGCCCTGAGGGTGGAGCTCCTGTGGCTTTGATGGGCCGCAGCTCCTGACACTGCCGCAGTGCAGTGGGGACTGAGTGTCTAACTGCTTTCTGAGGGACACAGCTGAATCACAGCAGGAGCTGGAGGCAGCGTCCCTAGCTGTCCTAGCTGTGCTGAGTGTTGGCCTTCCCTTCCCATAGATGATTCCCTAAATGGTGGAAAACAGGAAACAGGAAAAACAAAAACAAAAACCAATCATGACTACCTGCTATTATAAAAGGAGCTAGGATTGTAAGGAGCTTTTGCTGTGGGCCTGTCTGCTGCTCAGGGTTCAGCAGGTGGGGCTCAGACTTGCGTGGAAGGCTGTGCCCGTGCCCCTCCCAGGGCGCCCAGCTCCCACGAGGAGGCATACGGAAGGCTGGGCCTCTGATGAAGACTGGCTAACACTGTGGTGTCTTTCGTGCTCTCTGTGGGGTCTGCCTGAGGCTGGATGTCTGCCGAATCCACCTCTTCTACCCTCTTCTGCTTTTTTGTCTCACTCACTCATTCCCCTTTTCCCAAGAGAATGCCCTCTGTTATGGTTCATATCCAAAATGTGCCTCAAAGCCTCACACGCTCATAGTTGGGCTTTTGAGAGGTGACTGGATGCTTGGTGTGTGGTACTGGATGAGTCCACTGGTGGCTTATAGCTGGGTGTAATGTTGGGGGATGAAGCCAGGTGGGAGAGGTGGGTCACTGTGGGGATGGCCTGGAAGGGTGTGTATATCCTCGTACACATCCTTCCTCCTCCCTTAATCCTGTTCTGCTTCCTGCAGCCGCACCATGGACTGTTTCTCCTCTGCCATGCCATTCAGCCTTGGAACCACACAACTATGGACTGAACCCTGTACAAACTGTGAGCCAAAACAAACCTCTCCTCCTCTAACTTGTGGTTGTTGGTTATTTTGTTCCAGCAACAAGAAAGTAACTAAGTCACCCTCATGAGCAGGGTGTAAGAATCCCTGCTTCAGTCTTTGCTTCTATGGCACCTTACACTTAGCATGTGCCAGGCGGGCATCTATGCCTTGAAGAGAGAGCCTTAAACATGACAGTCAAAGTCTCTGCTCCAGGGCGGCCCAGTGTCTTCTAGCAGGTGTGGTTTCCATACCTTCATCTTGTAATTCTGAAAAGTCAGGGAAGCGATGACAGCCTCAAACATCTCATCTGTCAAACAAGGACAAAGTACGTGTTTGAAAGGATAGGACAACAGCAGAAGAGTACACCAGCTGCCCTTCAAGAATATACCAGCTCGGGGCCGCTGACTTAGCTCAGTGGTTCTGTCACCTGCCCCGCAAGCGCAAGGACCCGAGTTCGATCCCCGATACCAAAAAAAAAAAAAAAAAAAAAAAAAGAATACACCAGCTGCCCCTCTTACATTTGCTTCCAGATAGAAGCCTTGTCTTCTATTTTCAACTAGGTTGCAGTTCTTACGTATCGAAATTCTACAACCTCCACTGAGTCTTTATAACAGATTAATGCAATACTGGGTTTCATTTTGCTATGTTCTTGCTAAGTGTTTGTTGAATGAATAAAAGGTAATATGAATAACAATGGAACTATCATTAGCGGCCACATATCTGGCTTTTATTATAAGCGCTGGAAGACTGGGATAAGCACTTCATGAACTCCTTTTTTTGGGAGAAGGAAATGGAAACATTGCAACACCAAGAAATACTGAACATAAGAGCAATTTGAAAACTACATAAAACACATATCCCCATTTACAAACGTTCAAAAGCAGGGCCTGGGGTGGACAAATGAAGCAACTGAACTGACTTTTCCCAAGAAAATTGCTGGAAGGAATCTCTGTTTGAATGTTTTCTACAACTTATTTCTTTATTCAGTTCACATGTGGACAATTCTTTTAACCCATTGTTCAAAGCCATGGATATTGTTTTTGAACCCTTAAACCAAATACAGACTATTCCCTAAAGGACAGAAAAAAGGAAACAGGAGAGTAAAAAGCAAATCAGACTACCTGCTATGATAAAAGGAGCCTGGATTGTAAGGGGATTTTAGTGTCGGTCTGTCTACTTCTTGGGGTTTAGTTAAGGGAAAATAATGTCAAGAGGTGATCATTTCTTTGATCATTACACTTTGGTAGAGCTTCAGCAAAAGGAATATAAAAGATGTGATCATAAAATACAGTGAATGTTTAAATTTTAAAAATTGATTACAGTAAACACATTGCCATGAATCCCTCTTAGAATACTCCTCCCACCCTGCTTCAGACACATTTACCCATTGCTCTGGCCACTTCCCGAAGCACTTCTGCAAGTCCTCTTCAGAGACTGTCACTGCTACTGCTCAGCACTATTTATTTTTAGATTGTGGGCTCTTTCTATGTTGCCCAGGATGGTTTCGAACTTTTTGAACCATGTCTGGCTTACTTTTATTTTTTGGCTCGACCACTCACTGTGAGACTTAGGGCAAATACTAATGACACTTTTTTTTTTTTTGGTACCGGGGATCAAACTCGGGTCCTTGTGCTTGCGTAGCAGGCGTTGAAACCACTGAGCTAAATCCCCTGCCCTAATGACACTTTCTGAGATCAGCTTTCTTATCTCTAGAATGGATTCACGAAGTAATAAGTACTTCCTACAATTGCTGCAAAGGTGAAGAAAATGCATATAAGGCCCATAACACAAGAGCTCAGATGTCGTAAATACTTAATAAAAAGTCACTGTGCTCATATTCACACTGACTTCATTTGAAAAGCATTTGGTACTTGTCAAAACTGAGTGCTCATCCCTGAAATGTGGCTAAACAGGGAGTCAGATACCTCTGTGTGAGCGAGTAATCAGTTTCCTAAATTGCCATTTCCGTCACCTGGTCTCTGTGATATGGCAGTGGAGTTCTGCAGTGTGAAACTTAGCTTTCACCCATGAACTGTAGGGGAGATGGCTTATTTTGGTGATGGGACGAATCTAGTTTCCAAAAGAGGCATTGCTTGGTTAATCTCAGATGCCACTTGGGAGAGCCTGGTAAACCTTGCGCAGTTATGCCCTGTCTCTTTGAACAGAATTCTGTGTTCATACTTGACTCCTTCCTGTCCTCCCCTATTCATCCCAGCTCTAAGATCTGTCCTCTCAACCTCTGGGTTATCCTTGAAGTTGACCTTTTTCTCTCCATCCATATCATTCCTCTCCTGGTCTAAGACATCCCACTTCTTTTCTCTTACTGCATCACAAATCACCCCCAAACTTAGAGGTTGAAGATGGCGCACAGTTCCTGGGAGTCTGGCATCTGCGTGGAGCTTCATTGGATCTTCTGGCTCAGGGTCTCACGGCTGCAATCAAGGGGCCCTTGGGGCTGCAGTCAGCTCAGGGCTGGACTTGGGGACAACCTACTGCCCAGCTCACATGTAATGGGCAGATTCAGTTCACTGGGTGGTAGTGGGCCTAGGGCCTCGGTTCCCAGCTGACTGTGGCCTTCAGACCCTTGCTAGGTGACCCTCTCCCTATAGCAGCTGACAGTAGAGCAGCTTGTCCACCAAAGCAAGAAAGTAAAAGAAGCAGGGAGGGAAGAGAGGGGAGAATGAGTAAGACAGAAGTGCAGTCTCATTTACCATTTTTTGTTCTTTACAGTCTGTTTTCTTTTTTTATAAAATGGAGTACTACTCAGCCATAAAGAATGAGAAACTAGAGACATTTATAGCTAAATGGATACATATTGAGGCCATACTTTTATTTTTTTCTCTTAAATTCTTTTATTGGTACATTTTAGGTATACAATACATTTACATTTATCATTGGGTGTTTGTACCTGAACATGATGTATCTTGGTTCTTATTTTTTCCCCATTACTTGTGTGCCCTTCACCCCCTCCACCCCTCCCTATTTACAAAGACTTTGTTTCCATTTTTTCCTTTTCTCATAATTTTTCCTTTCCCTTCTTTCCTTTCCCCTTCCTTCCCACTTCCCCTACTCCTTTGGACCTTTTCTTCCTATTTCAAATTATCAATTATTCCTTTTAGTCATTTTAGTCCTTATTTACACTTTCAGTTTCTCACACTAGAGAAACTATTCGGTATTTACACATGTATGTCCTATTTATTTCACTTAAGATTATGGCCTCAATATGCATCCATTTAGCTATAAATGTCTCTAGTTTCTCATTCTTTATGGCAGAGTAGTACTCCATTTTATTAAAAAATCCCCACATCTTCTTTATCCAGTCTCCAGTTGATGGGCACTTGGGCTGTTTCCAAGTTTTTATTATTACAAACGGTGCTGCTATAAACATGGGTGCACATATATCACTGTGGTATGATTCTTTTAATTCCTTTGGAAAGATACCCAGCAGGGGAATAGCTGGGTCAAATGGGACCTCCAGCCCTAGTTCTTTGAGGAATCTCCATACTGACTTCCACAGTGGTTGCACCAGTCTGCACTCCCACCAACAATGGAGAAGGGTTCCTTTCTCCCCACACCCCCGCCAGCATTTGTTAGTGGTTGATTTCTTGATGGCAGCCACTCTTTCTGGGGTGAGGTGGAATCTCAGTGTTGTTTTCATCTGCATCTCTTGAATGACCAGTGACTAGGGGTGCTTTTAAAAATGAGGATTCTTGATTCGTGCCCCTAAGATGCTGAGTCAGCTCTGTACAGTGTGGCTGTGAACAACTGGATGAGGTGGGTCATTTTCTCTTCCATCTGTGAGGTTTTCACCTTTGTCAAACATTTGAACTTCACCACAACCTTGCAGGAAGCACTATGGTGAGCCTTGAGCTGCAGCTATCCAGTGATTCTGAGCCCACAGCTGTGCAGCTCAAACCATGCAAAAGGAGCCCAGAGCGTGGAGCTTAGATCAGCTCCACCTGGAGACTTGGAGGACCACTGTTTTCTCAGTTTTTCTTGGGCTCAGCAAAACTGGATTTATGTTACTCCCAACCAAAACTTCTCAATAGCTCCCTAGTTTTAAGAGTAAAATCTAAAATTCTCACATTAGCGCACAGGGTTGCGCATGACCTGACTCCCTTCCTTCTAGTGGATTTCACCCCTGGTCTCACTCCCTGGGACTCACCTGCTGCTGCCACTCTGGACTTCTGGCTGTTCCTCAAACATGCCAGGTGCTGCTTTGTGCTAAAGAAACCAGACTTTTTGAGTGGTGCTTGGGCATTGGTACTTTTATTTTTTTATTTTTTATTATTTTTAAAATTCTTTTATTGGTACATTTTAGGTATACAACACAATTACATTTCTCATTGGGAATTGTACCTTTACGTAATGCATCTTGGTTCTTATTTTTTCCCCATTCCTAGCCCTCCCTTCACCTCCTCCACCCTTCCCTATTTACAAAGACTTTATTTCCATTTTTTCCATTTCTCATCATTTTTCCTTTCCCTTCTTTCCTTTCTCCTGCCCCTCCTACTACCCCTACCCCTTTGGACCTTTTCTTCCTATTTTGCATTATCAATTATTCATTCTAATCATTGGTACATTTTAGGTGTACAATATAATGACATTCGTCATTGGAAATTTGTACCTTTACATAATCTCTCTTGGTTATTTTTCACCCTTGCCCAGCCCTCCCTTCACCCCCTCCATTCCTCCCTATTTACAAAGATTTTGTTCCTATTTTTCTATTTTCTCATATTAATGCCATTCCCTTCTTTCCTTTCCCCTACCTCTCCCACTTCCTTCCCCTTTGCCCTTTTTCTTCCTATTTCACATTACCTATTATACATTTTAATCCTTATTTACACTTTTAGTTTCTCACACCAGAGAAACTATTCGGTATTTATACATGTGTGTCCTATTTATTTCACTTAAGAGTATCACCTCAATGTGCATCCACTTAGCTATAAATGTCTCTAATTTCTCATTTTTTATGGTTGAGTAGTACTCCATTTTATTAAAAAACCACATTTTCTTTATCCAGTCTCCAGTTGATGGGCATTTGGGCTGCTTCCAAGTTTTAGCTATCACAAATTGTGCTGCTATGAATACGGGTGCACATATATCATTGTGGTATGATTCTTTTAATTCTTTGGGGAAGATCCCCAGCCATGGAATAGCTGGGTCAAATGGGACTTCCAGTCCTAGTTCTTTGAGGTATCTCCATTCTGATTTCCACAGTGCTTGCACCAGTCTACACTCCCACCAGCAGTGGAGCAGTGTTCCTCTTTCTCCACAGCCCCGCCAGCATTTGTTATTGGTTAATTTCATGATAGCAGCCATTCTTTCTGGAGTGAGGTGGAATCTCGGCATTGTTTTCATTTGCATCTCTCGAATGACCAGTGATGTTGAACATTTTTTCATGTATTTATTTGCTATTTCTACTTCTTTGTGTGAGAAATGTCTGTTCATTTCAGATGCCCATTTTTGAATTGAGTCTTTAAATTTGGGAGGTCTGATCTTTTTAAGTTCTTTATAGATTCGAGATAGTAGACCTTTGTCTGAGGAAAAGCAGGTGAAGATTTTTCCCCACATTGTGGGTTGTCTCTTCACACTGCTGGTGGTTTCTTTTGCTGTGCAGAAGCCTTTTAGTAAGAAGAGATCCCACTTGTTGATTGTTTGTGCTAGTTCACGGGCAACTGAGGTTTTGTTCATAAAATCTTTTCCTACACCAATGTCTTCAAGAGTTCTACCTAACCTCTGTTCCAACTGGTTCAGCGTTCCTATTTCAATATTTAGATCTTTAATCCATTTCAATTTTAGTTTAGTGCATGGTGAGAGATATAGGTGTAGTTTTTTTTGGTACCGGGGATTGAACTCAGGACCTTGTGCTTGCAAGGCAGGCAGCAGAACTATTGAGCTAAATCCCCAGCCCTCTAGTTTTAATCTTTGGCAAGTTGAAACCCAATTTTTCCAGCACCATTTATTAAGGAGGCCATCTTTCCTCCAGTGAGGGTGTTTGGCTCCTTTATCAAAGATGAGATGTCTGAGTATGTCTGGCATTGTTTCTGCATCTTCTAATCTGTTCCACTGGTCCTCATGTCTGTTTCTTTGCCAGTACCATGCTCTTTTTATCACAGTAGCTTTGTAATATAGTTGCAAGTTGGGGATTGTGATACCCTCTGCCATGTCTCTGTTACCTAGAATTGCTTTTGCTATTCTGGGTCTCTTCTTGTTCCAAATGAATTTTTAGATTGTTTTCTAAAGGTCCGTGAAGTATGCTGCTGGGATCTCAATTGGAATTGCATTGAATCTATATAGCAGTTTTGGAAGTATGGCCATTTTCACTATATTAATCCTTCCTCCCCAGGAGCAGGCGATGTCTGTCCATTTTCTGATATCATCTTCAATCTCTCTTTTCAGAGTGCCATAGTTTTCAGAGAAGAGATCTTTGATTTCTTTTGTTAGGTTGATTCATAGGTATTTCAGTTTTTTTGGATGCTATTGTGAAAGGAATTATTTGTCCTATTTCTCTCTCAGTTAGTCTGTCATTTGTGTAGAGGAAAGCTATTGATTTTTTTTTCTGTTGGGTTTCTGGGATCTTGACTAGTATATGGCTAGATGTAGATTTTTTTTGATCATGGCTAGTTGGAGTTCTATATGCCTCATTTATCTGTATGTCCAATTCTCTACCTCTGTCTGGGAAGTTTTCCACTATTACTTCCGTGAACAGTTTTTTTTAATGTCAATTGTGCTTTCTCCTGTTTTTTCATGGACTATCAGTCTTACGTTATTCTTCTTTGCATCGTCTAGCAGTTGTTGGATTGATTTCTCATAGTCCCTTACTATTTTTAAGAAATCTCTATTTTCATGGTCTCTAACTGTGATCCTGTCTTTTATATCTGATATTCTATCTTCAGATTCCCTTAATTGGCTGTGGATACTTTCAGTGGAGTTTTTGATCTCTTGAATATCTGTTTGAATCTGTTTCATGGATTCCATTTCTTTCTTATGCTGGGCATTCATGGCTTCCAGCATGTTTCTGAGCTCATTTATTTTTTTTTATCTGTTTCTGTTCTAGATCCTCTAATCATGTCTTTCACTCTACTCACCATCTCTGTGGATATCTGGGAGATTATTCCTCCTTTGAATTTTTCTAGAGCCTCATTCATCTGTTTTGTTACTTCCTGTGCTATCAGTTCAAGGTGTCCAGATGGTTGGTTATGGGACTTTTCCATCTCATTTCCCTCAGGATTTACCCTTGATGGGGTGGAAGTCTGAGTTTGTGCCTTGCTTAAATGTCTTCTCATTTTGTTTTTGGTACTGTCCTTGGTTTAACTCCTGGGTTGATAGTTTGAAATTGCTTATTGTAGGTATCTTTGTTGCTTGTAATTAGAACCCTTATGGAATGATTGCTTCTCAAAGGTGTCTTCCAGATATAGCTGGTCTTTAAGTTTTGAGTCTCCAATGACCCTGAAGCTGTCTCATTTTCCTTATACTAGGAAGGTTCATTGACTAGATCAATAACAACACCTTAGCCCAAGTGATACAATCAGAAATACCACTGCATCAAGTACATCTTCGAAAATGACATTTTGTGGTAGTTATTAATCTATCACCTTTAGCTGTGTGACTTAAATCAAGATCGAGGACCAACCCAACATATAGTGAATAAACTCTTCAGTATAACAACTTTACCCTTTGGGATGGGGAGTTAGAAGGGCTTGGGGAGGGAGGGACGGATGGGAAGAAGGATAGGGGAAGGTTAGCAGTGTGGCCAGAGGACACAGGTGAGAAGGAAAAAGAGAATAATAGGAAAATAAAGAAGAACTCCGATTGAGGACCAAAATGGACAAAAAGGGAAGATGAACAATGTGGGAGAGTAAGAGAGTGAGTGTAAGAGAGAGAGAAAAGAAAGAGAAAAGAAAGAAGAAAAGAAAAGAAAAAAGGAGAGAAAAACAAATATTTGCAAAGAGTAGGAAATAAATTAAAGATAAGAGGAGCAAAAGAAAAGAAAAGAGAAAAAAACCAAAATAATAAAACTAATTTTGGGAATAAAAAATAACCATGAAGATGTAGGGCCTCTTTCAGGGTATGTCTCTACTGTCACAATAGACAACGTGGGTTGCAGTGTGCAGATATAAGTCAGTGAGTCTCAGCAAGCCAGTCACAGACCCATGAGATTCAGGCTGATTTCTGGCTGCAAGTCCCAAGTTGAGCTCCCTGTCCTCCCGTAGGGTTGAACTCTGCAGAGTTGTACTGCAGGTTCCAGCTGCCCTTCCCCTGAAGATAGTCCTGGTCCTGATGGGAGGTGAAGATGACTCCAACTTAACCAGTACAGTGGTCTGGTGGTCTGGTGTCCTCTGCGTCTTTGTAGTGTGGAACCAGGTGGCTGTACAGAGGAGCTGGGGGGCGGGGTGTCCAGTGGATTGCTGCCAGGGCACGGGCTGCCTGCCTGTCTGCAGCGGGCTGATTTGGCACGTGACTTGCAATGTTGTTAAAGCTATTGATTTTTGTGTGTTGACCTTGTAACCAGCTACTTGACTGAATTTGGTTATTAAGTCTAGACGACTTTTGGTGGAGTTCTTGGAGTCTTCTATATAGAGTATCATGTCACCTGCAAATAATGACAATTGACTTCTTCATTTCCTATCTTTATTCCTTTAATTTTTTTCTCATCTAATTGCTGTGGCTAATGTTTCCAGAACTATATTGAACAAGAGTGGTGATAGTGGACATCCTTGTCTTGTTCCTGATTTGAGTGTGAAGGATTTCAGGTTTTGACCATTTAGTATCATATTGGCTGTTGGTTTTTCATAGATGGCTTTTATCAGTTTGAGGTAGAGACCACCTATTTCAATTTTTTGTAGGGTTTTTATCAAATGCATGTTGGATTTTGTCAAATGCTTTTTCTGCATCTATGGAGATAATCATATGGTTTTTGTCCTTGGCTCTATTGATATAGTGTATTACAATGATTGATTTGCGTATGTTGAACCATCCCTGCATCCCTGGGATGAATCCCACTTGATCAGAGTGTATGATCTTCTTGATGATCTTCTGCATTCTATTTGCCAGTATCTTATTAAGGATTTTTGCATCTATGTTCATTAGTGAGATTGGCCTGTAGTTCTCCTTTTTGGTTGGGTCTTTCTCTGCTTTGGGGATCAAGGTGATGCTTGCTTCCAGGAATGAATTTGGGAGTATTGCTTCTCTTTCAATTTCATTGAAGACTTTAAACAGTAGTGGCAGCAGTTCCTCTCTAAATGTCTTGTAGAATTCAGCAGTGAAGCCATCAGGGCCCAGGCTTTTCTTAGTTGATAAGTTTTTAATTACATTTTAAATTTCATTAGTTGATATTGGGTTGTTTAGAATTTTTAGGTCTTCTTCATTCAACTTTGGTAATTCATATGTATCTAGGAATCTGTCCATTTTTTCTGTTGTCCATCTTATTGGCGTATAGGTTCTGGAAGTAGGTATTGATGATCCTCTGGATTTCTGCTGGGTCTGTTGTAATTTCACTCTTTTCATTCCTAATTGCATGGATTTGGGCCTTTTCTTTCTTTTTTCTGATAAGATTGGCTAAGGGTTTGTCAATTTTGTTGATTCTTTCAAATAACCAACTCTTGGCTTCATTGATTTTTTGTATCATTCTCTTAGTCTCCATTGAATTGATTTCTCCTCTGATCTTTATAATTTCCTCCCTTGTATGAGCTTTGGGGTTGTCCTGCTCTTCTTTTTCCAGAAGCTTGAGGTTCAGCATCAGGTTGTTTAACTGGGCT
Source organism: Heterocephalus glaber (assembly GCF_053883595.1). NCBI lineage: Eukaryota > Metazoa > Chordata > Mammalia > Rodentia > Bathyergidae > Heterocephalus > Heterocephalus glaber. The sequence goes on from NW_028258175.1 coordinate 12,730,762, forward strand.
CATTCTGTTTTCCTAATACGTGTATTCACTGCTATGAATTTCCCTGTTAAGACTGCTTTCATTGTGTCCCATAGATTCTGATATGTTGTATTGTCATTGTCATTTAATTGAATTAACTGTCTGATTTTTTTCTTTAATTTCCTCTGTGACCCATTGGTTATTCAGAAGTGTGTTGTTCAATTTCCACGTGTTTATGAAATTTTTCGAGTTTCTTTTGCTATGGATCTCTAATTTCATTGCACTGTGGTCTGATAATATACAGGGGATAACTTCAATTCCTTTGCACTTACTTAAACATGTTCTATGTGTGAGTATGTGGTCTGTTTTGGAGAATGACCCATGTGCAGCTGAGAAGAATGTGTATTCTGATTTTGTGGTGTGGAAGACTCTGTAAACATCTGTTAAGTTCATTTGTTCAAGAGTTTGATTGAGTTCTAGTATTTCATTACTTATTTTTAGTCTAGTTGATCTATCTATTTGTGACAGTGGGGTGTTGAGGTCCCCCACTACAATTGTATTAGTGCATATATGACTTTTCATGTCCGTTAGTATTTGTTTTATATAGTTGGGTGCACTAGTGTTTGGTGCATAGATATTTATGATTATCATCTCTTCCTTTTGGATTCTTCCCTTTACAAGGATGTAGTGTCCTTCTTTGTCTTTCTTAATCAGTGTTGGTTTGAAATCTACTTGATCTGCAAAGAGGATAGCTACTCCTGCTTTTTTTCAGGTTCCTGTTGCATGCAGTATTGTTTGCCCCCCTTTTACTTTCAGTCTATGAGTTTCCTTTTGAATTAAGTGTATTTCTTGTATGCAGCATATTGTTGGATTTTGCTTCTTGACCCATTCTGCCAGTCTATTTCTTTTGATTGGTGAATTGAGACCATTAATGTTGATGGTTATAACTGAAATGTATTGACTTGTCATTGCCATGACTTTTTCTTTTTGTTGGGTTCTCCCCCTTTACATTTAATTTCTTGTCATGCCAGATGGGTTCATTCTGCTTTGCTTCCTGGGGTTGTGATCCTCAATGTCTGTTCCTAGGCTATTGTGTAAAATTCTTTGGAGTGCTGGTTTGGTATTCACGAAGTTTCTAAGGTGTTCTTTGTCATGAAAGTATCTTATTTCTCCATCCATTTTGAAAGATAGTTTTGCAGGGTACATCAATCTGGGTTGGAGGCTGTTTTCTTTTAGGGCTTGGAATATGTCACTCCAAGCTCTTCTTGCCTTGATGGTTTGTGTTGAGAAGTCTGCTGTGATTTTGATGGGCTTTCCTTTGTATGTGATTTGTTTCTTTTCTCTAACTGCTTGTAGAACTTTGTTCTTCTGTTGAGTTTCTGGAATCTTAACAATTATATGCCTATGTGTAGATTTTTTTGATCAAGGCTATTTGGAGTCCTATATGCCTCACTTATCTGCATGTCAAGTTCTTTTCCCCTGCTTGGGAAGTTTTCTGCCATTACTTCTGTGAACAGTTTTTTTTATGTCATCTGTACTGTCTCCTCTTTCTTTGTTGACTCCAGTCAGTCTTATGTTATTCTTCTTTGCATTGTTTAGCAGCTGCTTGATTGATTTCTTGTGTTCCCTTATAATTTTGAAGCAATTTTTCTTTTCCTGGTCGTTAATTGCAATCTTTTCTTCTATATCTGAAATTCTGTCCTCACATTGACTCATTCTTCTGTGTAGACTTTCTTTTTCTTTCTTTTTTTTTTTTGGTACTAGGGATTGAACTCAGGTCCTTGCACTTATGCAGCAGGCAGTGAAACCTCTGAGCTAAATCCCCGGCCCTGCTGTGTAGACTTTCAATGAAGTTTTTCATCTCCTGGAAATCTATTTGCATCTATTTTATGGATTCCATTTGTTTCCTATGTTGGGATTCCATCATGTTCCTCAACTCCTCTCTAGATTTATTAATCATGTCTTGCACTAGGAGCACAATTTCTCCTGTTACCTGAGAAATTATTTCTGATTTCGTTTTTTACAGATCTCCTTTTGTTGCCAGTTCAGTGGGTCCAGGTGGTTGAGTATCAGAGTGTTCCATCTCATTTTTTTTTGGAGTTGCTGTAGGTGATCTGGAACTCTTGTTTTGAGACTTATTTATGTGTTTTCTCATTTCAACTGGGCCGCCGGGGGGGGAGGGGTGCTGTTGGTGGCCTACCTCCTCTGAGCTGGGACAGGTGGGACAGAGCCCGGGAGCGGTGGTAGGGATGGTGGCTGGGAAGCCCTTTCCTCTGGGCTGGGAGCCGTGGGAGGGATGGTGGCCAGGAAGCCCCTTCCTCTGGACCAGGAGCAGTGGGACAGCAGCTCAGAAGCCCCTATCTCTGGGCTGGGAGCAGTGGGACAGATGCTGGCCCAAAAGCTGGTATTGGTACTTTTAAATTCACTGGATTTTGAATTCACTGTGCAGCTGGAGCTGAGACTCACTCCATCAGAGTAATAAAGAAGGTCCTTCAGGATGAGGGATGTTTCCATAAAGAATTAAGTGAAAGTCTTCATGTAACTTTCTCTCCTGTCAGCACAAATTCAGTTTCTAATTCCATTTACAAAATAGGAGAGCATTTTCCTAGACTATGAAGAACTTTGTTTTAAGAGACTCTGGAACTGTTAACTTCTTATGACCCTGAGATTTACAAAATTTCTTTAGGAAGCCCTGTTTGTTTGAGTGTTTACTCTAGAAAGGTTCATTTGTCCTTCTAAGGTCATAGACTAAGTTTGTCACATGAGGTTGATTTGGGCTCCAAGCTTATGATCGTTAACTGCTTTCCAGTTCTATCAGCTAGGATACTGAGCCTTTTCTTATTTAGAATTCAAAGTAATTCTCGTTTACAAAAATGTTATATTGCCAGTGACTAAGTGATTCTAATGGATTAACTTTAAAATGTGATGCAAAATCTTGATCTTCCATGAATCAGTAATTTTAAGGAAATTCCCATATTCACTACACATATGCCAGATAAAATACCAGCCTTGGTTTTTGATAGCTTTTTATATGCTTGGTTCAAGTTTCTTATAGGGTCAAATTGTTTCTCGTAACCAGGGCTTCTGTAAGATGTCTCCGATACATTTCATACAATGCTAATTTTGGCTTATGCTTCTTGAATGATTTTCAGTTCCAATTTCAAAAAAACAAACCAAGCATTAATCCTGACAGTGGCCCTGGTAGGTGAGCATCTCAGTTCACAGATGGGGAATCTGAGCCTAAGAGGGACTGAGAAACTTGCCCAGTTCATACAGAATTTTGCAGTCTCTGGATGACAGCCAAGGTGTACTCAAACCCAATGCTTATGGATCTCCACTCTTACAGAAAGCCTTACCGTGGCACATTGCTTTTTTAAAAAACTGAAATATAATTCATAAAATTGGCTAGTTAAAGTCATATGATTCATCACTCTGGGAAGCAGAGGCATTAGGACTGCAAGTTTGAGCCCAGCCCAGGCAACTTAACATTTAGTGAGATCCTCTCTTTATAAAAAAGGCAGGGGGCTAGGGTTGTAGGCCCTGGGTTTAATTCCTAGTACCACCAAAAACAAAACAAAAGCCTCAAATCAAAAACATAATTTAGTGACCTTAGTATATTCAAGAGTTTTGAATGATCATCACTATCTAATTCTAGTATATTTTCATTACCCCCAAAAGAAATGCCCTACTTAGGCAGTCACTCCTCCATAGCCTCTGACAACCACTAACCTACTATCTATCTTTAAGGGTTTATTCATCCTGGGTATTTCATGTTGTGAATATTGCATGTTATGTTTCCTATACAACAGTGGCCTTCTGCATCTGGCTTCTTTCACTGAACACAGTACTTCCCAGGTTTGATTATATATCATTCCCTTTTTTTTTTTTTTTTTTTTTGGTACCAGGGATCAAACTCAGGACCTTGCACTTGTGAGGCAGGCGCCGGAACCACTGAACTAAATCCTCGGCCCTATCATTCCTTTTTATAGCTGGATAATAGTCCATTGTATTGTTAGACCACATTGTGTTTATCTCATTCATCTGCTGACAGATTATGTCCACCTTTTGGTTATTACAAAGTACATTTTTAGAAATTAAAATTCTATCATTGAAGTCTTGTTTTTCAAATTAGATAGAAGGCCACTCTAGTATCATGCACCTTTTTTGGATTAAAAAATATTGGGGTTTTCTAGTTAATATTACTGTGCAACAAAGCATATCAATATATAATAGAATAAGCCACAATTTTATTGTGGATCCCATGGGTCAAGAATTCAGAGTAGGGGGGATGGATGGCTGTCTCACAATGTCCAGGTACTCAACTGGGTAAAAATCAGAGGTTGAAGGCGACTTGCTGGCTGGGGATAAAGTCATTTGGAGCATGTGCTCCATTTTGTATTTAGTTGGGGCTCTAGTCAGCTAGATATCTACAACATTCACATGTGTTCTCTTCATATGGTGTCTTCATGCGGGCTAGTTGGATTTCCTTACAACATAGCAACCAGGGGGCCAGACATTCTCATCCCAAGACAGCAAGGATAAATTCCATGTAATTTTTATGCTCCAGCCCTGGAAGTCAAATAGCATCTTTTCTGTTGTAGTCTCATTGATTGAGGCCAGTGCTGTAGGTTCAAGGAATAGGAACCATAGACTGTCACAGAACATGAGGACTAGCAAGGTCACATTATAAGAATAGGTGATACAGAGATATTGTCATGGTCATCTTTGGAACAAATCATCTGCTATGGGGACTTACACTGTGCTGGGCTCATGATAGGGATCCAGTAGATCCCTATTTAATTAAATGCAATCCATGCTCATTAACAAATCGCAGCTGTTTCTACCTGCTTCTGTGTTCTTTAATCCACTTCCTCTCCCAGGTTATAATCCTCTTTCTTAACTCTAGCGCATAACGTCTTTCTGCAGTTTCCTATCTGTGTGGTGTTGGACATGTTCACAGTTCACGTCCCTGAATCTTAATTGTCTTACCCATAAAATGGGATGATATTTTTGTTCCCACTCCACAGAATAATTGTGGACATTGAATGGGCTGAGGCATTAAGATGGCTTCTTCCAGATCCTGGCTGGAAGTAGGGCTCAATATATTGTAGCTGTAATTAGTGCCATTTTCTTAAACTTTCCAGGATCTGTCATGAACCTTTAGGATGAAGGTCAAATCCTACTTGAGTCAGAAATCAGAACTCTGCACGTTTATCATGTCCCATTTCCCTCTGTTTCTCTCTTTACTATTTCTCACCCTGCAGATGACTTCCTGTTGACTCATGGAGGACTCAGGCATACCACAGTGGATGCTGGCAACTTAAAATAATAAAAAGAATGGAGCTCCAATTCAGGTAAGTTTTCATCATGCTCAAGGCAAAATTTCTGGTCTTGCCGAGTGCTTGAATTATCCTCAATTAGAATCTCCAGCTCCCTGCTGCTGTTGCTTGTTGCTCTAATTATTCTGCCATCGTTAATTCAATGAGGCCTATTAACCTACATCAGATAGTGTATTTATCTATGATGTGCAGTACCTGCTCTTCTAGACAAGCAGTTGTCATACTCCAGGCCTGCTGTCTCTGTCAAGGTCCAATATTGTCAGTTTGCCAATGTGTATTCTGGAATCCTCCTTAATAGTGGTCTGGTATCTTCACAGGCCCAAAGGCTTATTGCCCTTGTGAGATCTTGCTCCGGAGATTCCTGTAAAATGCTCCATCCTGCCACTCTGGGAAACTACTTCCCTCTTCCTTCCCTCGCCTTCCCCTTGTCCATCTGTCTTTCCTTCTAGGGGGCCAGAGTATGGGCTCTAGAACTAGACCTCTTGGTTTGAATCCTGGTCACCTTGGGTAGGCAGCTTATTCTCCCTGAGCCTGTTTCTTCCTCTGTAAAATGCTCACAGTACTGGTGAGAATTAAATGTGTTAATAGGTGGAAAACATTTAAGATGCTGTTGGGTTCCCAGTGGGGTCACAAGAAGGGTTCTTGCTGTTATTATGTCTTTCTTTCTCTTACCTCCCATCTGAAGGAAGAAAGCTTCAAAGCCTCTTGGAAGAAGATGAGTCAGGGTTAATGCTGGGGATTCTCTAGTGAGTTATCTCTATGGTGCTTCTGGGGAAGGAGACAGGTATTGTATCATTTAGGGTTCACTAGAGGAACAGATTTTATGATATATAAAGGGTTTACACAGAAGGCTTAACATGGCCACCTTTGAAATGAGGAGCAGAAGAATGCAAAATGGCCGTCTGTGGCCCGGAAAACTGGAAGCTACAGTTAAAAGTCGAAGGCCTGGAGCTTCTTGCAGACTGGTGTGAATCTGTATCAGAAAGCCAAAGAGTCTGCGTTAGAAAGCAGAAGTCAGCCCTGGAAGCCTGACAAGATGGGAGATGGACATCCAAAGGGGTAGCAAGGACTGGAGTGCCTCTAAAGAAGCACAAAAGGGGAGACTTCTTCTTTCTCCCTTTTTATTCCATCCAAGCTACAAGCGCATTGGTTGGTGCCACCACATCTAGGGTGGATCTTCCCTCTTCAGTTTTTGCTTATATGTCAATCATTCAAACATCCTCAAAGCTGTGCTTCCCTAATCTGCTAGGTGTTTCTTACTCCATTCAAATTGACGCCACACTTCACTATCACAGGTATTAAAGAATTACTCACTGACATCCATATAGTAAATCCCACAGGGTACTGTGGATGTGTGTAACAGACACAGCTCACTTTCCCTGGAGAGGTGAGGAGGGTGGTCAGGGAAGACTTCCTGGAGGAAGTGGCATTTGACAGAAATCTGAAAGGATGACAAGATATTTGCAGGAGGTGTGTGTGTGTGTGTGTGTGTGTGTGTGTGTGTGTGTGTGGTGTGTGTGAATAACAGAGACCTCCAGCAATGGGAATACCATAGAAATCTCTGATGTAGGAAGGATCCACTGTTAATTTTTTGGAAGGATAATATTTTTACATTGTCTAAACTTCTAAACATATGAAAAGATAAACAGTGAAATGTCTATCTCTTTCCATTTATCCCATCCCTGAAGCAACAAGTAAATCAATTTCTTGGGTATTATCTTAAAAATATTGTATGCATACATAAGCAGTATGTACACACACACACACACATATACACACACACGGTACACATTTATACAGATATTATGTTACCTCTCTCTTTTTTAGTATAATTTTCACATTTGTGATAGTTTTTTTATTTTCATTTCTGTCTCTCTTTTTGTTTTTTGAGACAGGGTCTTACTATGTAGTTTACCCTGTCCTTGAACTCACTGTGTAGCCCGCGATGGCTTTAAACTCACGACAATCCTCCTGCCTCAACCATTCCAGTGCTGGGATTATGGGTGTGTGCCACCACACCCAGCTTCTTTCTCTTACATATATATCAGTACATGAAAAACTTCTTTTTTTTCTGCAGTGGCCAAGCACACTCCCCAGTACACTATAATTTATTTAAGCAGTCTCCTGCTAACACTTGATTGGTTTGTTTCCTCTCTTGCAATTATAAAGAAGCTGCGATCAATAACCTGATACCTGTGGAATTTGCTCATGTGCAAATATATCTGTGGGAAAAATTCCTGAATGTGGAATATTTAGGCCAAATGATATACTCTTCTCCACAGAGGCTGTACCAATTTACATTCCCTCTAGCAAAGTCTGAGTGTCTTTTTCCCCATAGTTGCATCAACCACCTTGTATTATTGAGCTCCTTTTAATTTTGCCAATCTGATAGGAAAAAATTGAGTCCCAGGGTAGCTATAATTTACATTTCTCTTACTATTAATACCATAAAATACATTTACATTTGCCAGAGAATCATTTGCATTTCTTCTTTTGCAAACATGTCCTTATCTTTTGCCCATTTGTCTATTGGTGTGCTCTTTTTCCTATTGATTTTATACGTTAGGGAGATTAGCTGTTTTCTGTGCTGTGCTTCACAAACATTATTTCCTGGTTTGTCATTGGTATTTTGACTTTGCTTACGGTGGTTTATTTCTGCAGCTTTCTTTAAAAGAAAAATTTATCAATCAACTGTTTTTTATATATCTTGAATTTGGTACATCCTCAGAGAAACCTTCCTCATTCTAAGCTCCCAAGATGATTTTAGTCTTTAAAAAATATTTTCAGTGCAATTAGATAAGAGGAATATGTTCTAATATCCTATAGCACAGTTGATTCACTATAGTTTATAATAATTTATTATGTATTTTATAAAGAACTAGAAGAGTTCAAAAGTTCTTAACAGAAAGACATGATAAATGTCTAAGGAGATAGAAATACCTTGGATTTTATCATTGCACATTATATGCATACATTGAATTATCAGACTGTAACCATAGATATGTACAATCTTTTTTTTTTTTTTTGGTACCAGGGGTCGAACTCGGTACCTTGTGCTTGCGAGGCAGGTGGCAGAACCACTGAGCTAATCCCCGGCAAATATGTACAATCTTAAAAGTACAATAATTTTGAATGAAAAAATTAATTTTCAGAATAGTGATTAAAGATGTTGCCTTAAATATCTTTCTTGTGTTTATTATGCGACATGGCAGAAATGATTTCCTTATTTCAATTGAAACTCCTTTTCCTCTAGTGTAAGCAAGAATGCAATGGTAATATTTTTTCATCTCATCAGTAAGTACTTCCTGAACACTTATGATGTGCCAGGTTAAAACTGAGCAGTATAGGAGCTATGCATGAAGAAGCTAAAAAAAACCAGTTAAAATTATATCAGTCAGCAATAACCACTGTAAACATTTGGTGTTTACCATGAATGATTTTTAGAAGTCTGCATATACATACAGTATTTTAAAATAAAAATAAACTATTCTACACATGATATTGTATAATGTGATTTAAGATATAGACTGAACTTTGTCACTAACTGTAAATGCAGATTTAGCATTTAATAGATAAGGGAATGAGTTGCACATGACAAAATGTGTTGAATGCCCTCTTATTGATGAGCAGCTAGACTGTCTTCCCATTTCACCATTAGAAGCAATGCTGTGAAGGACATCTTTATTTTTATCCTTTTGTCTTTGACATAGAATTTCTGTGCTGAATTGGTACACTGTTTTCCTGAAAGACTGTACTAATTTGTACTCCCACCATCAGTTTAAGAATATTCTAGGAAGAGAGAAAGAGGAGGAGTTGAAGAAGGATGGGGAGAGGAAGAGGGGAAAGATTAAAAATAGAGGCTATTTGGAGAAACGAAAAGTCTTATTTCAGGGGGCAACAGACTATAGTTCCAGGACCAAATCTTGTCTCTGCTTGTTGTTGTTTCTGTTTTGGTAAATAAAGTTTTATTGGAACACAGCCAGGCACACACCCATTTATTTACATACTGTTAATGTCTGCTTTTGCCCTTCTGTGGTAGAGTCGAGTCATTACACCAGGGACCATATGGTCTGCAGAGCTTGAAATATTTATTAATTGGCACTTTACAAACTAAATATGCCGATTCCTGCTTTATTTCAGTTGAGAAGTGACTGTACCTCTTGAGTGTCTCTACTCACTTTACTACTTAACGTTAAAACTGGGAATGATGGCACCAGTCTGGCAGAGCCACATACAGAAGGCACCTACAGCTCAGTGTGGCTTCCATGTGTGCAGATGCAGCCTTAGTGCACTTCCTTCCCTAGGACTTTAATGTCCCCAGGAAGCAGAAACAGGCCAGTAAGCATCATTGGACTGATGATACTTGTTCTCTGCCTTGGCTTCTCATTTTTGGTGCCGAAGTTTGGTCTTTGGCCCTGAGTAACTTCCAAACATTTAAAGCCCCAAACTTCAAAGTCGCAGGAATCAAGTCAAGGCTAAGAGACTCTTGGTTGCATTTGTCTTCTGCTTTCCAATGTTCTAGGGAAGCATGGTTTCTGGTACTTATTTGGAAGGAACAACATTCATAACTATTTAAAAAAGTAGAGGGCATGTCCTGGGTTGGTGGGATCCAGGACAAATGGGTCGGAAGCTGGAGTCCACATTAAAAAGAGGCACAGATGAGTTAAAGCATGAGGGAGATCTACCTTTCATGTTGTGGTGGCTCTAGAGTGTTTAGCAACCAGAGATGTCCATGTCCTAATTCCAAAATCTCCATTTGCTTAATTAGTGAAAAGCAAATCCTTCCAGAAGCAGTGATGTCAATGAAGGATCTTGAGATAGGGAGATTGCTCTGCATTGTCTATGTGGGTCTGGGATAATCACAAAGGTCCCTATAAGAGAAATGATGTGGTAAGATGATGGAATAAAAGTGGAATAGAAGATGCGATAATTGTGGTGTTTGAAGATAGAAGGAAGGGCCATGACTTAAGGAAGGCGGGCAACCTGTAGAAGCCAGAAATACAAGGCAATAGATTTTCCCCTAGAGCCTTGAGAAGGGAAGCAACTCCACAGGCTCATTTTGACCTAAAGAATTATAAGATAATACATTTTTTGTTGTTTGAAATTATTAAGTTCATAGGAATTTGTTACAGCAGCAATAGGAAACTGATACGTCTTTACCTACAGCATGCCAGTAAAACTGCAGTACCAGTAGTGACACCCAAATCCTCCTTTTTGCCATTGAGAACCACTGTATTAGGGAGATTCTAACAATAATGTGAAGACTCAGACGAAAAAGGTCAGTGCCCTGTGTCAGGCTGGTGGATCTTCAGGTGGGCACATGGTCAGCCAGGTGTGGGAAGCTGGGAGACACAGACTACCCAGCATGCCCAGTGTCACCCCTTTCTGTTCCCTCACCCCACAGGGAGTCTTGTCTGGATGCTCAGAGTGCGGCTGGGCTGGCTGAGCATCTTCATTGAATGTGACAGCTTGCCCTGCTGGGCCTCTCCCTCTTAGCACAAGGGTGGCAGCTGCTCTATGCAGCAGCCTTTCCCTGGGGGTCAGCCTCTTTGGTCTGACAACTTCCCTTCCTGCCATCTGAGTGCTCAGAGCTGAGCCTTGCCACTCTGATTAGTATAAGGAAAATAAACCCTTGATTGACAAGTTCACAGGGCTTCTTGCTGGGGGAGAGAGCACACTGCTCAAGAATGACGATACTACTGTGGCTCTGGGGAGCTTGGCGGCAGGAATTTACGATTCTAGTTTTTTGAGTTCTGCCAGGAATGTGTCTGGTTTTCCAATCTTGGTTTCCCGATTTCAGTTTCCCATAGGAGAGCATCTGATTGCTTGAGCTCTTTTGATCAACCAGCTGAGACCCCAGGGAGGGACTAGCCCAAGATCACACAGGCCTAGCAGCAGAGCCGAGCCCCTTCTCCTGACCTGTTCACTTTCTGGGATGTGGTATTAGAGTTTGGGGGAGATAGTGGTGTCCAGTTAAAAGAGCTTCCCAGTAGCCAGTGTGATAATTCTTTGTGAGTCTGCAGAAGACTGTATCTCCAGTGAAAAATGTCACCAACACCTACTGGTCTCCTACCAGGGATCAGGCATTGGGATGTTTTTAGATGTCTAGAAGTAACATGGATTTTATTGACATAAAGACAGTTATAATGGAGTTAATTTTTGAGAACCACAATAGAGTAGGGTTTAAAAACTTCTCAATCTTTTTTTTTTTTAAAAACAATTTCTGATTTCCACCTAGGTTTCCTTGGACTTTTTGGCAATTTTCATGGCTTAGTTGGATTTTCAGTTCCTGAAGCTCCTTCCTGGGTCCACTTTGGGCTCTAACGGAATTTTTTTCTTTGGGCCTTTATTTAAGCATCACAACCACAATATATTTATTTAGTTTTAATTGAACAATTAATACATATTTAATATGTGTACTGGTCAGCTTTTCCAGTGTTGGGACAAAATACTGACACCTGCAATTTAAAGGAGGAGAAGTTTATTCTGGCTTGTGGTTTCAGAGGTTTCAGACCATGGAGGGTTGGCTCTAAAGCAGAAACATCATGGCAGGAGGGCATGGTGGAGCAAAGCTGCTAACCTCATGGCATCCAGCAAGCAGAATGGGTAGGAGAGCTAGTCACAGAAAAAGGGGCTGGGAACAAGAATATGCCACTCTAGGCTATGCCAAGCAGGACCCACCTCCTAATAGCATAGTCAACTACAAACTTATCAATAGATTATCCATTGATGGGGTTGTGCATTCATGATCTGATCACCTTCCAAAAGCCCTACCACTGAACACATGAGCTTTTGAAGGAACATTTTGGATTCATACCCTGACCTTATGTAAAAATTAAAAAAACTATAGGAATACTAAGTAAAATTTAAAACATCACCCATAATCTTACCATCTTAACTGGGCATGGTGATGCACACCTGTAACCCTAGCACTCCAGGAGGCTGAGGCAGGAAGATTGTGAGTTTGAGCCCAGCCTGGGTAACTTAGTCAGACCCTGTCTCAAAATAAAATGAGAAAAGATTGGGGATATAGCTTAGTGTGAAGGCTCTGGGTTCAATTACCAGTACTGCAAACAACAAAGAAACAAACAAACAGACAAAAACAAAAACCAAAAATTAACCTGGTTCCATTTTTTCTGTGTTCCACATCCTTCTAGACTCTTTATTACAAATTTATAAAAAAATAGGATTATACTACTCCTGATTTGTGACTGACTTTATTCACTTAGTTATCAAAACATCTCTCAAGACCTTAAATGGGGGTTGATTATACTTTTTAATAGCTTCAAGAGATTTCATTCCATGCTGTGATTGATTTAACTTATTCTTTGCGGAGAATACTCTTTTATTCCTATGTTGCTGAAAAGTTTGTGATGTTTTCATTGCTGCAAAATGAATCAAACCATGACTCATATTCCCTAATTTCTCGAGTAACATGTTTTCTATTTGTCTCACTTTGGATAGCTACGCCTGTTCTATACCTTCTGATTACAGGGTATTCTGTTACGATGTCCCTTTGTGATGCTGTGGAATGTGCTGTTTCCCTAGGTCTTCCCAACACCTCTGAGCTGTGATTCAGCCTTCTTGGAGGAGGCTGGCCTAGGAAAAGCAGGTCGTCTTATGTGCACAAACTCATTTTCCCATGCTGAGCCACCCCATTTGACTGGCAGTATGACATACAAAATAGGAAACAAACCAGCCTACTCAACCACATCAGGATACTTTTTCCTTAGCTCCTTTTCTGGAATCTACAAAACAATCCCGGAAGGGTCCTGGCTTTCTTTTTCATGACAAAATTTTATTGAGCATCTATTATGTGGTTGGTAATAAGCTAGATTTTGGAAACATGCACAAGTCATCTTGGGTCATTTCAGTTGTGAAGTCCTTATCCTCTTTATTTACTTTTTCTCCAGGTAGTCAGATCCAATTCATCTGACTCTAAACCTGAAGCTTTGGGTCAAAAGACCTTGCACAGCCCATGCTAGAGGCAGGATACCAGGCAACTAGTTTATGCTCTTTGTGCCTATTTTAATATTGCATTGATAAAATACAAGGCAATTATCTATGTAAAATACATAGCATATGGTAAGTGATTTAGTAAGCAGTGGGCATTATTATTATTCACATTGTTATCATACTGTACAGGAAGGCTTATGCCTCATGTAGAGGAAAATGTATCTTCCAGTCATTTCTTTACTCAAGACAGTAGATGAAGAAAGAACTAATTAGCCCAAACATGAACAGGTTACAGGAGGAGGCTGATTCACTGGGTTAATTTAGCCATCATTCAGAATGGAGCTGGTATTGGTAGAGCGTGAAAGAAACCTGCTACTTGTTGATAATTAGCCTGGTTTTCATGAGTTATCAGGTGTTAATAACAGCTCAAAAGCAACCTATCTTTTCACAGTCTCCAGAGGATGCTCAGGCTGTGTGCTGGGTCTCACTCCTTTGGGCTTTTATATGGCTGTGAGAAGTTAGTTAGCCGGAGAAGGGCCAGATAGGATGATTCTCTCTCTATGGCTATGCCCAGGGTGACGGGAGGGTTTTACCAACAGTACTTGGATGAGGGCAGATGTCGGCTTAGTGGCATCTCTTTGCTGGTGGGAGACATTTCTTCCTGTCTTCAATAACCCTAACAAATCAGTTTAGAAGGAAAATAAAACTTACAAACTATTACTATCAGTAGGGTACTGGTTAAAAATACATTGTAGGACATCTGCATGACAGTGTCCAATGTGGCTGTTAAAAAGGAACAGAGTGGAAGGGCCCAGGGATTGAGCTCAGTGGTTCCGCTGCCTGCCTTGCAAGCGCAAGGACCAGAGTTAGATCCCCGGTACCAAAAACAAACAAACAAAAAGAACAGGGTGGATCTGTGTAATATGGTGCCCAAGGGGTACAAAGTGGAAGGGTCTGGTCTGATATATGGAAAGAGGAAGCAAGGAAAGAAGGGAGAAATGGAATTCCTCTGTAAAACCAGGTATTCCTTTGCACACATTTGCAGGGTATTCCAGAAACCCCAAGGAGTAAAATAGATTTTTCACTGCAGGTAAAGGCATGGGGGAAATTACGTAGCTCCATGCGCAAAGATTGCTCCAAATCTTCAATGCTTTCCTTGGACAGTTAGTATCAGAATTGAACTTATCATACTCTGTGGTTCTAAATCCATCTTCATGGTTAGCACCACCTCCTCTTCCTTCCTTCTGCCCAGAACTTGGATTCTATTCATGGAGCCACTCCTTTCCCAAATTTATGAATGAATCCTGGTGTGTTAAACCAATGGGCACTCAGTATCCTCTGATGACTTAAGAGGATCCTGTGTTAGGCATAGGGTCCAACATTTGCCTAATTAGTCTGCAGAGAAAGACTTGAAAGGCTTGGGAGAAAAGGACTCTGTCTCTTGCTGGAATAAGGAAGCATGTGGCTCCAGTGGTTTTTATGACCATCTTGCAACCATGAAAAGAATTGGCTTCAAGACAAAAGCAATGGAGGAAGGCAGAGCAGGCATTTGGAAGAAACTAAGTTTTTAATGACATTACAGACTGGGTGATCATTCTGTGATGGAAACTTGCCGGGTTTTTCAATTTCCACTTAGATCAGATCATAAGTGTTCTTATTGTTTAATCTAGTTTGAGTCAGGAGTTTCAGTTATTTGTACCATATATCAGCTGTGAGTGAGTGTGTGTGTGTGTTTGTGTGTGTGCACCTATAAATTTTATATCAATCAGAAATGATGTGGGCTGCAAGTAAAAGGAAGTGTAGCACTGAATGACTAAAACAAACAAGGCCCCCCCAGCCCTCCTATAAGAAGTCTGCGGGTAGGCAACATGCTGCCCAATTATCTTTTGCATGTTTTATTTTGTCCTTAGTCTTGTTATCTCATGGTGGCAGGATGGCTGCAGCATTTTTTGAGTGTTGTTTCCACACTCAAGCAGGAAGACTGTGGAGCTGTAAGCAGCAAGGGGAGCTGGAAAATAAAGTATCTGGTGGAGAGTTAGGATTGGCTGTGTGGGCTTGGTCCAATCAGGCGTCATCGCTTGGAGTTGGACTTAACACTGTCTAAACCATTTCGGATTTCTGTCAGTGCAGAGAAAGCTGGAGGGGAGATGGCTATCGAGGAAACATCTAACAGTGTCTGCCCTAGGTGCACACGACATTTCTTTCTAAGGAGGTTATAAAAAATGGATAACAAAGGGGATCTATGTTAACAGGTTCTAGGAGAGTTTTGCTTTTAATTTATGGATTTTATGCTGGTTAATTTAATTTTTTAATGACAATTTTAGCATACTGATAATAATAAAGATAGTGATAATAAGTTTGCATTTTAAAGTTAAAATTAAGGGGCTTTAATAAAGAAGAGGATTCAGGTAGTTCTGGATGTTGTAGTAAGGTCAAGCAGACAGATGCTTCATAAATTAAGAAGGGGTTTACAAGCAGGAGATTGTCAGTTACCTAGGAAGGAACAGAGCCTGCAGGACGCCGGAGCAAGAGCCACATTGCAAAGATGACACGGAGAGCGGCTCCCATCTCATGGAATCTAACTCTCCAATTATCTGGCTCCCCACTGTGTGGAGGTCTGGGAGGCCAAGGGCCACATTTCCTGTCTTGATATTCCCAGCGCTCCACATTTAGAGTAGGTGCTCAACAATGTCTGTCAAGCAGAACTGAGCACAGCCAGAACACTAATTGAGCACTTTTGTGCAGAATTATGTGTGTGGTGCCTGACAGCCACCACCTCATTTTATCCTCCCTGTACCCATACTGGGGAGGGCCCTGCGAAAGTGAGCAGTGAGTTTCAGCGCCTCGTCCAAAATGAAGAAACAGTGTCAGTGGGAAACGTTTCTCCCCACCAACATGACACCTGAGGGTCCTCACACTGAGGTGAGGGGCTGGAGACCCACTGACTCTGCTCTGCCTGGGCCACTGTATACTCATTTCTTAGGGGTACCATAACAAAGTGGCACAAAGTATGGTTAAAGTAACAGAAATTGTTCTGTCACAGTTCTGGAGGTTAGAAGTCCAAGGTCAAAGTGTTGGCAATGCCACACTTCTCTGAAAGTTCTAGGAAGAACCTGTTCCATGGCTTTCTCCTGGCTTCTTGTGTTGCTCCCAATCCTTGGTGTGCCTCGGCTTGCAGATGCATCACTCTGATCTCCATCTATGATGTCCTTATTCTTCTCCCTGGACGTCTCTCTGTCTTTTCTTTCATAAGGACACCAGTCATACTGGATTTAAGATCTACCCCATTCCAGCATGACTTACTCTTAGCTGTGTTACCTCTACAAAGTCCCTATTTCCAAATAATATCATATGTATAAGTACCCAGGGTTAGAATTTCAACACCTTTTTTGGGAGAGGCCACAACACATTTTCTTGAAAGAATATCAAAAGCTTGATTCAGATCCCAGCGGTTAACACTGAAGTCTCCATGAGAAATGGGAAGGGCCGGGAGCCTCACAGAGTGAACTCCACAGTGGTAGCACGGCAAGAAGCCCCCATCTGTCCAACTGAGCCCAGAGGGAGCAGTTTCTTGTTCAAGCTCAGCGGGCAAGGTGATACCCAGATGTGCCCTCCCTGTCATTCCAGTTATTCATTTGTTACCCTGTAGTAAGAGTGGGCTAAGAGCACTCACTTAGAACCAGATTCCAGCTCTCTGATCTTGACAAGCCCTTGAACTTGGATGTGCTGCATAACTAGAAGTTACTATTCCAATTCTCACCTCGACTCCACACAAGCCCATGTAGGAGACAACTTCCTCTACTTCAGAGGTTTCCCAGACTTCCTTTGTGGATCAGTGGGGCAGGGGTTATGTTTGTGAAGGTGAGTAGGGCGACTGTCAGAATTTTGGGGGAGGAAGGGTGTGATCAGAGCAGTTCAGTGTATTTCAGTTCTATTGAGGTGTATTTTACACTCGTTAAGATGTACCCATTTTACAAGGTGTGATCAACATATAGGTGAACATTTAAATTAAAAAATTATTACAGTAAAAAATGCATTGCCATTAATTCCCTTTAAAATACACCCCCTTACTTCAAACACACTTATCTAATAGTTCTTACCATATTCTGAGGCAGTTCTGGAAGTCCTCTTTCATTAGTGTCTTTATAAGATACGATAAAAATACAGTAATGCTATTGCTCAGTGCCATCCAATGGAAATGCAGGCTTGTAAAAATATTATGATGTGTCCTCATCCACCTTATTCACTGGATCTGGGATTACTGTATATTACTTCTGTATCTTCCCCAAAGTCAAAATGATCATGAAGGGTCAATATTTTGAATCTATTCAGGACATCAAGAAAGCCACAAGAGGACCACTAAAGACCCAAAAGACAACTTGCAGAACTGCTTTAGAAAGTAACAGGGGGCTGGGGATTTAGCTCAGTGGTTTCGCCGCCTGCTGCGCAAGTGCAAGGACCTGAGTTTGCTCCCCTGTACCGAAAAAAACCAACCAAACAAAAAAAAAAAACAAATACTTTTGGGCTGGGGATTAGCTCAGTGCTTTTGCTGTCTGCCACGCGAGTGCAAGGACCCAAGTTCGATCCCCATTACCAAAAAAAAAAAAGAAAGTAGCAGGAATCATGGGATAACTGTGTTTGAAGAAAAAGGGAGGATTTTGAGGGAGAATTAATGTCAATGTGCCTTTTACTGTAACAAATTTTTAAATTTAACATTTACTGTGTCTTTGGATCACCTCCTCTATGTATACCCTTCAATGAGATTCAACAGTGAGATTTCTTATTTCTCTTAACTCCTTACTGTCACCCCGAGGCATCATGGAGCTACTTTTTCTCACAAACTATCAGGGTTTTCTTTCTAAGACTGTCATCTAAATGAAATCCTACAACATGTACTCCCATATCAAGCTTCTTTTGCTTAGAAATTGCTTTGGCTATTCATCTATGATGTTTATGTATCAATTCTTTTCTATTTTTAAAAATCTTGGCTGAGTAGTATTTGATTTTATGAATATAAAACAATATGTTTATCCATTTACCTACTGAGGGAGCCTCTATTTCAGGAAAGGTTTCTGGCACAAATGCTTGAAAACCGTGGCTCTGCCTTGATTCCATGTTCATGAGAATGATGGAGAGCTCACTTTACACCACGATTTTCAGTGAGAAGGCAGATGGTATGCGAAGAGATGAGACCATGGGATGACTGAAAGAACGCTCTGGGGACCCCATTTAGCATACAGTGCAGCAGGCAGCCCCTATGAGGGTCTCGGCATCCCCATGCCCTTGAGCAGTACGGCCCTCTGCTTCTGGCTGCATGGACTGATTCGCCATGGCAGACGCCACAGGCTGACACTCTGAGATTAGGCTACAGAAAGTGTTTTACTTGTGTCTTGGATCCGTTCTCTGCCAGTGTGCTTACTCTGGGGGAGGCCAGCCGTCACGTGGAGGGTCCAATGTGATAATGCATAAAGGCTTTGTGACCATCATGTTGGTAACCCTAGAGGATCCGTCTAGTCAAACCTGCCAGTGAGAACACAGCACCTCATAACTTAATAGCAATCTCATGAGAGACCTTGAATCAGAAGCACTTAGATAAACTAAGTCCAGAGTCCTGATCCACCCAAACTGTGGGATAATAAATGAATATTGTTTTAAGCCACTAAGCGTTGGTGTCATTTGTTCTGCAGCAACAGATAATTATTACATATGGGAAGAAGTTATTGCTGCTGTTAGGGTGTTCTTCGCCATAGACGTCATCCTTGCCCTCTTGACCCCAACTGTGGCAGAGCCCTGGGGGGCCCTCAGCGGTCCGCATCACATCCTGAGCACGGAGTCAGCAACCTTGCTGAAGTACCTGCTTTCCTTTTCTCCTTTAATCCTCACAGCAGCCCCCTGAGGGGAGCAATAATTGCCCCTCTGTTATTGACTTGAAAAGCAAAGGTTGAAGGGAAAAAGACTCTAAGATAACTAGAATTAAAATGGGAAATGCTGGTGCTGGAGTCCGGGCACTTGGACCCTAGTGCCCTAGACCTTGACCACTGCCCTCCCTGACTCCTTGTGGACCTGTCTCCCAGCTGCCACACACGACCGACCGCGACTGCGTGCTCTCCTCCTTGGTCTTCCTGCCTCTTCTCTCGTGCCAGTCCTGTCTCACCTCCCACCCAGCCCGTCATGGCCATCTCCAGGTTGACTTCCTATCTCTCTCCTTTTCTTACTTCCTCTTAGTCTCAGAAATTACTCTTCTTTATTCAACTAGAGGCATAAAAGTTGTTTTTTCTAGCCCCACCTTCAATCCCAGGTATGAAAAATGTTTGCAAACACAGTGAATATTAATTTCTCTTTGAAGGATGAACAAAGCATCGAGTGGCTAAGTTGCCGTTTAGGGCCAAGGAACCAGAGAAAAGCCTGCTCTTTGGTCTTAGACCTGGGTTTGAGTCCTGGCTGTGCTGCTCCTTGACTGTGAGATCCTGCTCATGTGGACACTTGGAGCCTCTGTGCAGAGGCCCCAGGGCATGGCCAGTGCAGCCGGAGAAACTGGTTTTCAGTGCTAGCTCTTCCCTTTCTTAACCAAGTAACCTTGAGAAGATTATGAGCATGCCAGGCTCATTGTTAACACGGGGACCATACTTAGCGCCAGCCTGGCAAAGGTTAACGGAGATAATGAGTGTTTGAACAGTGTTTCACCTGGTGCGGGCACACAGTGCTCCTCAGTGAGCGCAAGCCCTTGCATTGCTTAGGACTCTCGCAGGGCTGATGGAGGGCAGGAGGCCACTCCTCCTCCTCCTGGAGAGTCCAGGCACGTTGTCTTACACATTTTGGAAGCACCTGCGGGGTGCTGTGCCCCTGCCTCAGGCTGGACACAGCGGTGGCCCCTTGGGATTAGTAGATGCCCTGCTCCTCTCATCCTGCCCCTCCGGGGGAGTCTCTTTTAGCACATCTGAGCTTCTATTCATGGATCCTCTGCCAGAGCCATGGACTGAGAATTCTCACTCTTTACAGATTTTCTTCCCTTAATGATCCTGCTCTGTGCTGTCACCCCAGTGCCCTCCCTCCTCTCCAGCTCCCAGCAGCTGGCAGAAACTGTTTATAGAAGAAGCTTTTCTTTCTCTTTTTAATAGCCTCCTAGGCTACAACCTCCCAAATGAGAACCTTGTTAACCAGAAGGACTCTGGGCTACTGATTTACATTCCACTCATACCAAGAGGGGAAAAGAATTACAAAGGGAGAAAGAAAATGCCAATGTGTCCATGGATCAGTTCCAACATCCTCGCTGATGAGGGGTGTGCGCCATCTATTCATGCCCTGGATGCTGAGAGATTCCTTCCAGATTTCAGTGTTTGACCTCTTCTCTTTTGATCACATGGATTCTTTGTAAGTCTTATGGGTTTGTGGAAAGCCAAAGGAACAGTCCCATAGTCCTGCCTTTTAAACAAGAGATTTATTACTTTCACATAAGAGAGACACTTGTTTCAACAGAAATGTTTATGTGTCAGTGAAGATGGAGTCTAAGCTCATGGTGGCTTCAGAAGATGGCTCAATTCTTTCCTTCTGTCACCCTATACTCTCATTGAAGGGTTAGTATCCTTCCACAAAAGATAAAGGTAAAAGTATCTGCAGGATATAATTCTATGTCAGCGAGTCAAGGAAAGCTTCCAAAATTTGCATTCAAAATGGGGCTTTAAAGCTGGGCATGGGGGTGCATACCTGAAATCCCAGGACTTGGGAGGCTGATGCAAGAGGATCCCAAAGCCAAGCCCAGCCTGGACAATTTAGTGAGTTCAAGGATAGCCTAGGCTATAGAGCAAGGCCCTCGCTCTAAAAAGTACAAAAGCTTTAAAAGTGGATGTCACTGAAGATGCAAGCAGCCTTCCGATATTCATCTCCCTCTTTTTCCATAGTACAGTAATATGATTTCTAATTTTTAGCTGAGTCCTTTGTCCCCCAGAATAAAGACTATAATTTTGTGGAACAGTGCTTGTAACAGTGACCACAATTTTCCCCCTCTCCGAAAACACATCCCTTTGCAACATGAGTTTGTAACTTTTGCTACGTAGACCTGGAATCTATTTCTCCACCCTTGCGTGCAGGACCTTCTTGTGACTTGTTTTGACCAGTGCAGTGTGATGGAGGCGACATTGGGTCAATTCTGAGTCCAAGTCTCAGGAGGTTCCACATACTTCCACTTAATCTCTTAGAACCCTGTCCAGCCACACTTGAACATGCCATCCTGTGGCCTTCTGTAGGATGTGAGACCTCAGAAAGATACCAAGCGTCTCCTCCGAGGGCATCCTAGACTAGCCAGTGCTCAACCACCCAGGCAACTAGCTCACTGCTAGTGCATGAGATGGGCTCAGTTAAGACCACCCACCCCAAACTACTTTTGTTTTTTTAGCTACTAATTGTTGGGATGGCGGTTTGTGATACAATAAAACTAACACAGTTTTCTGAGGAACTGAGTGTGTCTATGTGGATAAGTTTCCATAAGCAGATATGGTATGTGTGATTTCTGGGGAGTTTCCTTACAGACAGGAGACACGGTCTTTTCCCAGTTTTCTTCTTTCCTGCCAGTGAGAGTAAGAATAGAGTAGCAGCCATTTTACACTACGAAGTGAATTTAGGAGGGGAGGACACCCATGGCAGAGCAATAGGCTAGGAGGATATAGTTTCTCCGAAGCTATGGATAACTTTTTCAGTCTTATTCAGACTATCTTTAATTTTATTACACTAACGAGGAAAACTTTTGTCTTACTTAGGCCATGGTTGTTTTGAGTCTTGCAGTCACCCACAGTTGAATGTAATCCAAATTAGTATGGCTAGTCACAGTTCAGAAAAGCACAATTTAGAAAAGGCCCAATTCCATTGTGAGGTATTGATTTAATCAGCATGATATTGAAAGACATTGGGTTGTTTCCATTCTTTAGCTACTGTAACCAAGCCTGCATTAAATATCCTGGTATATCTATCTTCATGCATGTGCCTGATTGTATCAGTAGGCTAAGGCTTTATAAGTACTGTTCATGTCCAAGCTTGATAGATATTGACCTTCTGTTAATAAAAAGAATTCCTTCCAGCCCGTCTACAGACATTTGTTTGTTTCTTCTGATTCTTGTTCCATGTTGTCATTTGAGAATGAAAAATGGGACAAAGTAGCTCAAAACTTACTCCTGTAGGATCTCAGGGGAAACTTGGAGTAGCAGCCTCTGAATCTTGGCACATGGTCCCCAATTTGAACATAGAAAGAACTTACATGGCCTTTGTTAACTAAATCATTCCTTTAATGAGAGCGCTGGAGGAGAGTCAAATGCTGTTTTCACAAACATGTTTACTAAAGAACTCTATGTTGCAAGTGGGATGATTTATATCCCTTGGAGATCCCAGTAAAAAATGTGCACAATACCCTTTAATTTGATCTGCTTTCCCTATAGCACCTAAATATTTAGGGCAAATAGAAAATAGTTGTGATTTACAGTCTCTATAAAAATTTTAAACAACCTAATAGGACATTTGATCATGAAATTGCCTGAAATAGTGTTGGCACTAGCCAGCCATATTTCTTCTAAATGGTCTGTAACTTCAGTACCAACCCCCAAACATGGATTTTTTTCCCTGCTAATAACAATCTTATTAATAAAAGAATGATTTTCTTTACTGATCCTCGGCAGCTGTGTTCCGAGTTCCTTTGTTCAATAAAGGTAGAGATAATAACTGTCAGTAGAAAGAAAATGGGCTGAGGTTCCCAGGAGAAGTGGGGGAAACAAATCTTTTATTAAATCATATCAAATTGTGTTTCTTGTTTACTTCTTTCATTTTGTAAGTCACAGTTGTATCTGCTGGATTTGGGAAGCTGGCCTCACATTTGTTAAAATAAAACGAAACTAGACAGCATGGTGTTCTTAGGGTTGAGTGCTGTGTGATCAATCAGGGTGATAAGCTGGATGTAATTAACTGCAATAACGGCATTTCCAGTTTGTTGCTCTTTTTACCCCTGCTGAAATCATCTGAGATTGGTTAACTTCTGAATAAGTGCTCAGATGTGTTGTGGATGTGTAGAAAAAGAAGAGCAGGGAAATGTAGCAGATACCTGGAGTTTTTATTTTCCTAGGTTCATGGCCCTTCCTGAATAATAATACACCTGTTTTCCTTTCAGTACTTGCCTTTCCTCTGTTCTCAGGGAAGGTAGGCCTGATGGATATTTCTTGGTTACTTTTCTCACCCATGAGTCAAAATACCTGATACCCAAAGTTAAAGGAGGAGAAGTTTATTTGGCTTACAGTTTATAGAAGTTTCAGTCTATAGTTGGCTGGCTCCAAGGCAAAGTGGCACATGGCAGAGGGGCATCACAGAGGAGAAACAGTCCATGGCAGGCAGAAGACAGCAAAATCAAGCAAGGGACGATCACAGCTCTTTCTATCCCTTATATTGTATCCAGGCTACTTAGAGCCTTAATCCTAGTGCCCGTGATCCTAGCATTTTGCACCATGAATCAATCCCAGCATCACACACTCTAGATCCAGCCACCTCTGGAAAAGCCCCACCTATGACTACTGCACGAGGCTTTGGGGGGACATCTGGACCTAAGCTGTAACATGAGTTTAATCTCTTCCCAGTGCGAGGGAATGGCATGGAATGCAGACCCAGCAGTCATCACTTGAGCTTGGCTGCTCAGAGCTAATAGGAGTCCTAGGACATTTGCTGAAACCGTTGACAAAGAAAATTTATTTATTTTCATTAGAATTCCTGAAATAACAAAGAATAAACGTGCTTTTGCTTATCTTTCCTTTCCATGGGAAGAGCAGTTTTGAAGGAAGACAAAAATAGAGGAAAATAGGCATGAAATGAAGAAGACAGATTCCTGGTATTGGGTTCCGGATTCCCCGAGAACCAGATCTAGCCCTGACTGAAGGTGGATCCCTCACCTAGGTGGGCTAGGAAAATTTTAATCTTTTGCTTGAGTCAGTTTGACTTGGGTCTGTTCCCAGCCTCCAAGAGAGTCCTCAACACGTGTGTTGTCTAACTGAGTACAGTCCCACGTGCAGGGGAGTGTGCTGAGCACACACACTGCCCATGTCCACAGCAACAGTGTGCTCTCAGCCCTCCTCCTTCCTGGTGTCAGCAGTCACCACTGTGCAAGGCCATGACTTCTGATGGAGTGATCGCACAACCCAGGATTCAAGCTCAGTACATCTGAATGCTCTTTGCTAGAATGAGTCATGGCTGCCCCAGATCCACACTCTGAGGACCACTTACCTGCGACACCCTTCCCTGGCCTCACCTCAGTAGCTCACTGGCCCCTTAAGCCTGCAGCTGTACTTCCCTCTCCAAAAAGAGTCAGCCTGAGATTTCCAGGCAGCTGGCTACTGGGTTCTTCTCTTGGTCCTAAATTTCTAAGATCTCAGGTTCATTTTTTACTTTTTTTTTTTTTTTGCCTTATGCAAATTAGCTGAGGACCTTATTTGTAGGGGAAGAGGTGATGCAGACGGGGATATGGGGAACATTTATAATGGACCTACTGCACATCAGGTCTGTTCTTGGTTAGGACCATTGTGTCATCTTGTGTTTTCTGTAGCACTTAATACTTTCAGGGGCTGGACACTGTATCTTATTTAGTCCTTGTAAAACAGGAGAAAGGCATTACTATATCTGTGTATAAGGTGAGGTCAGAGAGGTTGAATCATTCCCCAGTATACACTGAGGAAGTAGCTGAAGCAGGGTTTCACCTCAGGCCTGAATGACTCTGAATCCAGTTTTCCTAGCTCTGACATCAGCACTGCCCAACAAGTTGCATTGTCAGTCTGTGTGTCTCTCTTACCCGTGAGCATTCTGATTTCATGTACGTTTGGAGCTCCAATCCCCATGCAAAACAGCTATATGGAGCAGTTTCTCAAAAACTGTTCACTGAATGAATCTTTCCAACAACTTTTTGAGGTGAGTATCTTCTTTCATTTTATACATGAGCAAACTTAGGCTTATGAAGGTTAAGCAAGTTACTCCAGGTCAAGAAGTAACATTCATGAAATATACTAAAATCTCATCCTTTAATTGGGAATTGACAGATAGCCTATAAGATAAAGAGAAGGATCTTTGATGCTTTCCTACATTTCAATATGGATAGCTGATGTTAATCGGCTTCACCTTCCAACAAAATACCCAAGGCACCTAACTTATAATGAGAAAAGAGTTATTTCGCTCAAAAGAGCATAGCACAGGCTGGGCAAAGACCTTCACTGGACTGCATTACATTCTGGTGCAATGGCAATGGTGAGAACATGCATGGAGTGTAACGCTCACTTGGACCCAGGGCAGAGCCGGGCAGGGAGGGGCTTGGGCTCCTTGGTCCTCTTCGGCGTCATACTCCAATGACCTAAGGACTCCACAAAGGTCCTAGGGGCACCCAGGGGAACCCAGGCTTCAACACATGGGCCTTTGGAGGACATTAAATATCCAAACAACAGCAGCAGGTTACTGTATATGGAAACATGGAAAGAGCTTACTATATTTCTGCATGTTTGCAGTACATAATGTTTACATTCCTTATGGGGAGTAGGTACGAGGACATAACACATCTCATTTCCTTTTTTCATCTCCTCCCTTCCCCTCCTTCTCTCCTACTTCCATCCCTCAATCCCCTTCCCATCTGATAAGGGTTACCATGCCGAAAACAGCAGGCATTTTTATGTATGCAAGTGGCACCTCTGCTTCTGTCTGTATTTGAGCTCCTTATAACTTGCAAGCAGGCAGAACATTGTTTAATGGTGCTGGACAAAGCTCAAATGAAAATGATTCCAGTGGGGGAATCTTTTATGGAAAGTGAAATGATTATTTTAGGAGTCTGAGGTGTAATTTTTCACTTCTTGGTCTCTGGTCTCCTGAGTCCTTGTCTGTATCAGGGACACATTTAATACAGAATTTCAGTGACTTTGCCTAGTGTGAGGAGAGGAAGGAAAACAGCTCAGGATGTGGAGAGGAGCACGTTAGGGACACAGCAGCAGCTGTTACACCTCTGCTGCATGGAACCAGCTTCTCTACAGGGCACTTCACAGAAACACATTTCCCAGGGCATTTTAAAATACAAAAGGCGAACCCAGGGTCTGCTGTAGCTCTTTTTATTTGGACACACTGACATTCTGTTAAGCTAATGATGAGTTTTCTTATCATCTTTCCTCCTAACGCCAATACTAGGCTAAAATGCAAGTAAAGAACAAGAAGCAATTTCCAGTCTTCAGGGTCTCTTAGACAGTTTTTAAAGTAAGTTACACTGCTGTCATCCACCCTGCTGCTAATGCTTTCAGGGAAGTCAATGTTAGAACAGTAAGCTTTCTGAAAGTAAAGAGAAAATACCAATGGAAAGTACCAAGAAGATTTCAAGAACATTTTTAAAAAATAGGAATGAAACACTGTAACCACTCGGATGTACCCATGGAAGCATGTGGGGTTGAGTTAGTTAAAATTTCCTGCCATGGAGCCAGGAATGCATATAATTTAGCTGCTCATTTACTGAAACTCTCACCCGTCCATCCATCCATCCATCCATCCATCCATCCATCCACACACCCATGTCCCCATCCATCCATCCATCCATTTACCTATCCAGCCACCATTTATCCAGCATAGGAAATATGCAAGGCATTATTTAGGAATACCAATGCTTGGTTTTCAGAAAATTCCAAGGCTGCATTTTTTGCTATAATGTAATTTTGGAGGGCAAATTTACTTGTGAGGCTTTTGTTAAGGTGAAACAAAGTGTAGTATTGAGTTTATATAGATTTTTGACTCTTACATAACTATACACTTGAAAATCTTATGCAACTTATTTGGGAAAAGATGGTCTAATGTGCAAGTTGCTGTATCATGCAAAAAGATGGGCTGTGAGAACAGCTCTTGTTTAGGCTTTGTTTTTCATTAGAAGCTGTGAAATTGTTAAGCTCAAGTTGTTGTTTTGCTTGGTCAGGTGTTGCTAGTCAACTAAAAATAAGCCTATATCAGAGAATATCTTATATTCTAAGAAAACTTGGATGGGAGTAAAATAATTTAATATACTTGCATTTTCTTATGTTACAACATATTGAATGTGAACAAAACTGTTCTTTGAACAGAGGTAGCAGAGCTTTATGGCAAGAGCACAGGCTCAGAGTCACACAGCCCTAATCCCAATTCCTCTCCTACTACCAACTTGCTTTGCAGCCTTGGGAAAATTTCTTACCTTCTCTGAGTCATAGTTTTCCAGACAGAATAATGGTACAAATGATGCTATCTCATAATGTCATTGTGGGGTTGAAATGAGATCATGTACATAAAGCAGTTTCCCTACTGGTTGGGGAACAATAGGGTACAGGATAGATTCATTCATCATCTTAATTCACTACTCAGAGCAAGCTCCTCACATTATTTTTTTTCTTTTTTAAAATTGAGTTTATTGTGCATTTAGGTATATAATACGATCACATTCATCATTGGGAACTTGTACCTGTACATGATGTATCTTGGTTCTTATTTTTCCCATTCAGCTGCCCTCCCTTCAGCTCCTCCACTCCTCCTATATAGACAAGCTTTGTTTCCATTTTTTCCTTCTTATTTTCAATTGTTTTCTTTCCCTTCTTTCCTTTCCCCTGCCCCCCTCCCCCAGTTCCACTTCCCCTTTGAACATTTTCTTCCTATTTCACAATAGCTATTATACATTTTGGTCCTCATTTACACCTTCAGTTTCTCACCAGAGAAATGATTCGGTATTTACACACGTGCATCCTATTTATTTCACTTATGAGTATGTGGCCTCAAGGTGCATCCATTTAGCTATGTCTCTAGTTTCTCATTCTTTATGGCTGAGTAGTACTCCATTTTATATAAAAAAAACCCCACATCTTCTTTATCCACTCGCCAATTGATGGGCTTTTGGGCTGTTTCCAAGATTTAGCTATTACAAACTGCCGCTATCAATATGAGTGTGTGTATGTCGCTGTGGTATGATGCTTTTAATTCTTTTGGGAACATACCCAGAAGGGAAATAGCAGGGTTAATTGGGACCTCTAATCCTAGTTTTTGAGGAATCTCCACACTGATTTCCACAGTGGTTGCACCAGTGTGCACTCCCGCCAACGGTGGAGCAGGGTTCCTTTTCCCCACAATCCTGCCAGCATTTGTTATTGGTTGATTTCTTGGTAGCAGCCATTCTTTCTGGAGTGGGGGGAATCTCAGGGTTGTTTTCATCTGCATCTCTTGAATTACCAGTGACACTGAACATTTTTTCATATGTTTATTTGCTGCTTCGATTTTTTTCCTTTCATTACATTTTCCTTTCTATCCCTATTTCTCCCTCTAACTCCTCTGTACCTTAGGTAAATTCTAAGTGTGAATATATCTTTAATCAGTTTTCCTTTCATGTTTATTTGGATGTATGTAAGTTACTGATAAAATATATAGAGTTGTTTACATGTGTTTTGATTAACATAAATGATTTGAAGATCAAAAACTGTTCTTCCTCCATTTAACATTATAGTTTTGAAATCTTTTCATGTTGCTGTATGTAAATCTAAGTCATTGAAATTTAACCATGGCATAGGAATCAATGTACACAGTGTGGTCAAAATATATGGTGAATATTTTAAAAATTATTAGTAGAAGGTACATTGTCATTAATCCTCTTCAAAATACTCCCTCTCAATCTGAACACACTTATCCCATCATTCTTGACAGTTCCTGAAGCAATTCTGGAAGTCATCTTTCATAAGTGTCTTTATAAGGTTGATCAAAAATTCAGTAAATGCTGCTGCTGAGTTCCACCCAACAGAATGGCAGGCTCATATAAGCGTTACAGCGTGTCCTCATCCACCTTGTTCACTGGATCCAGCACTGTGCAAATTCTGACTCTTTCCCAAAGTCAAAATAACCATGAGAAGTAAATGTTTTGAGTGGATTCAAGACTTGGAGACAGCCACTACTTTAGTTCAACTAAAGACACTCATGAGAGGGCTTTCAGACTTGCTTCAAAAAGGTGGTAAGAACAATGGGATACATGTATTTGAAGTGAGGGAGAATGTTTTGAGAGAGATTAACAGCAGTATGCCTTTTACTGTAATATATTTTTAAAAAATGTTTAAATATTCACAATATTTTTTATCACCCCTCATATGCATAAGCCACAATTTGTTTATCTATTTGCCTTGTGACAATCATATAAGCACTTCGTAATTTTTGCTGCCACAAAGTAAACTACGGTGTATAACCTTATAAATGCATCATTATGAGTTTGTAGGGGATTTTGTTGATTCTCAGGGGCACACATCCCAGCATGGGATTATTGGATAGATGAATAGTTAATTGCTTGGAGTACAGAGAGATTGTGACTCAGAATAGCTACTCAGCTTACATTTCTCAGTACTTGATATTTTAGACTATGTAATTTTTGCCAGTCTGATGGCTGTAAAGTGTATATCATTGTTGTTTTAATTTGCTTTTCTCTGATTACTAGTGAGGTTGAGTGTCTCTTCATATACTTATTAGCTATTAGAGTTGACTCTTCTATTAATTTTCTTTTTGCAGGCTTTGCCCATTTTTTTTCTATTGAATTTTCTGAAAATGTCTTGCTATTTTTCAGGGCACTGTGAGTATCTTCTCACAACTACCAATGTGTTAAACAAGCAGATGATGTCTTTTTTTAAAGCAGAAATCATGATTTTACTGTAGTCAAAGATTTGGTGTTTCCCTGTTGTGGCTTGTTTTTTTATAAATCTTTGCTGAAGAACTTGCCAATTTCTAAAGTCAACTTTGTTTCTTTGTTGATCTAATGTTTACCTATTCCTAAGACTGCACTACACTTAAAAATTTTTGTGGCTTAGCAATATGTCATGCTATTTAGTAAAATGAATCCTTCCTCTACTCCCATTTTTCAAAATTACCTTAGATATTCATCCCTTTTATTTTTCTGTGTACATTTTAGTATCAGTTTATCAAATTCCTCAAAAATTCTGCTGCCATTTTTATTATAACTGGATTAAATATAAGAATTAATTTGGAGAAATAGCCTTACGATGGTAAGTTATTCTGTTCGAGAACATAGCGTTCAGTTTAATGTTGCCAGGCCTTTAAAAAAGCCTTGGGGATTTAGCTCAGTGGTTTTGCCACCTGCTACACAAGCACAAGGACTTGAGTTCGATCCCCGGTACCAAAAAAAAAAAAAGCCTTGTTTTTCTCCATCAACCTTGAGTGTATTCATTTTTAGGTTAATTCCATGTATGTTATGCATTTTGTTGCTATCAGGTTTTTTTGTTTTTTGGTGATATTGGGAGTTGAATCCAGGGGCTCAGGCCAGTAAGCAAATACTCTTCCACAGAGCTATGCCCCAGCTTGGGTTGCTATCTATCATGCTTTAAGCACTCTGCACAATGTTGGGGACATAGTGAGTGGTCAATAAATGGTACTTATTATTATTATAGCCATTACAAAAATGGGGGGATGGAAACATAGAAGGAAGCTCTCTACGTGTCATTAGAAACCATTGTGTTAGCTTGGAAATAATGTAGGAATGGGATCAGACACATGTGGCCTCTGCTCCCAGTGCCACCATTAGCTCTGCGACCTTGAATATAGTTCTCAAACCTCTGGGCTTCCACAGTGAGGGTAATGTGCATTCCAGCTGCAGTCTAGGTATGGTGAAGACAAAATGACATCACACGCCAGTAATGACCACAGTCACTGGCACGTGGAATGCAGTCCCCTCCCTACTGAAGATGTGCAGTTTGTCAAGAAGCCACGTCATTTCCCCATGAAACATCTCCTTCAATTTGAAGTCCACTTCCAAATTTGCTTTTTCTGGATGGCTGGATACAGGTTGGCAGGGGGGCACTTAGATTCTTTTTTCTTTTTCTTCCAGTACTCCGGATTGAACTCAGGACCTTGTGCTTGCGAGGCAGGTGCCTCACCACTGAGCTAAATCCCCGGCCCAGGATACACATACATTTGATGAGATTGCAAAGTGATTTGGTTGCAATAAGAATCTAGCTCCTTTAACTCTTAGTATATTTTCTATTATTCTCAGTCTTCACTAGGCAATGAGAGCCTTATGGGTGGGAGCTACATATTGTATGTATTTTTGTAATCATAATGCTTAGCAGAGAGTCTCTCTCCTATCATCAGTAATTGTTAGAAAAATAAACATTAACACGCCCCTAGTTATATTTTGAAACAGCTCTTGTGGAAAGGGAGGGGTTTTGATACCTGCTTCCAGAGTGTTTGGGTGTTGTCCAGCATTGAGGGTGTCCCATCACCGAGCCAATAGTCCTGGTGGGGGTTTGCGCCTCTGTATGTCTCTGCCCAGGCCCTAAGCACTGAAGTGACAAGCAGTGACACCACCATCAAGGTTATCCTGCCTCATGAATTCTTTCAGACATGGAGGAAGGAGGTGAGCAGGAAGGTCGGAAGAGGTAGTTTAGAATTGTCATCCTAGGCGCCCCTGGGAGCTGTTTGCACTCCACGCATAAATCAAGTTCAGGGTCTATGTAGTTAATAGAAAACCTTCAGTGCCATTTGCTTCCTTGTTGGCATACTGAATTCCAACACATGGTCACTGGGTTCATCAGTGATGTGCCCCATAAATCCAGTTAGCATTTTCTTCTGGATATCGAACCTTGGGAAGCTGCTTATGTACCTTGAAGGTCTTTCTCCACCTGCGGTCTTGAATCTCAAGAAGGGTTGGAGCCACTGCAAACTCTTGAGTGAGTGTAATGCCAGCACTGTGATTTGAGCCCTCTGAGCTTGGCCAGAAGCTCTGTCATTTTTACAAGAAGTCCTGGTGCATGAGAGGGGCTATTTTGTTATTGGTTGTTACTGTTTTCTCAGTGTCACTTCCTTAGGCAACTGCCCCTTACCTGTGCTCCACAGCTATGACGGAGTGTCTAGTTATGTGACTCCAACCTGGGGCTGCCGAGCTGGATCCACAGCCCGAGGTGGGCAATTCAAGCTTTCTTTTCTGGGGATGTGAGTCTAGAGCTGAGATGCACAGTGGTGGGAGATGATTGAAACCATCTCCCTTTCACTTCTGTGACCTTCCCAATACCTTTTCAATAAATATTAGTTCCTGTTTAAATGTGTAAGTTCTATATTTTGTTGGTTGCCTTTAAGTACTTTTGTTACCCAAATGTAGATAGCATATGATAATAATAAGGATAATAATTTTGCACTATTGAACCCAGAGGCTCCCACTGTGCTACATCCTCAACTCCTTTTTTAGTTTTTATTTTGAGATGCAATCTCACTAAGTATCCATACTGGGCTCAGACTTATGGTTTTCTTACCTTAGCCTCCCAGAGTGCTGAGATTACAGGCATACTGCACTGTACTGGGTCTTTCTTCTTATTTTTAAACCTACAGAACAGGAGATCAGGAAAACAATCTCATACATGGTAGCCCTCCTCCCTCAAAAGTTAAATACCCAGGAATCAACCTAACCAAGGAGATAAATGACCTGTGTCATGGAAACTATAGTACTGTGAAGGATATTCAAGAGGCCATCAGAGAATAAAAAGACATCTCCTATTCCTGGATAGACAGAAATAGTATTGTCAAAATGGCCATATTTCTAAAAATGATACATTGGATTTAATGCAATTCCAATAAAAATACCAACAATATTCTTCACAGAACTAGAAAAAACAATCCTAAAGTTTATGTGGAACTAAAAGAGAATCAGAATAGTGAAAGCAATCCTAAGCAAAAAGAGTCAAGTGGGAGACACTGCAGTCCTGAATTTCAGTTTATACTACAAAGCTACAATAATAAAAACAGCATGGCACTGGAAAAAAAAACAGACACACAGACCAATGGAATAAATTAGAAGACCTGGGAACAATTTTATGTACTTTTAGCTATCTGATCTTTGACAAAAGGGCCAAAAGCAAATGCTGGAGAAAAGATAGCATCATTAACAAATAGTGCTGAGAAAATTGGTTATCCAATGCAGAAGAATGAATCTAGACCCCTATCTCTCATTCTGTACTCAAATCAAATCAAAGGCCTAGATATTAAAACAGAAACACTGAATCTGCTGGAAAATAAAATAGGTAAAACATTTGAAGACAACATAGGAAGGAACTTCCTTCAGGAGAGCTCCAATTGGACAAGAAATAAATACAAGAACCAACAAATTAAAAAGATTCTGCAGAGCAAATGCTTAGATCTACCTCGCTATTTCTTACTATCTCTCTTTAATTCTTCTCTTTAAATTACTCACATTTTTTGATTTCTCATATTAGAGAAACTGTGTAATATTTTACCTTTTGTGTCTGGTTTATATCACTAAATATTATAGTCTCAAGATCCATCCATTTTCCTACAAATGGCTCAGATTTATTCTTCTTCATGGCTGAGTAATACTTCACTATGTATATAAACCACATTTTCTTCATTCATTTGTTGATGGGCATATAGGCTGTTTGCATAATTTAGCTATTGAGAATTACATTGCTATAAACATGGGTATGCATGTATCACTGTAATATGACTATTTTAACTCTTTCAGGAAGATACCCAGAAGAGGTATAGCTGGGTCAAATAGAATTTTTTTAATGGTTTTTGAGACAGGGTCTCCCTGTGTCATTCAGGCTGGCCTTGCACTCACTATGTAGTCCAAGCTGGTCTCAAACTCCTGGCAATCCTCCTGCATCAGCCTCTCAAGTGCTAGGATTACAGGTGTACATGCCTGGCTGTCAAGTAGAATTTCTAGGATCTCTATACTGATTTCCATAAGGGTTAAACTAGTTTACATTCTCACCACATCCTCACTAACATTTGTTTTTTTAATTTCTCATCATAGCCATTCATACTGCAGTGAGATGGAATCTCAGTATTGTTTTGATTTGCATTTCCCTAATGGCCAAAAATAAAATAGGTAAAACATTTGAAGACAACATAGGAAGGAACTTCCTTCAGGAGAGCTCCAATTGGACAAGAAATAAATACAAGAACCAACAAATGGGGTTCAATTGGAAGCTAACTCCTGAAAGAGTTAAAATAGTCATATTACAGTGATACATGCATACCCATGTTTATAGCAATGTAATTCTCAATAGCTAAATTATGCAAACAGCCTATATGCCCATCAACAAATGAATGAAGAAAATGTGGTTTATATACATAGTGAAGTATTACTCAGCCATGAAGAAGAGTAAATCTGAGCCATTTGTAGGAAAATGGATGGATCTTGAGACTATAATATTTAGTGATATAAACCAGACACAAAAGGTAAAATATTACACAGTTTCTCTAATATGAGAAATCAAAAAATGTGAGTAATTTAAAGAGAAGAATTAAAGAGAGATAGTAAGAAATAGCGAGGTAGACTTTTTGGAGATGTGGAAGGGGATCTAGTGAGGGGAGATGGGAAGGTAGGAGGAGGTAAAAGGATCAAAAGTGATCAAGGATTTATATATTCCCCAAAGTGAATGTAATTATTATGTATCACAAACATAAACTAATAAAAATTTTGAGGTAGGTTCTTGCCAAGTTGCCCAGGCTGGCCTTGAACTTGTGGTGCTCCTGCGTCAGCCTCTCAGTAGCTAGAAGCGTGCACCACCATACTTGGTGCCTTTTATTTATGTATTTTAAACTTAATACAATTTTTTTTTTTTTGTGATACTGGGGTTGAATCCAGGGAGCACTGAGCTACATCTCCACCTTCTCCATGTTTTAAAATAGAGAACAGAACTTCCTAAACTGCCCAGGCTGACCTTGAACTTATGATCCTCAGCCTTGCAGGTAGCTGAGATTATAGGTGTGCACCACCATGATCTGCTCTCATTTATTGTTTGTACTTTCTAAAATGAGAATATCTTTGTTGAATCTTTCAATTACAGTGATAATGATGATAAAAATCCTCTTCTATTGTTAATATCTTTCTGTTGGAATAGAGAAATGGCAGTAGTGCTATTGAGCATTTATTGTTTGTGGAGCTGAGTATTGGTGAGGTAGGAGATTAGGGTGTGGCAAGGCTGTCTGGGGAAGTGGACGTGACCTATTAACTACAAGATCCAGGACATAGGAGCAGAACAATTCCCAAAGCCCTGCATATGGACTTCTTGTGAGAATTCAAGCGGGTTTTCAATAGGATGGCCTGGACTTGGCGTCCCCTGAGGCGTGGGATCCAAGCACTGCCTCTCAGGGCCCTTATGTAGAAGTTTTTGTGAGTTTCCTCGAGATATAGACCGCAAAAACAGACACATCAAGCCATGAAGACTTCGCTGTTGTAGCTTTCCATAAGAGCTGATGCTGTGTTTCCCGGACGCAGTGTGTACTTTTATTTTTGCTCTCCCCCTCTTTTTCTATTTATTCAGCCCAAGCTTTCTCTGCAGAGCCAGTTTCTCTCCCATTCTTCACTTTTACTTTCTGGAATAAACTTTGCCACAGCTTTTTGCTTGTTTTGTTCAATTCTTTGTTGTAGATGAGAAGAACCTGGAATCCAATCCCAGAAGGAGAGGCGAACAACACCAACCCCACTTTTTTCATAGCACTAGGAGGCAATGTAGAAGCTTATTATAAGCTTGGGCTTTGCTTGGATTCAAGTCTTGGCTCCTTCAGTTCTTGGCTGTGTGATCTTGGACAAGTCACTTAACTTTTCCGAGTCCTCAAATTCTCATTTGTAAAATAGAAATGAAAGTAATGTTGTAGGGCTGTTATGAAGCTTAAATGAGTTAATACATGTGAAAACATACCTGGTATATGGTAAATACTCAGCACATGTCAACCTTTTATTGTTACATGTTTTGGCTGGAAAAGAAATGGGGTCTCCTTGAGCTAAAGAGATTTGTCCAAGGCCACACAGCGGGAGCTGGAAGTAAGTAAAATCATGTTCACGAAGTACCTAGCCCTGAGCCTGCCACACAACAAATGTTTATACTTACTTGTTTATTTTTCAA
Organism: Heterocephalus glaber; assembly: GCF_053883595.1. NCBI lineage: Eukaryota > Metazoa > Chordata > Mammalia > Rodentia > Bathyergidae > Heterocephalus > Heterocephalus glaber. The sequence continues at coordinate 12,766,916 of NW_028258175.1, forward strand.
GTCTTCTCCCTTCCTTCACCTTGCTGTCATCTCTTAACAACCACCCCACAATGTTCTGCAAATTGCAGCTGCAATTATTCTTTTAAGTGGCTTATTAGCCTACATTTGGGAGGGATTGGGTGGAAACAGGGCCTAGGGAAAATGAAACAAAATTTAGACACTGTCTCCTTTCTCTGCCATCACCTTTTCTGCCTTCCTTTCCCTCTCCAGGGTCCCCAGTGAACGAAAGTCAGATAGTTCCCGAGGCTTTGCTAACTTATAACTGAGCTATTAACTGGTCTTTAAGATAAAGCCCTTCCTAGGGTCATTTGCATTTCAATGTAGGAATTCCTGAGCCCCTAGGGGCTTCCTCTTTAGGAACAAAGCTTTTGTGAGAAGTGCTGTGTCCTTCCAGGGAGAGCCCGAATATGCCTCTTTGGAAGAATTACTCACCCTTCTTGAAAGTAATTTGCATTTGGCTCAGGAGGGCCAGTATGCCTGGACCATGCTGTCCATTGATCATTTCCATCCACCATGGAGATTATGACTGTACTGGGAGATGTGTAATTCCCATGGCAGGAGGGAAGTGGGAAGATCAAGGATAGACCCTTATGGATTTAGACTATTGGAATACAGGTGTGTGTGTGTGTGTGTGTGTGTGTGTGTGTGTGTGTGTGTGTGTGTGTAATACTTTAGCACCAGTGCCTTTTATTTGTTTTTACAGTGATTTTGAAAGTTTTGTAATCATTTTCACATTTTTTTTGGTACTGGGGATCGAACTCAGGACTTTGTGCTTGCCAGGCAGACGCAGCGCCACTGAGCTAAATCCCCGACCCGATCATTTTCCCATTTTAAATTAAGAAACTGAGACTCTGGTGGGAATTGGGGGTTTGTCCTTTTTAACTTATCCCAAACCCCTCCCCGCCTCCTGTACACACCAGGAGCTCAGATGGGACTGCTGCTGTCTTGGTTCTCACTTTAGAACAAGCCAATCTGAAAATTCTAGCCTCTGGCCTCTGAGATTGACTCAGGGATGGACATATTAGACCAATGAGAAATAGACTTGTGCCAACTGCTGAAGATTTAGGCATGTGCTGTCTTCTTTTGATTTGAGTAGCTAAGACAGCAGAATGTAAGCCTAGAGGAGAAAAGGGCCACTTCTGGAGATAAAACCAACCCTAAATAGAGGGGTGGAAAAGAGAGACTGGTTCCAGCTATTATCATTAGATCCTTTGCATCTGGTTACACCTAAAAAGGCAGAAGACACCTGGATTTTTAGGTCTGCAAATCAACAAATTCCCATCTCATTTTTGATCTGAGTTCTCTGTCACTTGCAACTGAGAGTCCTGATGAATACAGGCTCAGAGAGTTACAGAGTGTTTGCATCTCCCTAAATCCATCTGTTAACCCTGCTGTGATGTCATTTGGAGGTGCAGCCTTTGGGAGGTGATTAGGGTGAGGAGAGGCCGTCAGGGTGGGGCCCCAAAGCTGGGATCAGTGCCCTTCCAGGAAAAGGAAGAAACCGAAGCTTTCTTTTTCTCCACCTTGTGAAAACATAGTGAGAAGGTGACTGTCTGCAAGCCAGCAGGTTCTCCCCAGGAATTAAATCCGTGACCCTTGGATCTCAAACTGAGACAGGAGAATAGGGTGTGGCAAAGCTGGCTGGGGAAGTGGGTGTGATCTGTCAGTTACAAGATCCCAGAACACATGCTCAGAGCCGTTCCCAAATCCTAGCAAATGGACTTCAGACCTGGTGTTAGCTTGAGGACTGGGTGAGACGCAAAGGACAGTCCACGTTGAGTCTGTGCCATTGTTCTCCCTTGCCTGGCTCCCCCCGCCCCCACCTACATTGCAGAGTGTATTTCTTTTCCTGCTTTCATTTGGCCCATTCTGCTCTGCAGAGCCTGTTTCTTTTCCTACCTTTAATAAAACTGATACTGTTCATCCTCGTCTTGACCAATTCTTTGCTCAGGACAGAAAGAACCTAGAAACCACCTCCAGAAGGAGACTCCAGCACCCTAAAACCCAGTAACAAAACTTCCAGATCTGTGAAAAATAAACACCAAATCTTGAAGCCACCCAGCCTATGGTATTTTATTATGCTAGCCTGAGGTCACTGAACAGAGAGGGTAAGTGGCTTGCGTACTGTCACACTGCTAGTGAGCAAGAGAGCTGAGATTTGAACTCGGGTCTCATGGACTCCAAAGTCGAGGGTGCTTCAGTGAGAACAGGTCCTTTGCTGGCAGGAGAATGGGTGAAATGGATCTCAAATTCAGGTTCAGCCTGGAGGAGAAAGGCTGGGTCTTAGAGGCTTCTGTAGTGGAGCAGGGACAGGGGAGGTTACCTGAAGAAGAAATAGGTGACCTTGAAAATGCAACCTCATTTACCTCACCACTTTCCCGAGTCTGGCGTTGTTTGAACTGTTGTTGCCAAACTAAATGAAAACCGCCTTTCTTTTCTTCTGTGCTTACTCCATGGGGCACTCTAGTAATTTCCTTACAAGCACCATCTCATTTAATTATCCAAATCATCCTAGGAGCTGACACTATTATCTCCGTTTGACAGGATGAGGAATGTGAGACCCAGAGAGACTAACCACTTTCCCAGAGGCACACAGTCCGTGGCACTCAGTGACTGGGATGGAACCTGTTATGCGCTGCGTTGTATTCCCACAAAATATGTATGTTGAAGCCCTAATCCCCCAAATAACTCAGTTTGGAGATAGGTTCTTCAGGGAGGTAATGAAGGTTTAATGAGGCTATCAGGGTGCCCTCCACATCCTATAGGACTGATGACTTTAAAAGAAGAGACACTAGCATTCTCTCTCTCTGTCTCTCTCTGTCTCTGTTTCTCTCTCTCTCTCTGTCTCTATCTCTCTCCCCATCCTTCTTGCTTCTGGATCTGTGAGACAATCAATTTCTGTTGTTTAAGCCGCCCAGGTCATGGCATTTTGTTATAGCACCCTTAGTAGACTATAACACAAGCTGGCCTGATCCAGGTCTCATCTTCATAACCGCCAGGAGGGTTGCTCACGTCCACCTGCAGTACACACAAATTAAACATGAGAAGATGACCTTTGTGGAAAGTGGTCTGAGGATGGAGCTGCTGCTTCAATGGGCTAGAGTTCATGCTGAAGTCATAAAGCTAGAAGGATAAGTGCAAGGTCATGTCTGTTTGGCAGGATGAATACAAACTTTCCTGCAGGTGCAGACTAATGTTTTCAGCCTTGCCAGCCTTTCTTTCCCATGGTCCAGAATCCCAAACTTCTCAGTCTCATCAGAAGGATACAATACAACTCTTTACTAAAAAAGGGATAGCTTTATTTCTGTCTAAAAGGCCACACTGAGAACCTCAGTAGCAACTCACTCTGCAGGGAGAGGAAAAAAGAATAGAGTGATAAATTAGTTCCTTACAACCCAGCGACAGACTGCTGGATAAATGCATGACAAACCCCAAATTTTATCTTTCTGCAAGTCTCCCCCAAATGAAAAGATTTTATCCTCGTAGACACTCCCTGAAAATGGAATTGAAATGTGGTAGGATGCCTCACTGTCTGGGTGACATTTGTTATTTTTATTACTATGATGTAAGAGCCACGATTCAGGGGTTAAACCCAAATGTGGAATAATTATAGTACCACTGAGGTCCAATAAAATATTCTTCCCGTGTCTTTTTGTTTTGATAGCTGGATGTATCGGCAAGAGACATGTGCCACAGGGGCTTAATAATAAGGTTTAGTGTTATCCGGTTCTGACTAACTCCCTTTGTGGTCCAAATAAACAGCACTATAAAAATCAGCATGGAAAACCCCTCTTATTTTTCTTAAGAAACTCATGCACAGAAGCCTTACTTTCCCCCTTTGAAGGTGTCTTAACTGAGATCCCAATTTCATTCTGGAAATTTTTTGTGGAGGTTTAAGTATGATTCTGTGCTTTTCCATATAATGGGGGTGCAGGTGGTACCCTGTATAATTGCGATAATGAAAAGTTTAAATTTTTGAACAAAGGGTTCTCAATTGTGGCCACATATTGAAATTGCCTGGGGAGTCTTAAAAAACTACGTTTGGGTCTTAAGCCAGAGATTTTGATTTGGTTGCTTTCAGGGTATGGGCTGATCAATGGAACTGTTTTATAGTTGTCCCAGGTGAATCTAATGTGTGTGCAGCCACAGTTGAGAACCACAGCTTTAAACCAATTTTAGGGTTCACTGCATTCTCCTCTGTTATGGCTTGGATGTGGTTTATTCCCCCAAGGGCCCAAGTGTTGGAAGCTTGGTCCACAATGTGGTGGATTAAGAGATGGTGGAACCTCAGTGTAAGTTAATTTGGTCATTGTGGGCAACTTCTCTTGGAAAGAATTAATGTAGTTCTCATAGGACCTTGGTTAGTTCTTGCAAGAGGGTTGTTATAAAAGATCAAGAGTTGCCCCTCCTCACTCTCTGGCTTCCTGTCCCTATGTGACCTTTCTTCTATGCATCCTGCCATCATGATGTCTGCCATGTTGCAACCCAGCCAAAGGGAGCCCTCACCAGAGACCGAAATGTTGGGGCCACACTATCATCTTAGACTTTAACCTTCCAAAGTGGTGAACTTAAATAAACCTCTTTTCTTTCTATGTTACTCAGCCTCAGTTGTTTCTTTGTAACAAACAAAATGGACTACTATAAATTTAAGTAGCTTAAAACTATAGAAAATAAGTGGTATCTATCTATGTTGAAGAGCTAACATGTATTAACTATATTGCTTTGGGAAAATTACTTGACCTTTTTAAGTTCCCTCATTTTTTTGTCTAAAATAATTTGGATAAGGGCCGGGGATTTAGCTCAGTGGTTTCGCTGCCTGCTGCGCAAGTGCAAGGACCCGAGTTTGATCCCTGGTAACAACAACAACAAAAAAATTTGGATAAAAGGAACATCCAACTCAAAGGTATGTTGTGAGGATTAAGTAAGGTAAATTTATATAGCGGGCAGAGAGTAAGTAATTAATGTTGGCCATCAACATCATCATCATCATAATTATTTTTGTTATTTCTGATTTTAAAAACTCATTGGTGGCAGATGGTAGAAACTAGTTTTATTGAAAAAGGGGAGGATATTTGCTGATTCATGCAACTTAATCTATGAAAGTGTAAGAGTGGATCTGGGACAATTTAGTTGTCTCAGGAGAACTAGGTCCAAGCTTTCCTGATAGCTGTTATTTCTGCTTCTTTGTCTCCTATCTGCTTCAGGCTCTGGAGCTAGCTCTTCTGCATTGGAAGATGTATTGTTTCAGGCTGATCTGGCACACATTCTATGAGCTTTTCTCACCAGTGTTAACTGGAAAACATCCCGAGCAATAACTCTGATTGTCCAGACTTGGGTGATAGGCTCCGGATGGGTCTGAAAATTGTGGCCAAGTGGTGGATCTGGTCCTAGAAGAGGGGAGGAGGTGCCAGGAAGTAGAAACAATCATAGTCCAATGAAGAAAAGCCAGCTCTAATAATAGACTCTCTCCATTCAACAATGCATATTAACCATCTATCACTAGCCAAATGTGGTTCTAGATACTGCTTTTAAGATGAGAAATGGACATCCTATTTTTTGAAAACTATTGAGACCTAATTTCCTATAGTAAAATTCACCCATTTATGGGGATATAATTCACATACAGTAGAATTCACCCTTTTAAAGATATGTAATACTTCATGTCCTTTGATGCCATTATAAATGGCAGTAAACTTTGAAACCATAAAGTATCAGGCCTCCAAACTTGTTCTTTTGTGAATTTTGGTAAACACATGCAGGCATGTAATCACCCTCATGATCAAGACATAGAACGTCACTCTGAGGGCCTGAGGCAGGAGGATTGCAAGTCTGAGGCCATATGGGTAACTCTGGTAGCAAGATCCTGTCTCAACAAAACAAAACAAAACAGAACACCCCACTTTTCTTTTAAAGGGTGGGGATACAGGTCAGTGCTAAAGGCCTTGGGTTCAATCTCTAGCACCGTTATAAAAAAAAGATATAGAATGTTTCAAGCATCCCCGAGAACTGTCTTACAGCATGTGTTTTTGCAGTCAACCACTTCCTCTATTCTCTGCCTCTGGCAACCATTGATCTAGTTTCTGTCTTTAGTGTGCCTTTTCCAGAATGTCATTTAAATGGAATAACATAATATGTGGCTTTCTTTTGATTAGCATTTGTGATTCTTGAAAGTTGTTTCATGTATCAGTATTTCTTTCCTTTTTATTCCATTGTATAGTTGTGCCATGGTTTGTGCATCCATGCATCAGCCAAAGGATACTTAGGCTGTTTCCACATTTTGATTGACTATGAAAAAGTTGCCTGAAGATCTGCATGTAGAATTTTGTGTAAACATATATTTTTATGTCATTTAATAAGTGTCTTGGAGTGGGGTTGCTGAATCAGGTGGTAAATGTATTCTAACTTTATAAGATACTGCCAAAATTCTTTCCAAAGTGACTGTACCAGTTTGGACTTCTATTCATAGTGTGTGAGTGTTGTGGTTGTTTTACCTCTGGTCAACATATGATATTGTCAGTTTTTAGAAAAATCCATTCTCATAGGTGGGTAGTGATGTCTCTTGGTTTTAGTTAATAACTGATGATGCTGAGTGTCTTTTTTGGGTGCTAATTTTCCACTCACATATTTTCTTTGACAAAGTGTCTTTTCAAATTTTTTGCCTGTTTTTCATTAAGTTCTTTGTTTCTTGTTATTGTTTTACGTGTTCTTTATACATTCTGGATCTAAGTCCAAATATCAGACATATATTTTGAATATGTTTCCTTTAAGTCTTTGGGTTGGCTTTCATTCTCTAGCAGTGTCATTTGGCCAAGTCAAATTTATCATTCTTTTTCATTCATAGATTATGGTTTTGGTGTCATAGTTAAAATATCTTTTCTTAATCCAAGATCACAGAGTTTTTTCTCTCATTTTTAAGAAGTATCATAATTTTAGGTTCATATTTAGGTCTATGATCCATTTTAAGGTAATTGTTGCAGATTATGTGGGGTATGGGTTGAGTTTCATTATTTTGCATATGAATGTCCAATATTAATTGAGAAGTAGTGAATTGCTTTTCCTCCTCTGCAAAACTGATTGTATTTGTTTGTGGGTCTATTTATGGCTCCTCTATTCTGTTCTATTGATCTCTTGTTATCTCTTCACCAAGATCACACAGTCTTATTACTGTAGCTTTGTAGTAAGTCTTGAAATCAAGTAATGTTGATTCTCTACCTTTCTTTATCTTTTTCAAAACTGCTTTCGCCTTTCTGGTCTCTTTGCTTTTTGATGCCAATTATAAAATCAGATTGTTGTTAAAAAAATCTCACTGAGAGTTTGATTGGGATAACATTAAATTTATACCTGGGGAGAACAGGCAACTCAACAATACTGCGTCTTTTAATGCACAAACACAGTTAATACTTTCATTTATTTAGGTCATCTTTGATTTCTTTTGTCAGTGTTTGTAGTTTTTAGCATACAGAACTTGCACAGTTTTTCTAAATGTTTCATGACTTTTATTTTTTATTTTTATTTATTTTTTTGGTACGGGGGATTGAACTCGGGACCTTGTGCTTGCGAGGCAGGCGCTGGAACCACTGAGCTAAATCCCCGGCCCTGTTTCATGACTTTTAGTGCTATTGTTAGTTTGAAATCAGGAAGTGCAAGTCCTCCAACTATTTTTTTTTCAAAATTGTTTTGGCTATTCTGGGTCCTTTGCTTTTTTGCTCATATTTTTTTTTTCTTGTGCTAGGGTGGGGTGATGAACCCAGGGCCTTCTCCCTGGACTACATTTCCAGCCCTTTTATTTTTTATTTAGAGAGAGGTTCTCACTAATTCATCCATGCTGGCCTTGAATTTGAAATCCTCCTGCCTGGACCTTCTGGATTACAAGTATGTATCACCCTGCTTGTACACATTTTAATGTCAGCCTTCTAGAAAAAAGACTGTGGGACTCTGATAGAAATAGTGTCCCTATAGATCCATATGGAGAGAATTCCTGTCTTCATAATACCTAATCTTTTTTTTTTTTGGTACCAGGGATCAAACTCGGGACCTTGCACTTGCGAGGCAGGCAGCAGAACCACTGAGCTAAATCCCCAGCCCTATAATACCTAATCTTTAAATACACGAACATAGACTCCTTGCTTATTTAGATCCTTTTATGTTTTTGTCAGCCTTTAAAAATAATTTTCAGTGTATAAGTTTTGCATTTCTTTTGTCAAATTTATTTTTAAGTATTCTTTTTAATACTCTTAAATGGAATTTTCTTAACTTCATTTTCAGATTGATCATTGTTGGTGTATAGGACACAGTTGATTTTTTTGTGTATTGATCTTCTATTCTTTCTTGAGCAGATTTCAGAAGCTTGTGTTTTTCAAAGAATTTGTCCAACCCATCTAAGTGGTTGAATTTATTGGCATGAAGATATTGAGAACATCCCCTTGTTATTATCTTAATGTTTGCAATATCTGGAGTGGCATCACTTCTTTAATCCTAGATGTTGATAATTTATGTCTTCTGTTCTTTGTTTTTTTCTTAATTAGTCTGCCTAAGGGCTTGTTACATTCGTTGGCCTTTTAAAAGAAACAACTTTTGATTTCACTGAATTTTTTCTAATGCTTTTCTGTTTTTAATTTTATTAATCTGTTGTTTTCTTTACCTTTTCCTTCTTTCTACTTGACTTGAGTTTAATTTGTTTTCCTTTTTTGCTGGTTTCATAAGGTGGAAATGTGGGCTATGATTTGAGACCTTTCTTGTTTTCCAACATAGGAATTTAGTGGTACAGACTTCCCTCTAAATACTATTTTATCCATGTCCCACAACTTTTGCTTTGAAGCTCTTTTGTATGTACATATACATTTTGAATGGTTAAGTCTTGTTGGTGAATTGAATTTATTACTTTGTAAATCTGTCTGGTAATATTTCTTGTTTTGATGTCTACTTTGATGTTAATATAACCATTCCAGCTTTTTGTCTCTTAAAGCTATTATTTTAATTAATATATAGTTTTTAAAAATTGTGTGTTCTATATTTTTCTATTCTTTCACTTTTAACCTATTATGTCTTTATATTTAAAGTGGGCTCCTTGTAGAACTCCAGTAGTTGGATCTTGCTTTTTGAAATCCAATCTGTCAATCTCTTGCCTTTTAATGTACAGATTTAGACCATGTACACTTAGTGCCATTATTAATATAGTTAGATATGATACACCACCTTACTAGTTGGAAGCTATTTTTGATGCTCTTTCTTTCAGTTATACCCAAATCTTCTGCAGATTTTCCTTATGGTCTCTGTGCAAACAGGAGGAAAGAATCTATTCCACTCCTTAGAGTGATAGTGGTAGTGAAGTCTCCCCAGAGGTGAACAGTGCCCAGCTGATCAACCTCTTACTTAGGTCTCACACAGCACAGAAGCAGTGATTTGGGAGACGGACAAGGTCACCAGTCATTCAACCAACTCTTCACAAGCGTCATCTCATTACTGTGGTAGATGTAACCACTACACCTCCAGGACAGAGGTGAGGAAGCCAAGGCTCGAAGAACCTAAGAGATGGAAGCGAGTCATGTGCTGGCGGGGCCAAGATGTTAGCCCAGGTCTGTCTGATATTCAGGGTTTGAAATCTTAATCACTATGTGAAAAGGCTACAGATAAATAATTTGCAAAAGTACATTAATGATACTATTCCAAATTGTTATTGATATGTAGGTTGAAGGATGCAATTAAATTTCAAAGTTGTGAGGGTCTGTCCCCTTATACTAAGATAATAAGAACTTGAGATTACTCATTGGAAGGGCTATGATAAAAAAACAGAAACAATACAAAAAATGCAGTGAGGTTGTGGAGGAATTAAAGCCTTGCACGCCATTGGTAGAAGTGTAAGTTAGGGCAGGCATATGGAAGACAGTACAGGGGTTACTCAATAACAGAACTACCTTGTGATCCAGCAATCCCACTAAAGGGTGTACACCTAAAAGAAATGAAATCAGTATGTCAAAAATATATTTATACTCCCATGTTCATTGCAGCATTATTCATCATAGCCATGGTAGGGATTACCCTAAATGTCTATAAATAGATGAATGGACCAAGAAAATGTATTCTATACACACAACAGAATACTATTCAGCCTTAAAAATAAGGGAAATCCTGCCATTTGTGATAACATTGATGAAGCTAGAGGTGATTATACCAGGCATAGAAAGACAAGGATCACATAATCTTACTTCTATGCGGAATCTAAAAAGTAGAGCTCAAAGGAACAGAAAGTAGAATGGTGATTACCAGAGGCTGAGGGCTGGTTACTGGGAAGAAACCAGTTAAGGGCTACAAAACTTCAGTTACACAGGAGAAATAAATTCAGGAGTTCTATTGCACAATATGTTAACAACTGTTAATAATAATTCATTCTTGAAAATGACTAGGAAAGTAGATTTTATGTGCTCTCGTCACAAAAAAGACAGATATATGTGAGGTAAGGTCTATGTTAGATTAATCATTCCACAATGTATACGTATTTTAAAACATGTGGTACACAATAGATACAATTTTTGTTTTTCAATTAAAATTAATTAATGCAGTAAAAAAGAACTTGATATTATTTTGTTTGCCTTCAGTACATGTCCAGTAATTTATGAAAGACAAGGAGAAATAATGAATTTGAAAACTCTCTCAACTTGTACTGATGAACTGTCCAGGGGGAATGTCTGCTAATTTGCCCATTTCTTGGGTTTGCAGAGGACCAGGCCACAGATGAATGCTTCTGTGGAGAAAAGAGCTTTCTAAATGAAGATAGCAAGCTCGAAGCAGAGTGATTTTGACATCTGCTAACTGACTAAGTACACTGATTCCACCATCTCATTCTGTGCTCTGCTTCTACCCTGCAGAATCTCTCTTTAACCAATTCTTGATCAAACAACGAACCCATTGCAGAAATAAATTATGGGGAAGCATGTCCTTTGCCACTTCCCTAATTCAGAAAAATCAAGTTTTTTTCTCCTGTCCTATGCTGTTTCCTGTCGTGCATAATATAGCAAATTAATTAGTGGATCTGGAGGCACTTTGCTAATATAATTTCTCTCTCTTGCTTGAGGTGAATTATGTTCATGCTTCAGTCACTTGAATATTACTCTTCCATGTTTGAGGGAATTATGTTATCAGGCAATGATTATATTGCACACTATCTGATTCTAATTAAACCAGAAAATAGTGATGTAACAGAGGAGAATGTTTCATGATTTACATTCCCCACACTTCACTGCTGCATCCCATTTTTAAAGCTTTCTGAGCTGTGCTTGGGCTCTTTTCTGATGCTTACATCACTTGCACTATCTTACTTTTCTCCCTGGACCTGCTTCATCTAAGATGTGATTTGTGTAAATTAAATCTTAGAAAGACATAATGTTTACATTTGCCTTTTTTTTTTGTTATCAGAAGTATCATGCCCAGTAGTGACTATGATTATTTTAGATAATATCAAAGGAGAAAACGTGTTGTTTTTGTATAACTGAAAAAAAAAGTTTCCCTGTATGAGAGAGGAGAAACAAATTTTACAGGGGGAAGAGAGAGAAAGAGAATACAGAGACAAATGTGGAAGCAAAACAGTATAGAGGTTAAGAAACCAGCAGATCTGAGATTAAAGTCTGGCTCTGCCTTCATCTGCTATTACTTCTCTTGCCTTATGTAATAATAAATGCTTCATGAAACTGAGGTCTGGAAAGTTCATGGGCTTGCCAAAGGTCTAATGATGAGACAGTGAAAATGCCCGATACGGGCTCCTCCTGTTCCAGTTCTGCTTCTCCTAAACTGTATTAAACATTGAGCCTTTGACTCACCAGGACAGAGTGAAGGAGCACTCCTGGAAGCATCAATTAGAGGAGGTCACTGGCTACCACAGTCTCTGTTCTCACAAAGATAAAGATGGCCTTTTGAGTTAGGCTACATGCACCCTCATGAACCTTGGAGACGTGGACGGAGGGAGAAGTTTGTAAAGCGTTGGATAACTCTGAGGTCATGCAAGCACCATGTGGCAAATGAAAGGCATTTTTATGGTTGGCTGAAAAGAAAAATAGCACACTCATTCAAACTTAGCAAGGCCAAGTGCAAGGCACAGTTCAGTGTGGTTTGAGCCTTTAGTCTTTTTTCCCTGTTCAACAGGTAGTAAAGCTGGGAGAACTAATTGCTGAACAGAACTTGCTCCAGGTGGGATAATATTCCTTAAAACATGGCTCTGCTAATTTTCCAGACTGTTTTTCTTTCTGAGACATGGACTCCTACCTTGCAGCAACAAATTGTGTGATTCAGGTTGAATTCAGCTGGCTTTTCCTACTGATTTTTGTCTTCCCCAATGAAGAAAACTAGAGCTCCATTTTCTTGTTAGACATTATTCCTTGTCTGCATAAAAAGCCAGCTGAAACTTGGACTTTGCTCAGGCAGGAAGATGGACCTTTTAGTACCTTCTGGCCTGGTGAAAAGAAAGGATTTTTTAAAATCAGAAGAGAAATTAGGTTTTTCTTTGTAGGACTTCTTCTGCGGAAAGATGTCGGGCCAAGTAGAGATCAGGGATACTTAAATACATTCACTGAGCACGTGCTGTGTCCAGGGTGTACTTCTGGTGCTGACTGGAGAGGAGAGAACAGAGCAGGAGGAAGTCCCAGCACTGGGGAATCAGGAGTAGGTATTTAATGTAGTGTTGACAAGAGAGTACTGGAGTAGGGGTCTCAGTTCTAGCTTTTCCCCTAGTTTATATTCTGATGGGAACAGATAACACATGAAACAACATAAAAAGGAATATATATAGTATATGGAAAGGGATAATTTGATAGTGAAAAGAAAAAGAGTGATGTAAGGAAAGGAGAGAGAAAAAATAAGAGAGTTTTTATTTTAAGCAGGGAGGTTAGGAGAAGAGGACTTTTGAACAAAGACTAGAAGAAAACAAGGGAGTGAGCCATGTGGATTTCTGTGGGAAGAGTATCCCAGTGAGCAGAACCAGGCAGGGTAAATTTCTGAGGTGACCATGTCCCTGATGTGTTTGAGGAAGAGCAAAAGAGGCCACGTATAGCTGATCTGAAAGGACAGGTTGGTTGAGTGTGGGGAATGAGGTTATCTTAATCAACTGTAGTTTCTTTAACTGATGACTGCTGGTGAGGTGGAAATGGTTTGAATTACACAACTAGTGAGGACTTACTGTGTCTATGGCATCAGACTAAGTGCTGTCCTGGATTCAAGGAAGGGAGGGTGACCCTGTCCTCAAGGAGAAAATAGTGTAAGATTGAATAAAAGCTTAAAGAACGGTGAGGGCAATGTGCTACATATTTTTTGGGGGGGGATTTTAGATCATTAGATAAAGGGAAAGGTTCTGAAGACAGACAGCCTATGTATGAATCACAGCTTATAAGGGAAGGATTTGTATTATCTCATTGTGCTGCTGCTGAGAAAGAGATTCTCAGAGAAGTAGAGTGATTTGCTGAAGGTCACAGAGTTAGTAAGGCAGATCTGGCACTTAAGGGGATTCTATTAAACTACTCTTAACTTCTCTTAGATGGTGTTTGGTAGGGCTTGAATTAGGCTGGGGTAGGCTTTTGGACCTAGGGATATCATAAAAAAGAAAGGACCAGCAGGTAAGAAATAAAGAGGTAATTGTACCTTTGTCAACAATGTATTGTTCTGTCACCATTTATGCTCTTATTATCTCCTAGCCACAGAATCTGGGTTCTTTCTTGGCTTGAAAAGGGAATTTTCACTGCTGGTCTATGACTGTCTCCTCATCCCATTGCAGCAGTGAGGCAGATTCACAATGGCACTTCCCACACGAGGAGGGTGGATTTTTTCTTTCTTGATAAAAATGGACTTTTCAAGTTAAGTATAGGAAAATTCTTAGGTTCTTGATTGTGATATGGGATTCATTGAGCAGCAGAAATTGACCTACGGGCATCCTCACAGGGAGCTCAAGCTGGCTGGGTCTGTGTAGTGAGTGCCACAAGCATATGGGACAGATGTCATCAGCCAAGTTGTGAATATCCAGAGCTCAGGGGTGAGAGCAATTTAACTTTAAGGAGCATTTTCTCCCTCTCTCTCTCTCTCTCTCTCTCTCTCTCTCTCTCTCTCTCTCTCTCTTTTAGATAGGGTCTCCCTATGTAGTCCAGGCTGACCTTAAACTCCCTTAGGCAGCCCAGGCTGGCGTAGAACTCACAGCCATCTTCCCACCTCAGCCTTCACAGTGCTGGGATTACAGGCGTGCACCACCATGCATAGCAGATCCTGTTTTTGTACATCCTGTTTTTCATGCATACTTTTCATGCATGGAACATCATAATTCTTTTTTAAAATGATATTTCAAATTCCTGCGCCATATTGGGGTAATGGTCTTATGGGTGATTTGTTCTATTTCCTTTCTTTCCTCCCTTCCTTTCTTCTTCTTTTTCTTTTGGGTGACTTGTTTATTCCTACTCTTTCTGGTCAATGATTCAATTCACAGAGCAAGCACTTGTTGGGCTTGGAGCACTGTCCAAGGTCCTGAAGACGGAGACAAAGGTAGGAGTAGAACACTCTGGAAGCTTACATTTTAGAGAGAAATAAATTAACAGGTCAATTTTAAGGCCTTGTTATAGGCATCGACAACTTTTTAAGTGATGAAGACAAAAATTATTTATTTATGTCTCATTTTTAAAAGTAGTACGTTTGCAACACATAGTCAATGCATTCATCGTGGGGTCATTGGTACATAAACCAATCTCATCTTAATCCTTTTTACTTGGCTTTCCTTCCCCCTCCCTCCCCCCATATTCAGATCCCCTTCACCTCCTTTCAAAGAACCCACTCCCTGATTCACTGATTCTTTGTATTGTTTTTTAGTATCAATTTCATTAATTTACGCCTTAACCTTTATACTTTCTTTTTTATTAGTTTCATATTTGGATTGTTTTTGTATTTCTAGGACCTTGAGATACACCGTGAAGTTGTTGACTTGGGATCTCTCTATTCTTTTATGTGTGCCTTTACAGCTATAACCTTCCCTCTGAGAGTGATTTTCATTTTGTCCCATAGGTTCTGGTATGTTGGCTTTCATTGTCATTTGACTCTAGAAACTGTAAAATTTCTTCCATTTTCTTCTGTGATCCATTAAATTATTCAGTAATGTATTAGTTAATCTCTATGTGTGTAGTTTCTGTGGCTTATTTTGCTGTTGATTTCTAGCTTTATTACACTATGATCTAATAGTCTATAGGGGATTATTTCAATTCTTTTGTATTTTTTTAAGCCTAAGGTATGATCCATTTTGGAAAAAGTTCCATGGGATGTTGAGAAAAATGTGTATTCTGTTGTTGGATGAAGCACTCTATTGACATCTGTTAAATACATTTATTCAGTGGTTTGGTTTAACTCTGATGTTTCTTTATCAATCCTTTGTCTTGTTGATCTGCCTACTTTGAAAGTGAAGTATTAAAGTCCCCCACTGTGACTGTATCAGTTTCTGTGTGAACTTTTAAATCCAACAGGTTTTGTTTTATGAAATTAGGGGTGCCAACATTCAGTACGTGGATTCAGCCTGTGGTTATCTTGTCCTGTTGAATTGTTCCCTTTACCGTATGCAGTGGCCATCTTGGTCTCTTCAGATCAGTTTTGGCTTAAAGTCGGCTGTGCCTGAAAAGGAGATAACTGCTCCTGCTTGTTCTGGGGCTCCAGTTGGATGGAGTCATTTTCCGTCTTTTACTTACAGTTCTGTGCTTCCTTTTGGATGTGTATCCCCTGTAGGCAATATGCGGTTGTATTTTCAATCCAATGTGCCAGTCTGTATCTTTTGCTTGGGAAATTGAGACCACTGACATTGAGAGTTGTTATTGTAAGGTGTTTATTGAGTCCTGTCATTGCATTATTTTTCCAGTGTGTATTCCTTTAGTTTTTCTTTTTGTTTAGCTGCTATCCCAGTTAGATGTATACTTCCCTTTGGGCTCTTTGATGCCGGTGGCCTCCCTGTGTCTGTCTAGGAGTCCCTCAATTATTTTCTGTAATGCCAGTTTAGTGGTCATGTATTTCTTTAGGATTTATTTGTCATGGAAAGTCTCTATTTTGAAGGCTAATTTTTTCTTTTATGAAAAAATAAGACAAAATTTCATAACAAAGTAATAAGAGGATAATGAAGGCTAATTTTACAGGATATAAAAGTCTGGGCTACAATTGTTTTCTCTTAGGCCTTAAAAAACTTTGCTCCAGGGTCTCTTAGCCACAGTTAGCTTTCCTTTGTAGGTTACTTGTCATTTTTTCTTTTTTTTCCCCCACCATTACTTGTCATTTTTTCTAACAGCTTTCCTCTTGTTGAATTTCTGGAAGTTTGATTACGATGTGTTGTGGGGAGGCTCTTTTCTGTTCATGGATATTTGGGGTTCTCTTGTCTTTGAATATTCTTAAATATTCCAAAATCCTCCAGATTTGGAAATATTTCTGCTATGATTTCAGTGAGTAATTTTTAATTTCTTTTGAGTTATCATCTAGTTTATCCTTTATTTCTATAATTCTGAGGTTGGATTTTTGTGGCATCTAGCAGTTCTTGGGTGTAGCTTGCTTTGTGTCTTGTCATTTTTGGGTATCATTGGGTTTTTGATGTATTATATCCACCTTGTATTCTAGTTCTGATACTGTGTTCTCACATTGGCCAAGTCTGCTACCCATGCTTTCTACTGAAATTTTCATATCATCTATCTCTGCTTGCTTTCTTTTCATACAAATTCTTTCCCAAAGTGGTCATTCATGTGTTGTACTATCTTGCTTAACTCAATTAAAAATGCTCGACTCATTACAAACAAATTTATTATTTCTTCTTTAAGCTCATCAAATATTTTATTGATAAAATCCTTTATCTGTTTAACTAAATCCTATTTGAGCTCCTTAAACATTTTATGCCTTTGCTGATATGTTTCTCCTTTTATCTCTTCAAGCATTTTGACCATTTGGGTTTTTTTTTTTTTACATGGTTTATTTATTTATTTTTTCTCCTTAAGGGTTTTGGGTTCTTTTTCTACTTCAGTGCTTACAAGATCAGCTTTTGGGGAGCAAGAAGTTTTGGGGGTATCTTGCTGACTTCCTTTTTAATGTTTTCATTGTTTTTGTGCTGTTGGTTGAAGATCAGTTAGGGTAGAGAAGCTTTGTCACTACTGTGGAGATCTCTTTATTTAGATTTTGTCTTCCTATGAGATATCCTCAGGTTTGGTTATGTTTTGGTGTTTATACTGCTCTTCAATCTATTCAGCATAATATTTGAGGATCTTCTTACTGCCCAACCTTCTTTTGGGGGCTTGATCCCCAGCACCACTAAGAGAGGAGAAAATGAGCCTTACTGTCAATCTAAACAATTTGTTCATTCAGTGGATCAACATGTCCTTCAGTAGTTCTGGGGTGATGAAGACAGTTGGTGAAGATGTTACATAAAACTTTAAGCATTAGGAATCTTGGAGTCTTCCTGAGGTAGGAGATTTCAAATTCAACACTAGTTGCTCCTGAACCATATATCCTAGGGAAAATCTCGAGAAAAAGCAAGAGGACTTTGTGACGCTTGGCTGTGCAATCTTTAGTAACTCTTTGTGTCTCAGCTCTTTCATTTAGAAAGTGAAAATTTATCTGAATATTATAATAAAGAGCCTTTAAGTTCTCACATTCTATGATTTTGGCCTAGCACTGAAATTATTGGGACAAACGGCTTTGCTTTTGGTAGATGTTACCTAATTGCCAATGAAGGGAATGTTTTCTACAAACTTCACCAGTACTGTTTTGGCATTTCATCTTTGTTAAGCAAAAATTTGTATATATTATATATATAAATATATTTTTGGTATCGGGGATCGAACTCGGGACCTTGCACTTGCTAGGCAGGCAGTGAAACCACTGAGCTAAATCCCCGGCCCTGTATATATTATTTTGTATTTTATATTTTAATTAATTGGAGAGGTTGAGCAGCTTTTCATGTATGCTAATTTGAATGTATTTTTTTCTTAAAATGATTTTATAACTTGAGATTGTGGTAAGATATTACAAGAGTTACCTCATCTAAGTTGTATCTGATTTATCAAAGTACTTATTATTATTATTTACAGTGAGATAAATTTCATTATTTAGAAATAGAAAGCACATGGAAAAAAGTAACTTTTCAGAAATAGCTTTAACTTAGAAAAAATAAAATATAACTCTTACACAAAGCTACTGAAATAAATAGAAAGCAAAGCAATCTAGATATAAAACAAAACTTGCAGCTACTTGTGATTTGTGTACCAAGAAGATGATGAATTTAATCAAGAATCTGAACTGAAATTCACCAGTGTCATTGACTGTAGTTACTTTTTTTCTCAAAATTGTAATGCCAACTATTTTTATGCTTTAGAGAATGAACATGCTCATGTTGTACATGTATTTTAAAATAAAAATATCTTTTGGGGGGATAATATATCCCTTTACACTAATGAAAAATGTAGTGCCTTCATTTGTTATTACACAGTAGGGCTGTTGAATGCCACTGTTGAAGCCTGTTGATTGAAAATGATTTCTTCTATTGCTCGTTGGTTTATATACTCTTGGTTATCAAACTCATAATACCATTTTAAATTTCTCAAAATTCACAAATCATTCATTAAATCATTTATGTTGTTGATAACAACAATTTTTTTATGCCTGGTTGGAAAGACTAAAACCAGAGTTTCAAAGAGGAATTTTGGTTTTCAGGGCTGCTGCAAGTCTTGAATTTGAGTCCTAATCTTTCCACTTAGAATGACCTTGAGCTAACTATTGAATTTATAAGGCCTCAGTTTTAGCATGTGTAAATTGGGAACAATAATACAATTTATCTCAGAGTTTGTTGACAATATTAGCTGAATTTATGCATGTGAAAATGCTTAGCTTATTGTCTGGAAATTTATTAGTGATTAATAAATATTATTTTTTGATCCATCCTTGTATTAGAAAGCTCTTTGCAATAATTATAATGGAAATTAAAATCAAAATAATAAGATCCCAAGAGCTTTTGGTTCAACAGGTTCCTGGGTTAGGGCCTGAGGACATATGTGCCTTTTAACACGTCTCTAGGTAATGCTGATGCTGGTGGCCCAGGGACCATTTGGAGAACCACTGTTGTCATATATTATCTTATAAAATCTTTCTCCTTGCATTTATTATCATCTGGAAGTGTCTTGATGATGTCATTTGTTTACCTGTTTAATGGTTGTGTTCTCCCACATCGAAGCTTCCTGAGGTCGGGATCTTCTTTAAAAGGCAGTAGTGCCTGACAGCAAGTCAGACACCCACACTTATCTCCTGAAGGGGAGTGCAAACACCTTAGGAAGGTGGGTAAAAGGTAGCAACCACAAATCAGGACTCAGGAGAACAGCTGTCCTGTGTGGATGAGTGTCAGGTCGGGATGAGAAGGAGGCCCAAGGTGGGTTTAGGGGAGCTGGTGATGTTTGCTTTTTTGACCTGGGTTCTGGCAGTAGAGGAACACATACGATTCATGCACGTTTCTGTACGCACGTCATACTTCAATATAACGTTCGAAAGGAAAAAGTGAGCTCACTGAGTTTAGGATGAAGCAGGAATAAGACTTCTTGCCTTTGAAAACATGGTTATCAACCAAAGAAGATTTTGTCTTCCCCATTTTCCTCTCCACCCAAGCGGGAACTTGGCCATGTCTGGGGACATTTTTGGCTGTCACAGCTGGGGAGGGGCCCTACTGGAGCACAGTGGGTAGAGACCAGAAATGCTGCTAAATATCTTACCCTGCACTGGACAGTCCCCCTCCCTGATAAGGACTCATCAGTAATTCTGAGACCGAGAAACTCTGTCCTGAAAGAACCTGTCTGAGAGACTTCAGGATCACTTGAACATTAATTTCATCCACCACAGCCTTTGCTGACACAGAGTCTTATTTACTGGATTCGGACAATGTTTCCTTTCCCAGGGGGTCGTCTGAGAGCAGCAGTGAATTTCATTTGCCACCTCGTAAATCTCTGAAATGGAAAACAGATCTGAATGTTCCCCTCTCTCTCCTAGTCTTTGAAGCTCTCTGAAGTGGGCTACGGCAGTAAGCTCACAACAAATTCCCCAGACACAATTTAAATGTCATTTCAGGCCTGGGACCAGGGCATGAATATTTCAGATGCAAATTGTTTGGGTCGTGCCTAAATCTTTTATAGATTTTACTAGATGAGAAAAATGAGTCACTACTTTTTGATAAAGTTTGCCTTCCCTCCATATTATTAACAAACCCAGCCAAGTGAACCAGACTGTATCTGCCAGAGAGAATAGGATGCTTGTTTGGGGACGATATTAGATTCTGTTCCCAGCATGCCATATTTATGGTTCCAAAACTGAAGAACAGGTAGGAGATTTGTCCTAGGTCAGCGTGTCCTTGACAGCCAGTGCAGCATCAAATACATCTGGGCAGGGATGGGGAGCAGAAGTGAAGTGAAATAATCTAACCCTAGGGGAAGAATTAGGTGTGCTCATTGTTGATTGTATAAAATATTGGAATTATGAGACCTTAACACTAGTGAGTAATCCTTTCCTGTTCTCCAGTTTGCACCTCAGGGCATGGATATAATTCAGAGAGAAATAAAAAGGCACAATTTGGGAAGTTGGAGGGGGGGGGCTGGGACTTAACAATTTAAAATTCCATGGACTCTAGAAAAATGAATATTTAAATCTTTTTGGAAGAAATTAAACCTTCTATGTCTCACTCCCAGTCCCTACCCAGAAATTAATTTTGAATGTTAACATGAAAGCAACCTTTCTCTTCTCTGAATGTTGCTTTTGATTTTGACAGGGTATCTAAAAGGCTGCTATTAGACAAATTTTCATTAACTAATAAGCTAGTTCTTGGGCAAAACATGAATTTTTTGTCATCTCATGCGAAAACGAAAAAGCCATAATTAGGAAGAAAATCACTAATTGTAAGGCACAAAATTTGTTTGCTAAGAATAGTCATTAAGGAGCAACTAAGGCATTAGTAACTTCAATATCAGAAAATAACTATTAAGTTGCAAGTGGAATGGAGGCATTTGGCTAGGCATAATAATGGCTTTACATTTACAGGTCTGTAATTGTGGTTTGATTTGAGGCATTGTTGGCACTTTTTAAGGAACAATATACACTGGGGCTAACTACTTAAAGTCCCATAGCTTTTGGGTTCCAAATTACAGACTCAAGTTTTAATTTCTAGAGAACATTTCTGTGGGCAGAGCTCCTCAACTATATTGTCAATGCTGTTATTGCTTTAGGATTGTGATGAATTGGGCAGCACCAGGACAAAGAGTAATGCTTTTGTGGCCCAGACAGTTTAAGGATGCCAGTTTTGCATGCAAAGTGCTTGGTGTCTGAAATCAGTCTGAAGTTTGTGCACCACCTTCTGATATACTTCCTTTCTAAGAAATAGCTTGCTTGTTTTTGTCTTCTGACAGATATATTCCTTGGAGAAAATTTTGAAAATGCAGAAAATTTTAATGAGGCAATTAAAAATTTTCCTTAATTTTCATCAGCAGGAGATAGCCAGTTAACATTTTAGTATATTTTTTTCTTTTTTTTTTTAGTGAATTGTAAACTTTTTGTGTTAATTTGAATGGGATCATGTAGAATACTCCCTGCTGATCTGCTTTCATAATTGAACATTATATTTGTGAGATTTACTTACCATGTTATATATAGTTATATTCTTTTTTCATTTCTGTGTAACATTCCATCACATCAAGGTTTTTTTTTGTTTTAAGCTTTTAGTTATTACTATAAATAAAGTACAATCATTCTTAAAAGTGTCTTTTGTGGATTTTCACTAATTTCCTTTGGAGCTGTGGCTTTGTGTATGTGTGTATGTAAATGTAGATCATGCTTTGTACAGAATACTGAGTTCACATTATATCTCTCCATCTTCATCTCATCCCTCGCTCTGCAACCTTATCAGTCACAAGATCCCAGTGTTGGCCCACAAATCATCATGTATTAGTATTCCTGCCATGTTCAGACATCGCTGGGGGGCAGTCTCAGGGACACAACATGGCTGTCTATGTTAGATAATTCTTAAACCCCTAGATGTGTACTTTTATTCTTTTGTCATCAGGCCCAGCATATCTCCAGCCAGCTTAGCCTGAGAGTCAGCCCGAGTTACTAGCCTGGCATCCAGGAGGAAAGATATGGGCAGCTTTAAGGGGGACACGGTGCCTTTTGCCTCACTGGGGAGAAGCTTCTGCAGTGTCTTCCAGCACAGTGGAGCTCTTCAAACACCCAGAGACCAGTGAGTTTGCAGAGTCTTTCTCCGAGCCACCCATCCAGATGCCTCTGCATCACGTTTCAGTTTCTTGTGTCCCCCCACCAGGGCCCTGGCCTTTCCATAACACTCCAGCCTTGGCTGACCACTTGAATGCCTCCGAGCTCTGTAGCTCTGACAATTAGGCCATCAGTCTGCTTCTAAGCTCTGTCTGCCCTTCCATGGGAGGACACAAAGGCCTCTTTGTTAGCTACCACTAAAGCTCTCTGGGTCTCATGTTGCCATTAACTCTTTGACAACAGACTTCAGTCTCTTGTTATCACTTTGCGGGACATCAATAGAAGTAGGCAGTACCCAGCCAATTCCACTGACTTTGAAAGCATTGTTGACACCTTATTTTTCAGTTGCCTCACATCATTACACTTTCTACAGCCTTCCCTTCTTACGTCACCATTAGTGAAATTTTTAGCCAATCTCAAACCCCATCTTCTCGTCTGTTTGCTTGGACCACTTCTGACCTCACTTGTGTTGGTCTCAGTCTTCTGAGGAGCAGACACAATGACAGGATCAAATATGCAAGGATCTTATTAGGGGAAATGCCTGTGAAAGAAAAAGGAAAATGAGCCAGAGAGCGCTGGAGAGGCCATCAGACCACAGTGCATAGTCTGGCCCAGAGCGAGGGAGAAAGGGGTGAAAGTTTGGGTGCATGCATTCTGGACTGTTGTGTCACGAAGCAAAACTCTTAAAGCCACCGGGGAGTTCGTGAGCCAAAGTTGGCTATCCAAGTTCGGATTCTGACCATCCTTGGACATGGGTTGGAAGCATTCTGTGGGAAGTATGGCCTCTGCAAATTCAGTGATAGGTTTTCAGGGGCCAGTGCTTGGCCTTGGTCAATTATATTCCCTGTAGCTCAAGTCTTGTGAGGTTCATTCTGGTGACCACATACAGGATCAGCGTAATATCTGGAGCAGGGTAATTTTCCATAAATCAGCTACCATTGTTATTCATTCTCTATGTTCTTTGACTCATAGTGTGTCTCTGATTTTTAGTTTCATAAACACATCTACTTTGAGCATGGATGTAATTCATTGTTTCCTAAGGAGAGATACCTGGAATTGAATGAGCATTTCACATTCTGGATACAGGGCTGCCAATCGCCTGCATGAAGGGTGGTCCTCACTCATAGTTCCCCAGGAGTCCAGGAGGTGCCCGCTTCTTCTTACCCATCTCAAGAAGTACATCTGTCCTCTGGGTCTATGAAAGTTCATGTTGATCAAATTCGAGGACACGTGGGATTCACGACACGAGCTGGTGGTAAAGAGGGGAAGGCAATGATTTGTATGTGGGCTTAGCTTGGCTGCGGTGGATAGGCCAGGAGGAGGCATGGATTGTCCGCATGCCTCAGTGGGGAGGCTCCTCCTAGGAACCTCCTTGTGTCATCCTTACTTTGGAAGGGAATCGTGTGTTTCTCAGTTGAGGCTCTTTCTGGACAGTGTCAGACGGTGAACTCTGTGGGGTGGAGCATGTGGATTCTACTCAAAATCTGCCATGTTTTCGGCACTTAACGTAGAGCCTGGCATGTTGAAGGCACTAAGTCAATAAAATAGTCGTATGTTTACATTTGATTTTTGGGGAAAGAGATACAAGAGCTCTAGTGCTGCCCAGGGCACCTTGTTTGAATGTCAGTGTGCAGTAGTGGGAAGCTCTTCACCTGAGGGTGGCGCCTGGCTCTGTGGGCGGATTACAGGACCTCCTTGAGCCTCTACCTCATTATCTGCAAAATGTAGATGCAGCTAGAAGTAGGCTTCCCTCCCTCCCTCCCCCTTTCTCTCTTCCTTTGTTTCTCTTTCTTCTTTCCTGACTGTTTTCTATATCCTCTTTCTACAAAACTGGTCTGTCTGTGGGGAATTATCTCTCCACCACGATGTGCCCTGTGGGGTGGTAATCCACAGGTCCCATCTACCCCCTGCTCTAGAAAGTGAATAGGTCCCCAAGACCTCTTCTGCAGTTGCTCCCTCTTCAAGTTCTAGAATAGGCCAGGAGCAGGCATGTAACATTGAGCTCTGAGCAGAGGCACAAAATCACAAGATCCCGTGGCTGCAAATTCAACCTGATTGGTTGTGGCGGGGAGAGTTAGGGGAGAAGGACAGGTAGTTTTTTCTACCAAGAGAACCCATCTGTCTCTTCAAATCACAGATCTTTAATATTCCCTCTAAGGAGCTCCTTTTAAGAAATTCTTTTTCTACTTTTGTCAATTTCTGTTGCTTGTAACTAAAGACTCCCAACTGATAAACATCCATGCCCCAAGGTTTCTCTCTGTGTGTGTGTGTGTGTGTGTGTGTGTGTGTGTGTGTGTAGAGAATTAAATGAGAGTGAATGCCAGCCAAGTCAGCGTCTGGGAAGTCTGGGGTTGGGGTAGGATGGGTAAAAATACTGATATCCAGCTTCTTTTTTTTCTTTGGGAACTGTCCCGTTCTTTGAACTGCAATTTCTTTTTTACTTACGACATGCTTTATAAAAATGGTGTAATTATCCATGCTGATAGGCAGTGCTGTAGAATTTCTCTGGACAATGGGAATTGCAAGGGTCTGGGAATTAATTTATCATCTGTTTTGAAGATGTGTGCAGGGTGTGGGGTGGAACTTTTTGCTTATGGCTCAAAAATTGATTCTAGTTGCTGTTTTGACTATTGGTTCAGCCAATGCTGCTTTTTTTTTTCTATTTCTCTATTTCATTTTTTAAAAAGTGACTTGGACAATGGCATATTTGATCCCACTTCAAATGTAATTAATCAAATATTTAAAATATGTGGTCATGTAATTGGATGATTTACAAAACACCTTGCAACCAACAATTTCAGTTTTACTCAAAATATTGAGTAAAATATTCTCTAGCAAAGGTGAAGCTTGAAAATCTGAATAATTCTCTTCAATACTGAAATATTGCTTGACTCTGAAGACAGAGTGACATCTATAGCACAGAGGTTAAGGGAATTGGCTGTGGAGTTAGGGAGACGTGGGTTTAAATCTTAGCTTTGCCACGCTAGTCTCTCACTACAGGAAAATTACTTTCTGGACAGTAAAAGGGAATTATAACACCATTAACTTAGATTTACTTGACTTCATTCCTCAGACCTTTGTCTTGGGGGAATTTCCCCTAATATGTCACCTCAATCTCAGTCCAGGGTGCATTCATTTTTTTATACTGCTTCATACAACTGTATTTATTTAGTCTAAAACCTACTATATTCTACACAAGTACACTCTTTTATTAGATTATTTGATTGCATGTTCTCCAATACCTAGCCCCACCCTGGACTGTAAGCTCTATGAGATTAGGGACAACTATAGGTATCTTCTTTACCATTCCATTCTCAGTGCCTAGTTCCTGGTTGGTGCTCTATAAGTACTTATTGAATGAATGAATCCATGAGAAATAATTTTATATAGAGGATTCATCAAGATCATTTATAAAAAGTACAGAGTTTGGTACATAGTAGGAAGTAAGTAAATGTAGCCTTCTCCCACAAAAAGCAAAAGCAAAACCCCTAAAGAACCCCAACAAACAAACTTCACAATATGCAAAAACAAATATTTGAATGTCACCATCATTAGATACTAACTTTTCAGGATAATTAAGCTCCTGGAATAAACCACAGGCAATTTTAGTTATTTAAAATAAAGGTTTACTTTTTGCTCAAGTGGCATTTACATTGAGATTTGGGCTCATGAAGGCTCCATGATTTCCATAAGGTAAGAGAGAAAAATTAGGCATGACTGTCCCCTGGTATACGTTCTTAAACATTTGCTAAAGAGCCTCATTTTACAGATTAGAGATTGAGAACCAGAGACAGCAAGAGACTTGTATTAGGTCACTGTCTTAGTTACTTTTTTTGTTGCTGAGACAAAATACTTGACACCTATAAGTTAAAAGAGGAAAGGTTTATTTTGGTTCATAGTTTTTAGAGGTTTCAGTCCATAGTCGTCTGGCTCCCAGGCATGGTGGCATAGCAGAGGGGCAACAAATAGGAGAAACAGTCCATGGCAGAGCAGACAGAAGGGAGCAAAGCAAAGCAAGATTCCCTTTGCCAGGAAGCAAAGTACCTCTATACTGAAAACTACTGCACCCTGAAAAAGGAGATTGAGGAGGATATAAGAAAATGGAAAGACATCCCTTGCTCCTGGGTAGGAAGAACCAATATAGTGAAAATGGCCATACTTCCAAAACTACTGTATAGACTTAATAAAATGCCAATTGAAATTCCAACAATATACTTCACAGAACTAGAGAAAACAATCCAAAATATCATTTGGAACCAGAAGAGACCTAGAATAGCAAAAGCAATTCTGGGCAACAGAGACATGGCTGTGGGTATCACAATACTCAACTTGAAGCTATACCACAAAGCTACTGTGATAAAAAAACAGCGTGGTACTGGCAAAGAAACAGAACTGAGGATCCATGGAATAGATAAGAAGATGTAGAAAAACTTCAGACATACTCAGCCACCTCATCTTTGACAAAGGAGCCAACCACCCTCACTGGAGGAAAGATAGCCTATTTAATAAGTGGTATTGGAAAAACTGGATTTCAATCTGCCAGAGATTAAAACTAGACCCATATCTATCACCATCCACTAAACTAAGATCAAAGTGGATTAAAGATCTAAGTATTAAAACAGAAACACTAAACTTGCTGGAAGATAAGTTAGGTGGGAACTCTTAAAGATATTGGCATAGGAAAAGACTTTATGAACAAAACCTCAATAGCATGGGAACTAGCAGAAAAAATCAACAACTGGGATTTCGTCTTATTAAAAAGCTTCTGCACTGCAAGAGAAACTACCAACAGAGCTAAGAGACAACTTACCACATGGGAAAAAATTGTTGGCAGCTGTAACTCAGACAAAGAACTACTATCAAGAATATATAAAGAACTGAAAAAAATCAGACCCCCCAAATTCAAAGACCCAATTCAAAAATGGGCATCTGAAATGAACAGACATTTGTCAGACAAAGAAGTAAAAGCAACAAATAAGCATATGAAAAAATGTTCAACATCACTGGTCATTCAAGAGATGCAGATGAAAACAACACTGAGATTCTATCTCACCCTGGAAAGAGTGGCTGCTATCAAGAAATCAACCAATAACAAATGCTGGCAGGGGTGTGGAGAGAAAGGAACCCTTCCCCATTGTTGGTAGGAGTGCAGACTGGTGCAACCACTGTGGAAATCTGTATGGAGATACCTCAAAGAACTAAGGCTGGAGGTCCCATTTGACCCAGCTATTCCCCTGCTGAGTATTTTCCCAAAAGAATTAAAAGAATCATACCACAGAGATATATGTCCACCCATGTTTATAGAGGCACAGTTTGTAATAGCTAAAGCTTGGAAACAGCCCAGGTGCCCATCAAATGGAAACTGGATAAAGAAGATGTGTTTTTTTTTTTGTTTTTTTTTAATAAAATGGAGTACTACTCAGACATAAAGAATGAGAAACTAGAGTCATTTATAGCTAAATGGATGCATATTGAGGCCATACTCTTAAGTGTAATAAATAGGACACACATGTGTAAATACCAAATAGTTTCTCTAGTGTGATAAACTGACAGTGTAAATAAGGATTAAAAGGATTAATAACTAATAATTGATACTTTGAAATAGGAAAAGGTCCATAGGGGTAGGAGTGGTGGGAGGAGATGGGGAAAGGAAAGAATGGAAAGGAAAAATTATGAGCAAAGGAAAACAATGGAAACGAAGTCTATTTAAATAGGGAAGGGTGGAGGGGTGAAGGGTGCACAGGTTATGGGGAAAAAATAAGAACCAAGTTACATCATGCACAGGTACAAGCACCCAATGATAAATGTAAACGTATTGTATATCTAAAATGTACCAATAAAAGAATTTAAGCCAAAAAGAAAGAAAGAAAGAAAGAAAAAACAATCCCCTTTGCCTTTTATCCTACCCAGGCTACAAGCCTTTTGGGTGATGCCACCCACACCCAGGATGGGTCTTCCTGTTATCCACAGGCAGACCTATGCTAAACCAATCAGCAGACTAATTTGGTACTACACACCCTTAATCCCAGCACACCCTAGATTCAGCCAGTTCTGAAAAGCCCCACCTATGAACCCGTGAGGCTTTGGGTGGACATCTAGATACAAGCCATAACAGTCACACAGCAGTTTGGCAGTGGAACCCTCAGCTCTGACTCAGGCCTCTGTATAAATTGAGCCCAACTCCTGCGCCCCTGACTGCTTGTCAAGAAGCAGCAGCTCAGGATCCCTATGCTTCAGGGCTCTGTCTCTGCTCTCTGCTAACTTTCCTGGGTCTTAAACCACCAAGGCACTCAAGGGTCAAAAGGCTTGGTGTCCTTTCTGATTCCTTTTCATTGTTGTTCACTAACTTATTCCAGGTTTCCTAATATAGTAGCTAGCACATAGTTTATGCTTAATAAAATATTAATTTAACATATGTGTAAACAAATGAATGAAGCATATATCAGTATATTGTGACATTATATGGTGTAGTTGGTATCGTCCTTTCCTCGTGATACAATCTCATGTATCTTTGTACTTGTGGAAATGCAGAAGACATGTACAAAAGCATTTATTGTATCCTGACAACGGTGGGAAGGAGGAGGTGGCCACTGCCTGGGGAAGAAAGGCCAGGGGTTGAGCACATTCATCAAGTGGCTCCTCAAACTGCCTTTTCCCCCCGGCTCTGTACCTGATGCACAGATGTCCTGGGCTGAGTCAGCCTAGATACTGTGAGAGCCCCAGGGAACAGCACCTGCCTGACCTGGTGTGCACCTGTGCTCTTCCCAGCCTGAGAGTGGGAAAGAGGGGGGAAGGAAGGGAGGGGAAAAGGAGGGAGACAGAGAGAGAATGGCGGATGATACAAGGGAGATTGCTAGCTGCATGAAGGGGGGGCCACAAAGACCCAGTGAAGACAGGAGAACAAGGAGAAAGATGGGACTCAGTGAAGCTTTTTGGGCATTTGTGGTTCTGTTCATTTTAACAGGGACAGAAATGCAGAAACGGACTCCTCAGCTGCCCACTGGTGTCCACTGCCTGCCACTCTGCCAGATGGTGGCCCCAACTAGCCCATTGCCTCTGAGCCTTGTTTATTGGCCTGAAATCTGGAGCCAGGAGGGGTTCCTACTGGGAAAGTTGTGGCAGAAACATCCATCTAAAGCCTGGACTTGGCTTCCAGCCACCACAGCAGGATGGAGTGATGGCAGAGTGTGACAGTCCTGCAGATTCCTGACACATGAGGGTGGGGTCTTGTTCTACCTGTGGCAAAGAGGGTCCTTCCTGTCACTTAGGGACGGAAGTCCTGGCCTTCTTCCTGGCCACTACAGACAAAATTTACACTTCTCCCTCCCCTGGCAGATTTCCTAACACCACTCTGGCTGTTTTAACCAGAGTTCAGCTCTTTATGATACTGAGGTTGCCAATTATCAGGAATGCTGCAAGGGCTATCTGATTTGATCCCATCACAATGCTATGAGGAAGGCACTTCCATCTTCCACTTTCACAGGTTCAGTAACCGAGCCTCAGGGAGGTAAAGAAACTCAGCCGTAATCCCATTTCCGTATGTAGCACAGCCTCACCTCTCCCGCTGTGCTTTTTTGGTCACTGGGCTGCCCTGCCCAGCCCAGCCTATTTTATAAATGAAGACATTGCGGCTCCTCAGATGAAAGTTGCAGAATGAGGATTTGAACTCAGGTCTTCTATTTTCAGTACCTTTGTTCTTATCCCCCATTCATAGGATGGGGTTTTCCGGAAGCATGGTCTTCCTCCATAGGCCTTGGAATGCATTGGTGGCTCTTCATGAAGTAATGAAAAGTTCCAGTAGAACTATACACTTCAAAATGGTTTAGATGGCCTAAATATCCAGAAATAGATAAAATAAACGTGGCAGATATACACAGTGGAGTACTTTTCAGCCATAAAAAGGATGAGATCCTGCCATTTACAACAACGTGGGTGGACTTGGAGGTCATAGTGTGAAGTGAGATGAGCCAGGGACAGAAAGACAAACCCCACATGAGCTCGCCCATACGGGGAATGCCGAAAAATCCGATCTGGAAGAAGCAGAGCAGAGCAGTGGTCAACAGAGCCTGGGTGTGGTAGGGGACGGGGGAGATGGGGGAAGACAGGCTCACGGACAAAGTCACAGCCAGATGGCAGGAATCCGTTCTGGTGTTGGATGACAGAGTAGTGATTTCTCTCAACAGTGCTGTATCCTGCAATTCAGAGTAGCTAGAAGAGAGGATTTGAATACTCTCCTCACAAAGAAATGGAAAGCGTTTGGGATGATGGTTAAGCTATCCTGCACTGATCGTTACACAGTGGGTAAAGGGGCCGACACATCAAGCTGTGCTCCATAAAGATGTGCTATTATTACGTGTCAATTAAAAATAAGTGAAGAAGTGGTTATGATGGTAGATGTGATACTATGTGTATCTCTCCACCAAACAATTAGAAGAGAAAGACCCCAGAAGGCACCCCCTAGCGGGCGGGGGGTGCATCCTCATATAGTCACTGGGCTACTTTCCTGCCTCAACTTCTCTTCCTCTCTCCATTGATCTCATTCCCACTGCTGTGGCTTCTGCATAGGCACCGTTTCTATTGCCTGTGTCTTCTGGTGCCTGCTGACCACTCATTTCTTCGTGGAACCTCACTGCTTCTTTGTCTCTGTCTCTATCCTTATTTCTCACTATGTCTTCATATTTGATCTCTAGTCAGCCTTCCTAAGGGAAAAGACCAGATGGGATGGCATCTTACTTTGGGTCCCCCCGAAGCAAGCTCTCTAATGGATGTCTGCCTGCAGGAATTTTGGTGGAGAGCTTTTAGGATCAGCACCGTGGAGGGGGCACAGTGGGATGTAGAACACCAATATTTTTAAGCAAATGGTGCTTTGGGTCTGGAATGGGCACTCAGTTGTCCCCTTCAGGCAAGCAGGTTAAATCCTTATGTCTTGATATGGACACATCACTGGATGTGGGCGTAAGGCTGGGCGAGGTAGTTGTCTTTCAGCCAGGAAGATTCTCTGAGGGCCAGTCAGCTGAGGTCTATAGGCTCCCAGAGCTCCAGGAAACTGGGGTCATGCCAGTCCCCACTCTGGAAGAGGAACGTGGCCCACAGCACCCTCTACAGGTGGAATGAGTCCAGCCACCCTTGGGGTCACCTCACTGCCCTAGTCTCTCCTGTCTTATCCGTTCCATGAAATGTAACTGTGGTTTCAGGGTTTGTGACCTGGGGCAAGGTGACCACACGTAGGAGTGGCCTGAGGCTTTGCGCAGGTGGGGCTGGGGTCTAACCTTCAAGCATCTTGGATTCTTCACCAAAGATTTTTTTTTCACTTGCTAAGTCTAGGTCTCTGTCCTCTCCAGCAATTCTCCATGAAGGTAAAACTGAGATGGAAACACACTGATGCTACCTGGTACCAATATAGTATTGTCAGTCAAACCCTCCTCTCTCTCTGCTGCAGTGAAGATGTGGCAGGGCTCCCATCTTTCCTTTCCTTAATTAATTTCCAAATTCAGCCTCCCAGGATGGTACCTTGGCTGGCTTTCCAAGTTCAGCCTCCCAACCTTAATTTAATGCTTCCAGGGTGGTGAGAACTTATGTTTTCCATCTACTAGTTGGCATCTGGCTGGTTTTCTCATCCTGAGGAACTTAGTTTTATTAATGCCAAACCTTTGTACATTGCATTTGAGTTGTCAAAAGTCATGCATATTCATACCATTTCCAGTCTTTTTGGAGAAGAGTCCCTCACCTACTCCAGGACAATGTTGGTATTTAGAGGGATCCAGCTGTGGCCCATATCAAAATTATCAACCATAGGATTTTCTTTATATAACTCAGGATTCAAAGGGCCCTGGATGGGAATAGCTAGTGGATTCTTAAAGTGGGTTTGGATGATTCAGAGTGTACTCAGCTTTGCCCAGGCAGCCTAGTGTGAGGTCTTGGACGAAAACTTTCTCACCTCTCTTTCCAAGATTGAGCCAAGGAGTCTATTCTTAGAGCAGATATCTTTCCAGTCCTGTGTTGGCAAATCATATGATTGATTTTTCACAGTCCTTCTTGAACAGAAGAATTTTTTTGCTGTAATTCAAATAGAAACACGGTTACGATAACCTAAGGCATCTAGCTAGGGTTAGTTCTTGGCAGCACAATGACATGCCAAGATATATTTTCACTTCCACTTCTTATTTTCACAACTCTATTCTTTTTCACCAACTTTGATTGTTTCCCACGAGTTACCTGACTTCAGGTAAGCTGAACATCCTGGGCCTCATCAGCCTGGTGCAATGGAAGCCACTTTGAGGTAAATCTCCAGATGATAAAGGCCCATAGCTTTGGTCTCTTCCACTGGACCCCATATGTTTCCAGGAGTCCTTTGGGGGTGTCTCATGTGTGCTGGAAACTATCCTGCTCTGGTTTTCTCATCCAAGTCCTTTATTCTGAAATGGGCCTCCTGAAAACCATTGGAGGCACCAGATCTCCACTGCTGAAGACTTCCAGAATAACTCAATGCCCTGACACTCTAGTGCATGGGTACTTTGGATTCTTTTGCATGTGCTATGGTCCCTTCAGTATGCTGGGGTTATGCCCCTCTGCTGCAATGGAAGGACAGCCCTCTGCCCAGCCTTGCATTCATTATGGTTATCAGACTGTCAGAGCAGCTATGTACTGAACCTCTTAGTTAACTGTCAGTTTCTTTCCACTGAGGTGCAAAATACAGAGACATAGACCAGTCTAGCTTCTCATGTCTCGAAGCTCATGAGAACTTATACCAAAAGAATCATAGGATGTCTGGATTTTTCTCCCTTGTGTGCAAGGCTCAGAAGTCTATGTGTTACCCTTAGAAACAGAAGGTAGCTGGGAATACTGGTGTATGCCTGTGATCCCAACCCACTGGGAAGCCAAGGTAGGATGAGCAAAAGTGCAAGCCCAGAGTGGGCAACTTGGAGACTTAGTGAGAAACTGTCCCACAAGTTACAATAAAAAAGGACTGGGGATGTAGTTCAGTGTGAAGGCTCTGGGTTCAATCCCTAGTACTGCAAAAAAGAAAAGAAAAAGAAGGAAAAGGGGAAGGGAGGGAGGAAGGGAGGGAAGGTGAGAGAGAGAGAGAGAGAAAGGGAGAGAGAGAGAAGGTATAGTATTTAGCTTTCAGTTACTGTGACAAAATACCTGGGAAAATCAACTTAAAAGAGAAAAGATTTTGGCTCATGGTTTCTGAGGTTTCAGTCCATGGTCCATTGTTTTGGGCCTGATGTGAGGCTGAACGGGGAGCATGTGGTGGAATAAATTTATTCTCATGGTAGCTGGGGAGTAGGGAGAGAGAGAGAGAGAGAGGCAGAGAGAGAGACAGAGACAGAGAGACAGAGACAAAAAGAGGCAGAGAGAGAGAGAGAGAGAGCGAGTGCGCGAGAGAACACCAGAAAGAGGCAGAGAGAGAGAGGGGTACACTGCTTTGACTCACTCCCTTCAACTAAGCCTCACCACTTAAGTTTCCATCACGTCCCAGTAATGCCAAATTCATCAGACGATGAATTCATTAATGGATTAATCTACTGTTGAAGTTCAAGTCCTCATAATCCAGTTCCAAAAGGCCCACCTTTGAACATTGTTGTAATGGGGACCAAACCTCCAAACATGAACTTTTGGGGGACATTACTGATGTGAACCATAACAAGAGGGCACAAGGGGAGGAAGCACCATGAAACAGGTACTGGAAAACAGACTTGGTAACTCATGTTCAGTCACATGCATCAATCGAGCTGTCCAGGCTATGCTTTCAGGGATGTTGTATAAGCTTCTTGTGGTGGAAGGAGAAGAGTGAGTTTATGCCAGATTAACAGCAGCAAAATGATGACATTATGGTCAATAATAAAATAATCAAGCAGCAACAGATGGAAGGGAAGAATTCCAGTTACGCCAGAGAACAGTTAGTGACATAAACTGTTTGGGGTCTTAACTGGTCAAACCAAATCCAATCCTACTAGCCAAAAGAGAGCAAGAAGACTATTATCAGCCAGAAACATGTGCCAATCAATCCTACTGTTCAGCAAAAACAGTCCTTTTGGCAGCTGATGGTGGGGGTAGCAATTTATAAGCATGACCCTCCACTCACCATCAGAGAGGCTTGTTTGTTCAGTGACACCAAATAAATCAGAATCAGATGAAATTTTCTTTTGCCTGTTGGTTTTCTTTATTAATGGAACCTTTTAGAGATCTGTTTATACTTTTTACTTGTACAAAATCACAATACTTCACACAAAAGGAGCAGATGGTCCTGAAAGCACTGAATTGCATCTCGTGTAAATGGTGCTAACAGAGCCTTGTTTTGGATGTAAAGGAACTTGAATCTAATTGCGGGGCTGGTTGCTCCAATTCTGCATAACTATGTGTTTCTTTGTCTGTGTTTTCCCCCCTCAAATTGAATACTTCTCTTTGAGCGCCTGTCAAATACCTCCTCTGGGAAACTAAGTGGAGTAAGCAAGACCAAGATTTAATACTGCAATTTTATGGGAGTGGTGTCTTTAGGACTCTGAGGGCCTCCCCATCTACAGCTCCATGCTAAGGTGCTATATTTGATGGCAGATGCATTCCCCACCTGGCCTCAGGTGATGGGCAAAGTCTGGTGCTGGAGCCATAAGTAGCCAATGAGGTAGCCTCAAGTGAACATCCTATCTCCATATAGGATTATGACCCATTGGCCCAGGGACCTTCCCTTTCCACAGACTTTGAATGTGAGGCAGGCTCATAGGGAGTGTGACATGAGTTCACCCGAGGCGGACTCTCATCTGTTTTCTTTCTTTGTTCACTAGCATCGCCTATTACAGTACTCAATGTGTGCAGGGTGTGGGGACATGGACCACGGGGTGAAAGATTTTGTTGTAGTCAGGGTTAGGCAAGGGAATACATTAAATATAGGACACATAATTTATAGGATTATTTTATGATAATTACCCTAAATGTCAAATGCAAAGGAGTGCAAGAGAGATGAACCTCACACTAAAGGCCCAAAGAATCCAGCTGAGCGCCTGGATCCCAGCAATGTCCCACGCAAGTCGAGCTAAAGGCTTAGAGTCCAAGGCAATGCCCTCCATGAGTCTAGTGAGCGGCCCAGAGCCCACGGCAATGTCTCTGTCTCATGCTTTCCCGTATTGAGGATCTGCACCTGGAGGGCCCAAAGGCCAGTAATGGAAGCCAGAAAACCTATGCCGGTGAGGTGAAGGATTTGTACCACCAGGTTGAGGGATCCACATTAGAGCCAGTAAGTGATGCTCATGGTGAAGATCAGAGCTCCCCTGATGAGAACAGCAGCCATTCCCAGGGACAGCGAGGCCCCGAGCTCCTCCTCTGATAACTACAGCCTAGTTCACATCAGGAAAACCATCTGCAGCGAGCTTCTCCTAGAAAATCAACAGGCCAAGATCTTCCCCTTCAGGTCTCTTTTTATAGCTATTGGCAACAATCCTCAGGTGGATCCTCCACCCCCAGACCACTCTGATTAGTTCAGCTGGGCGTTACAAGTTGACCATTAGTTAATCCACTACAGAGTTAAGAGAAAAGAATCTGTGTCTACCTCTCTAGATCTTACCTTTTCCTTCTGCCACCAGGTTCTTCCTCCCTGCTGCTTATTAGTTTAAATAGACCCCATTTTTAATGAAAAAATTTAGGTTCATAGTAAAACTGAGCAGAAGGGACAGAGATTTCCCACATCCTCCTACTCTACACATGAATAGCTTCCCTCATATCAACATTCCCCACAGAGAGGAACATCTGTTACAGTGGACAAACCTACATCAACCCATCATTACCACCCAAGTTACAGTAGGGTACACTTTGTGTTGTACATTCCATGGATTTTGACAAGTGCATAAAGTCATGTGTCCACCATGACAGTATCATCCAGAGTAGTGTCCCTGCCCTTAAAATTCTCTGTGCTCTGTGGATCCATCCTGGCCTCCTCCACCTCCTGGCAACCGCTGATCCTTTTACTGTCTCCATAGTTTTGTCTCTTCCTGAGCATCATATAGTTGTAATCATACAGAATGTAGCCTTTCCAGATTGACTCTTTGCACTTAGTCAGATGCATTTAAGGTTCCTCTTGTCATTTCATTCCTTGATAGTTCGATTCTTTTTAGCTCTAATATTCCAATCTCTGGATACACCACAGTTTTTTAAAAAATTAATTCATCCATCTCCTGAAGGACGTCTTGGTAGCTTCAAAATTTTGATGATGTCAGTGTTTATGATTATTAACATCCATATGCAGGTTTGTATGTAGATATAAATTTTCAACTCATTAGAGTAGGCACCAAAGGGAGCAATTGCTGGGTTGTATGGTACAGTAGGTTTTGTTTTGTAAGGAACCTCTGGACTGTCTTCCAAACTAACTGTGCCATTTGCTTCCCACCAGCAGTCAATGAGGGTTTCTGGTATTCCACATCTCCTCAGCATTTGATATTGCCAGGGTTTGAATTTCAGCCATTCTAGTGTTATCATGCGATTCCCTGATGACAGAGCATCTCTTCAAATGTTCATTTGCTCTCTGTGTACCTTTGGTAAGGTGTCTGTTAGTTCTTTTGCCCATTTTTAATTGGGTAGTTTGGATTTTTATTGTTGAGTTTTAAGAGTTCTTTGTACACTTTGGATGCTAGACTCCTGTCAGTGTGTCTTTTGCAAATATTTTCTATCAGTCTGTGGCTGGTCTTTTCATGCTCTTGGTCCTCCCACCCCTTTTGGTGACTCTGCCTTGAAGGCAGTGTGGGGCAGTGTTTACATGTGCAGGTAGTGGAGGCCTCTACCAGAGTTTGGGTCCTGATTTTGCCACTTGCTCCTGCCACTCTGACTCTCAATGTCCTCATCTGTGGAATGGAGATAACAATTGTACCACTGTGTAGAGTTGTCATGAGGAGTTAGAATTGCCCTAGCATACAGTTAAGAAGCATTGCCTAAATGGTAGTTGTTACTATTGGTATCGTCTTTTTGTGCACAACTTGGACCCAACCATCTATCACTCCCTTCTCTGCTCACTCCATTCAGTGCACACTGACCTCCACTCCCACCCAGAATTCTTGTCCTCCTACAGCTTTGTCCTGCACTGCTTGCCTCCCTGTGGGCTTGTCGCTTGCTCCCTCATCTACCCCTGTCACAAGCAGAAGCAGTCTCAAGGCAGCAGGGCCTGCTGTCTTTTGTGCTGCCCAGAGGGAAGAATGCAGTGGGGAGCTGCCAGCTGGGGAAGGCAGTTTCCTGGGACCTGGCAGGAGAAGAGTCTTGTGTGTGCGGAGAGCAGTGGAGATTGATACTTGCTCTCTTGGTGTTCCTGGGAGGTGGCAAGACCTCCAGGGAAGGCTAGTGCTGCTTTCAAGATTCTGGTGCCCTAGGCCTGCCCTGGACCCCCAGGGCTGCAGAACCATTAGACTCGAAGGCACCCTGCTGAGTGAAGCTGCACCCCTGGACTGATGGCAGGGTAGACTCTCCAGTGCCTGCTGTGGTGTGATGCCTACTCCTCTGCATCAGCCAGAGCAATCAAGGTGGATCTTCTTGCCAGTTTGCAGTGATGACGGCTCAGAGTCCAAGGGAATTTGATTAAATAATCTCAATTTATAAGTATAAAATATAGAAGAAGATATATATATATATATATTTTTGGTCCCAGGGATCGAACTCAGGTTTTTGCGCTTGCGCAGCAGGCAGTGAAACCACTGAGCTAAATCCTCGGCCCTAGAGGAAGATATTTCTGATACTGGATTTAGGAATTATACATGAAATAAATCTTTATTCCCAAGTTTATCCATATCCATTATAACTTGAATGAATCCAGTTATTGGTAAGATTGCCTCAAGATACTCTGTTTTTTTCCAGTACTGGGAATTGAACCCAGGGCCTTCACACTTTAAATTAAAAAGAAATTTCTTTTTTTTCAGTACCGGGGATCGAACTCTGGACCTTGAGCTTGCAAGGCAGGCGGCAGAACCACAGGGCTAAATCCCCTGGCCCTAGAAAAGTTTTGATACAAGATCTCACTAAGTCACTAAGTTACCCACGCTGAGATCGAGCCTGTGATCCTCATGCCTCAGCCTTGCAGAATTTTGGGATTCCAGGTGTACAACACCAAGCCCAGCCCTCTAGATAGTCTTCAACTCTCCCCTTCCCTATCTTTCCTCCTTCACTTTGCTCTCTCCGCTATCCCTTCAGGTATTTGAAATAAGTTTCCTTTTCAGGGTATAGCATTAGGCATTATAATTATCAACATATATTAGTTGTACACATCACTGGCATTCACTGTGATTTCCATACACGTATCAGACACTGACCACGTCCACGCTCTTCTCCCCTCTCCACCCCTCCTGTTTCTCCTTTCTCCCCCTGCACCCTTCTCAGTTCCTTATAGTTCCCTTCTACTTTCAGGTCATCTTTTTCTTTCTCTTAAAAATTTTCCATATATGAGAGAAAACACACAATACCTGTCCCTCTACGGCTGGTTCCATCCTTTCCCTCACAAATACCAAGATTCATTCTTCCCCATGACCAAATAATGCC
The DNA here is from genome assembly GCF_053883595.1 of Heterocephalus glaber. NCBI lineage: Eukaryota > Metazoa > Chordata > Mammalia > Rodentia > Bathyergidae > Heterocephalus > Heterocephalus glaber. Next base: position 12,805,697 of record NW_028258175.1, read on the forward strand.
CCCTTATGTCTCTATAACACACTTTCTCCATCCAGTCATCCGTTGATGGAACCCTAGGCTGATTTCACCTCCTGGATACCGTGAATAGTGCTGCAGCAAGCGTGAGTCTGCAAGTCACACCGTACTTTTGAAAGCGCCCATCAAGGCTTGGTTACTGCGCCATCTGGTCACCTCCATCGGTAAGGTAGTATTCCTTCATGCAGATCAGCATGGATTTCTGGTTCTTTCCTCTGTTGTGTCTGTGACTAGAATGCCTTTCTGGCCTCTTGGACCACCTCTTGGCTTGCCAAGTCACTGCGACCAGTGCTTTCCTGGGGGAGTGACACCTGCCACTTCCGCCTTATCCTGTGACCCTCCAGCGATTTTTTCTCATTCATTGGCTTGGCAGCTGGTAAAGTTTGAGATGGAAGATTCTCTGCTAGGCTTCCCTAAGTTAATTAAGACTGGCTGAGTCTCTTCTACCAAGCCACGAGACAGATAGTGAGCAAGAAATAAACTTTTTAAAATTAGTGAGATTTGGGCCTGTTTGTTTTACAGCTTCAACTCCCCTGTCCTGGCCGACACCCTCCTCCTGTCCACTACAGACACTGCTGCCAGTCTGTGGAGATCAAAAGAAACCTCCAAATCCCTGGAACTGGAATGTCTTAATAGACAAAATATTTAGCCTTCACAAACATGTCAGGAAGGAGGTAGATGTTGCTATATTTAGAACATGAAACAAAATGTACTGTTTTGGAATATTCAGACCGATGAGCATGCTCAAAAATATGTTCAAATCATTCCATCTATTGCCTGGTTAGAAACTTTAACACAGCATAAAAGTTGACTGTTTCCTTTTGCATGTTGTGGAGTGTGTTTGCATGCGTGCCTGTGTGTTTGCACACAGGGGTGTAGCACAGCTGAGAGTTGTTTGGTTGCAAGAAACAGAACATTTGATCAAATTTACAGAAGTCAAAGTTCAAACTATGACACAGCAAAGGCAAGACAGACCCAGATCGCTGGCTTCTGCATCACCTCCTGTTAATTTGAGTCTCATGCGGTTTTGTAAAATCATGAAGCGTGTCCTCAGAGTCTCTCTCACCATCACAGCTGGCAGACTTTTCACAAGCTTCGTGTATCAGTTCCTTGTTGAATTTTCTTTATGTTATCATCATTGGCTTTATTTCCTCACTTTGTTTGATGATATGTTTTATTCTGTTGGGCAATATTTCTTCTGATTGTGATACAAATGTTAACCTTTGTATTTCTGTTATCTAATTTCAAGGTATCTATAAAGCATGGTCTTAGGAGTTGAATTGGAAGGGAGGTTTGGGCCAAGGAGATATTTCTACAATATTTTACCTAATAAATGAGAAAATGTCAGTTGTCGGTATTAAGGGATGGGGAGATGCAGGAGGCAATTATGGGGAAATAAAGTATTGTTCACTCCAAAACCACTCGCTGGTGCCATGACTGCCCATATCCAAGAGAATTTTCTTTCTAACAGTAGTGCTTCTCAGGTTTCTTTTTTTTCTTCCTTTGAACAAGACTCTCACAGCCTTTTCTTGATGTTGCAGTTGGTGAAGTGAATAATGGATTTGGTGTGTGACCAGTTAACTATGAGACTTTGAGTTCTTGTGAAGATTATACAAGATTACATTTTGAGTTGGACATGGTGGTGCATGACTGTAATCCTAGCACTCTGGGAGGCTGAAGCAGTAGAATCACAAGTTCAAACCCAGTTTGGGAAATTTAGCAACTTAGTGAGACCCTATCTAAAAAACATGACAGTGAGGATGTAGTTCAGTGGGAATGTCTTGGGTTCAATCCCCAGTATTGGAAAAAAACAGGAACAAAACACGATTAGATATTGGAATGACTCTCATGGAATAAAGGCCCAAGGAACAGTAATTTCTTTTCCTGGCCTTAATGGAGAGGCTGTGTAACCTAGTGGTTAGCTGCACATTTTGAAGTCATGCAGCTGGGCTGAAATACTAAATCCTGCCTCTTGCCAGAATTGTATAAATTGAGGACAGATTACTGCACTTTTCTAAGCCTCCCTTGCCATGTCTGTGAAGAGAAAATAAAACAAGACTTGATCTATTGTGAAAATTAAATGAGCGATTGAGTATTCAGCACTTAGTATGTTGTAAACATTCAAGAAATGGTATTTTGTTTTGCAGTTTCATTAGCTACTAGTTCCTCTCATCATATTCCGCCTTGTTTTTCTAATACAAGCCCATAATCTCTGACTTTAAACCCTTGAGACTATGTGTTTTCGAATTCAGAATGCTACCAAAACTGGAAAGGTCATGTGAATAGACCATACATCACAACATTGCATCCTGTGGCATCTGTGGTAGCACTTCACGGTCATCTCCCTTCTGCAGTGAAATACGTGTGCTTGTGCCGAGGGGGATGGGCCTCATGTCAGCTCAGGGCACATTTGCTGCCAAACTTCATGTGAAAATGTTTTGGTTTCCAAAGCTTCATGGAAAGCTAATGACCTGTGCAATCATTAAAAATTCTACCATTCTGTGTTTCAAAGTTATCTCCATTACCTGTTTCTAGTTTAAGCTGTGTTTCCCCTACATGTCTGTGTTTTTATTTAATCTTTTGAGGCTTTGAACTCTGAGCTCTCTTCATTTGACTCTGTATTTTACTTCTCTCTCTCATCGGTTTCTATTTCTTACCCTCTTCTGAATATTTTCCCCTCTCTTTCTGGAGTTCACACACCACTGGCATAAAGCCCATTTGCATTTTCTTTAGTTTTCCCCTCTGTTACATTCTCGTGGGCTCTCACGCCTCCTCCTCTCCTCTGTGACTTCAGATGACCTTGCTACTGCACGGAGGGCTCTCTGCCTCTCTTCCTGTGGAAGTCTCCTCTCCCATCTGGTTCTTTCTTTCTGTGCTCTGTTCATCGCTGGTGGTTGTTGGCTCCCACCCTAACTACTATACCATCATCTTTCTCCTTTAATTCCTACATCTCTTCCAGATAGCTTTCCTTGTCCATGCTTTCTTTTGCAATGCCAATAATATCATTATGATAATTCACTGAGGTCTTACTGTGTACAGAGCACTTAACATGGATCATTTAATTTTATCCTTTCAAAACCATGGGCCAGGGTAGAGCCTTTCTTAATTCTCATACTTCATACAAACAAATTTGGGCTGAGATATAAAGCAACTCTCTCAAGATTACACAGCTAGTGTAGCAGAAATGGAATTCAGCCTTGTTTTGCTTGACAGTTTTGCTTTTTAACCCTTGTTGCTTTAAACTTACATTTTGTGATGTTAATCATTAACTCTTTATTTCCTCTACTGTAGTGGATATTATCAGCCCAGTTATCTTTTCTTACTAGTTTCTTACAGGCTTTTAAATCTGTATCTCCTCTGCCTGCTTCCTGTTCTGTGTGCCATTACCTCATGTGGTTGGTCTGGATTTTCCCCTTTCTATGGCTATCCTTGTCTTTTCCTGATGGTACATTGGCATCATTTCGTAATCTCTACATACTTATGGATGACTATCAGAACAGTCCAGATTCTGAACATTCTGATTCTCACAAACACTGAAGTATCCTAGAAATAAGTCCTGGGCAGCCGGAATAGCATCTACTTCTACTGTTATTATATAGCTGATTCAGGACATACCATTCAGAGCCACATTTTGGCAAAATAGTTTTGTGAATCTTTCAGTTATTTGTGAATAAGTGAATCCATGTTGCTGATATTAACTAAGCCTGCTCTGCTAGCGTAATACAACCCCTGTGTGCTGTTTCAATACAATAAAAACGGAGACCTCTTTCCCATCGTAGGCAGAAGTGGCTTAGGACGGTCTCCTTGGGCAGTCACGTGTGGATATGTGATGTTCTCATTTTACAACTCTGTCACCTTAAAGTTCTTTACTTCCCACCACTTGGAGGGGAGAGAGGTGTGCCATATTCACAGACTTAGTCACAAGAGTTGTCACTGTCATCTTTGTTTTCCATATTCATCAAGAGAACTCACCCAAGGGCTTCCAAGCTAGTAAGTGGTAGACTTAGGGCTAACATCATTACCCTGTCTATTATTTTCACTCTATTTTTTAGTCACTAAGATATTTTGTGTATGTTAATGATTCTTGACTTAATTTATTCACAGCAAGTTTTTAGAATTTCTCTTTCCTTTCCCTGCTAATTCCAGCAAAAGTTCTAGGGAGGATCAGATTACATAGGCTTGGACCACATGTCCATCCATCCTCAAACTAGTCACCGTGTCTAGGACAACGGGGAGCTCTGAGCGGTCAGGTGTCTAAGTAACCTCATGTGTCATGAGGTACTTTCACCCCTACTGTATGTGATGGGAACAACAGACAATGGTTCCCCCCAATAAGGCCAGGGTGCTGAAAACCAAACCAAACCAAACCAACCAACCAACCAACCAACCAAGCAACCAACCAGACAACAAACAAAAAAGAAAAGGCAGATGATGTCAGGCAGGAGAAATAAGATAATGTCCACTGGAGTTGCACAATAGAATGACGAAGGATGTGTAAGATAGAATTAGTGATGCAGGAAACAAATTAATGAGGAAATGAGGGGACAAAGGCTGCTTCTTCGGTGGGCAAGGAGAGAATCCCCCTAAGGAGGAAGAGGAAACTGAGAGCAAGTTGATGGCACCTTGAAAATAAGCTTTGCTTGTTGTATAGTTTTGAAGTGGGGCTCATGTTGGTGGAGGCAAATCTTCAAGGACCCAGAAGCTTTCTGGTGCAGAGCTGAACATGCTCTCCCGGTGTGTTTTTGATTTCTCTCAATTCCACTGGGGTGGGAGCAGCTTTCAGCTACTGGGCTGCGTAACCTTAAAAAAAGCGGCTCTACAAAGGGAAGGGGTTCCTTCCTTTCCACTTGAGAGCCTTACTTCAATTTCTTAGGCTTCACCCTTTTCCTTAGAGAATGCCTTCTCATTAGAGAAGCTGAAAAGCAGCCAGGAGGCCCAAACTAGTTCCCTTTTGTGGGCACAGTGACTCCTGCAAAGCCAGAGTTCTTTATCTCTCCCTGAGTCACCGAGATTTTGTCCATAGGCCTTTCTGCTATGTTCCTCCAGAGAGAGGTAAAGTGCCTTTAAGTAATTGCTGAAGAAGGCATAAACCAGGGAAATTTGATTTGGGCATGCAATTCGAATCAGGAAATGCTCATATAAATAACTGAAGCAGCTGAATGCTGCAGGTTTGTGCTTTATAGATTTCTTTTTAAATCTCAGTGTCTTCAGAATACAAGTTCTGCTGCTGCAGTACGTGCCACCCCAAGCCCTTGCTCTTTGCTTTTGTCCTACTTTCGTCCCATTAACTGCATACTGGTGTTTGCTAAGTTGAAGTTATGCAATTAACCTGTATCTTTGGTAAGGAAAAAATACACTTGATCCTCCAAACAATGCTATAATACAAAATCCTTTAAAGAACAACCAACTTCAAACCAGAAAGGACTTTAGTTCAACTTCAACAATGAGAGAATGAGGAACGAGAGAGGTAAGTCATTTGCTGGAGGCACTGAGACCTTGGAAGTGTCAGAGTCAACTTTTGTTGTAGTAACAAACAAGCCCAAGTCCCAGAGGTGTAAGTTTTTTGCTCCTTTTGCATCAGAGTTGCAGGTGGCCCATGACTCTCCTGTCTTTTCGAGGAGCATCCACTCTCTGGGGCACGATGCTTGTATGATCAGTAATAGAAGCTCAAGGGGGCAGAACTAAACCTTGCAGAGAGTAAGTTTTAACTCCTGCTTGAATATACTCTTTGTCACATCTGCTCACACTCCATTGACCAAAACAGGTCCCCTGGCTGCCTAGCCCAATGACAATGGGGCAGGAATTATACTCCATCCACTGGGAGGCATGATAAGAATAGGCAGGGACAAGTAATTGAGGACAAATAATACAAACAAGATGTAGAAGGCCACACACAGATGGAATTACAAGGAGAAAGGTGACCACTGAGGGAGTTTTTGAAGCTTTCTGAATCTACTTATATTTTCGATGATGTTACTGTGTTGATTAAGCCAAATTCACCCAAAGATATAATACTTCAGCATCACCCTAGATTCCTTCTTCATCTACATGTCATAGCCAATGATTAACCAAATCTTTTTGTTTATTCTTAAGTTCTTTTATTGGTACATTTTAGATATACAATACGTTTACATTTATCATTAGGTGTTTGTGCCTGTGCATGATGTATATTGATTCTTATTTTTACCCCATTACCTGTGCACCCTTTACACCCTCCACCCTTCCCTATTTACATAGATTTCATTTCCATTTTGTTTTCTTTTCTCATAGTTTTTCCTTTCCCTCTTTTCCTTTCCCCTTCCTCTCCCTTCATTCCTTCGTCTTTGGACCTTTTCCTATTTCAAATTATCAATTATTCATTTTAATCATTTTAACCCTTATTTGCACTTTCAGTTTCTCACACTAGAGAAACTATTCGGTATTTACACATGTGTGTCCTATTTATTTCACTTAAGAGTATGGCCTCAGTGTGCATCCATTTAGCTATAAATGACTCTAGTTTCTCATTCTTTATGGCTGAGCAGTACTCCATTTTATAGAAAACCCACATCTTCTTTATCCAGTTTCCAGTTGATGGGCACTTGGGCTGTTTCCAAGCTTTAGCTATTACAAACTGTGCCGCTAGAAACATGGGTGGACATATATCACTGTGGTATGATTCTTTTAATTATTTTGGGAAGATACCCAGCAGGGGAATAGCTGGGTCAAATGGGACCTCTAGCCCTAGTTCTTTGAGGTATCTCCATACTGATTTCCACAGTGGTTGCACCAGTCTACACTCCCACCAGCAGTGGAGAAGGGTTCCTTTCTCTCCACACCCCCGCCAGCATTTGATATTGGTTGATTTCTTGGTAGCAGGCACTCTTTCTGGGGCGAGGTGGAATCTCAGTGTTGTTTTCCTCTGCATCTCTTGAATGACCAGTGATGTTGAACATTTTTTCATATGTTTCTTTGCTGCTTTTACTTCTTTGTCTGACAAATATCTGTTCATTTCAGATGCCCATTTTTGAACTGGGTCTTTGAATTTGGGGGGTCTGATTTTTTTCAGTTCTTTATATATTCTAGATAGTACCCCTTTTTCTGAGGTACAGCTGCTAAAATTTTTTTCCCATGTTGTAGGTTGTCTATTAGCTCTGTTGGTGGTTTCTCTTGCAGTGCAGAAGCTTTTTAATAAGGTGAGATCCCAGTTGTTGCTTGCTTCTGCTAGTTCCTGTGCTATTGAAGTTTTGTTCATAAAGTCTTTTCCTATGCCAATATCTTTAAGAGTTCTACCTAACTTATCTTCCAGCAAGTTTAGTGTTTCTGTTTTAATACTTAGATCTTTAATCCACTTTGATCTTAGTTTAGTGGATGGTGATAGATATGGGTCTAGTTTTAATCTCTGGCAGATTGAAATCCAGTTTTTCCAATACCACTTATTAAATAGGCTATCTTTCCTCCAGTGAGGGTGGTTGGCTCCTTTGTCAAAGATGAGGTGGCTGAGTATGTCTGAAGTTTTTCTACATCTTCTTATCTATTCCATGGATCCTCAGTTCTGTTTCTTTGCCAGTACCACGCTGTTTTTTTTATCACAGTAGCTTTGTGGTATAGCTTCAAGTTGAGTATTGTGATACCCACAGCCATGTCTCTGTTGCCCAGAATTGCTTTTGCTATTCTAGGTCTCTTCTGGTTCCAAATGATATTTTGGATTGTTTTCTCTAGTTCTGTGAAGTATATTGTTGGAATTTCAATTGGCATTTTATTAAGTCTATACAGTAGTTTTGGAAGTATGGCCATTTTCACTATATTGGTTCTTCCTACCCAGGAGCAAGGGATATCTTTCCATTTTCTTATATCCTCCTCGATCTCCTTCTTCAGAGTGCGGTAGTTTTTCAGTGTAGAGGTCTTTTGCTTCCTTTATTAGATTGATTCCTAGATATTTCATTTTTTTGGATGGTATTGTAAAAATGTTTCCCTAATTTCTCTCTCAGTGAGTCTGCTATTTGTGTACAAGAAGGCTATTGTTTTTTGAGTGTTGACCTTTTATCCAGCTACTCTATTGAATCTGTCAATTAAGTCTAGAAACCTTTTGGCCGAGTTTTTTGGGTCTTCTATGTAAAATATCATATCATCAGCAAATAATGACAGTTGAACTTCTTCTTTTCCTATCTTTATTCCTTTTATGTCTTTCTCTTTTCTAATTGCTGTGGCTAACGTTTCCAGACCTATAGTGAACAGGAGCGGTGATAGTGGGCATCCTTGTCTTGTTCCTGATTTTAGCATGAAAGTTTTCAGTTTTTGACCATTTAGTATGATGTCGGCTGTTGGTTTTTCTTTGATAGCCTTAATCAGGTTGAGAGAAAGACCTTCTATTCCAATGTTCTGTAGGGTTTTTATCATGAATGGGTGTTGGATTTTGTCAAATGCCTTTTCTACATCTATTGAGATGATCATGTGGTTTTTGTCCTTGACTCTGTTAATATAGTGTGTTACATTTATTGATTTACGAATGTTGAGCCATCCTTGCATCCCTGGGATAAATCTGACTTGGTCAGGGTGTATGATCTTCTTGATGATCTTCTGTATTTTGTTTGCCAGTATCTTGTTGAGGATTTTTGTGTCTATGTTCATTAGGGAGATTGGCCTGTAGTTCTCTTTTTGGGTTGGGTCTTTCCCTGGTTTAGGAATCAAAGTCACACTTGCTTCCAGGAATGAATTTGGAAGCCTTGCTTTCCTTTCAATTTCCTTGATGAGTTTAAAGAGTAATGGAATTAGTTCTTTTTTTAAATTAAATTCTTTTATTGGTACATTATAGGTATGCAGCACAATTACATTTCTCATTGGGAATTGTACCTTTACATGATGCATCTTGGTTCTTATTTTTTCCCCATTCCTAGCCCTCCCTTCACACCCTCCACCCTTCCCTATTTACAAAGACTTTATTTCCATTGTTTCCATTTCTCATCATTTTTTGTTTCCCTTCTTTCCTTTCCCCTGCCCCTCCCACTACCCCTACCCCTTTTCACCTTTTCTTCCTATTTTGCATTATCGATTATTCATTCTAATCATTGATTAGAAAGAATCATTTCCTAATCATTGATTAGGAAAGAAGGGAAAGGAAAAATGATGAGAAATGGAAACAATGGAAATAAAGTCTTTGTAAATAGGGAAGGGTGGAGGGTGTGAAGGGAGGGCTAGGAATGGGGAAAAAATAAGAACCAAGGTGCATCATGTAAAGGTACAGTTCCCAATGAGAAATGTAATTGTGCTGCATACCTACAATGTACCAATAAAAGAATTTAATACAAAAAAAATATAATGACATTCATCATTGGAAATTTGCACCTTTACATAGTCTCTCTCGGTTCTTATTTTTCACCCTTGCCCAGCCCTCCCTTCAACCCCTCCAGTCCTCCCTATTTACAAAGATTTTGTTCCTATTTTTCCATTTTCTCATATTAATCCCATTCCCTTCTATCCTTTCCCCTAGCCCTCCTACTTCCCTCCCCTTTGCCCCTTTTCTTCCTATTTCAAATTACCTATTATACATTTTAGTCCTTATTTACACTTTCAGTTTCTCACACCAGAGAAACTGTTCGGTATTTATACGTGTGTTCTATTTATTTCACTTAAGAGTATCGCCTCAATGTGCATCCACTTAGCTATAAATGTCTCTACTTTCTCATTTTTTATGGCTGAGTAGTACTCCATTTTATAAAAAAACCACATTTTCTTTATCCAGTCTCCAGTTGATGGGCATTTGGGCTGTTTCCAAGTTTTAGCGATTACAAACTGTGCTGCTATGAACATGGGCACAAATGTATCACTGTGGTATGATTCTTTTAATTCTTTGGGGAAGATCCCCAGCAGTGGAAAAGCGGGGTCAAATGGGACTTCCAGTCCTAGTTCTTTGAGGTATCTCCATTCTGATTTCCACAGTGCTTGCACCAGTCTACACTCCCACCAGCAGTGGAGCAGGGTTCCTCTTTCCCCACAGCCCCGCCAACATTAGTTATTGGTGGATTTCATGATAGCAGCCATTCTTTCTGGAGTGAGGTGGAATCTCAACATTGTTTTCATTTGCATCAATAGAATGACCAGTGATGTTGAACATTTTTTCATGTATTTATTTGCTATTTCTACTTCCTTGTCTGAGAAATGTCCGTTCATTTCAGATGCCCATTTTTGGATTGGGTCTTTAAATTTGGGAGGTCTGATCTTTTTAATTTCTTTATAGATTTGAGATAGTAGACCTTTGTCTGAGGAAAAGCAGGTGAAGATTTTTTCCCACATTGTGGGTTGTCTCTTCACAGTGCTGGTGGTTTCTCTTGCTGTGCAGAAGCCTTTTAATAAGAAGAGATCCCACTTGTTGATTGTTTGTGCTAGTTCACGGGCAACTGAGGTTTTGTTCATAAAATCTTTTCCTACGCCGATGTCTTCAAGAGTTCTGCCTAACCTCTGTTCCAACTGGTTCAGCGTTCCTATTTCAATATTTAGATCTTTAATCCATTTTGATTTTACTTTAGTGCATGGTGAGAGATATAGGTCTAGTTTTAATCTTTGACAAGTTGAAGCCCAATTTTTCCAGCACCATTTATTAAAGAGGCTATTTTTCCTCCAGTGAGGCTGTTTGGCTCCTTTATCGAAGATGAGATGGCTGAGTGTGTCTGGCGTTGTTTCTGCATCTTCTAATCTGTTCCACTGGTCCTCAGGTCTGTTTCTTTGCCAGTACCATGCTCTTTTTATCACAGTAGCTTTGTAGTAGAGTTGCAGGTTGGGGATTGTGATACCCCCTGCCATAACTCTGTTACCTAGAATTGCTTTTGCTATTCTGGGTCTCTTCTTGTTCCAAATGAATTTTTGGATTGTTTTCTCAAGGTCCATGAAATATGCTGCTGGCATCTCAATTGGAATTGCATTAAATCTATATAGCAGTTTTGGAAGTATGGCCATTTTCGCTATATTAATCCTTCCTACCCAGGAGCAGGGGATGTCTTTCCATTTTCTGATATCATCTTCAATCTCTCTTTTCAGAGTGCCATAGTTTTCAGAGAAGAGGTCTTTGATTTCTTTCATTAGGTTGATTCCTAGGTATTTCAGTGTTTTGGATGCTATTGTGAAAGGAGTTATTTCCCCTATTTCTCTCTCAGTGAGTCTGCCATTTGTGTAGAGGAAAGCTATTGATTTTTGTGTGTTGACCTTGTATCCAGCTACTTGACAGAATTTGGTTATTAAGTCTAGAAGACTTTTGGTGGAGTTCTTGGGGTCTTCTATATACAGTAGCATATCATCTGCAAATAATGACAATTTGACTTCTTCATTTCCTATCTTTATTCCTTTTATTTCTTTCTCTTGTCTAATTGCCATGGCTAATGTTTCCAAAACTATATTGAACAGGAGTGGTGATAGTGGGCATCCTTGTCTTGTTCCTGCTTTAGTGTGAAGGATTTCAGTTTTTGACCATTTAGTATGTTATTGGCTGTTGGTTTTTCATAGATGGCTTTTATCAGATTGAGGTAGAGACCATCTGTTCCAATTTTGTGTAGGGTTTTTATCATAAATGCATGTTGGATTTTGTCAAATGCTTTTTCTGCATCTATTGAGATGATCATATGGTTTTTGTCCTTGGCTCTATTGATATAGTGTATTACATTGATTTGTATGTATTGAACCATCCCTGCATCCCTGGGATGAATCTCACTTGATCAGGGTGTATGATCTTCTTGATGATCTTCTGCATTCTATTTGCCAGTATCTTATTAAGGGTTTTTGCATCTATGTTCATTAGTGAGATTGGCTTATAGTTCTCTTTTTTGGTTGGGTCTTTCTCTGCTTTGGCAATCAAGGTGATGTTTGCTTCCAGGAATGATTTTGGGAATATTGCTTCCCTTTCAATTTTGTTGAAGAGTTTAAACAGTAGTGGCAGTAGTTCCTCTCTAAATTTATAGAATTCAGGGGTGAAGCCATCAGGACCCGGGCTTTTCTTAGTTGGTTAGTTTTTAATTATGTTTTCAATTTCATTGATTGATATTGGGTTGTTTAGAATTTTTACATCTTCATTCAACTTTGATAATTATATGTATCTAGGAATCTGTCCATTTCTTCTGTGTTTTCCATCTTATTGGTGTATAGGTTCTGGAAGTAGGTATTGCTGATTCTCTGGATTTCTACTGGGTCTGTTGTAATTTCACCCTTTTCATTCCTAATTGCATGGATTGGGCCTTTACTCTCTTTTTCCTGATAAGGTTGGCTAAGGGTTTGTCAATTTTGTTGATTCTTTTGAAGAACCAACTCAGCTTCATTGATTTTTTTGTATCATTTTCTTAGTCTCGATTGCATTGATTTCTCCTCTGATCTTTATAATTTCCTCCCTTGTATGAGCTTTGGGGTTGGGCTGCTCTTCTTTTTCTAGAAGCTTGAGGTTCAGCATCAGGTTGTTTAATTGGGCATGCTCTGTTTTCTTAATATGCATATTCACTGCTATGAATTTCCCTCATAAGACTGCTTTCATAGTGTCGCATAGATTCTGATATGTTGTATTGTCATTGTCATTGAATTGTAGGAACTCTCTGATTTCTTCTTTAATTTCCTCTATGACCCATTGGTTATTCAGAAGTGTGTTGTTCAGTTTCCATGTGTTTATGAAGTTTTTGCAGTTTCTTTTGCTGTTGATCTCCAATTTCATCACCCCATGGTCTGATAATATACAGGGGATAACTTCAATTCCTTTGCACTTACTTAAACATGTTCTATGTGTGAGTATGTGGTCTATTTTGGAGAAGGACCTGTGTGCATCTGAAAAGAATGTGTATTCTGATTTTGTGGAGTGGAAGACTCTGTAAACATCTGTTAGGTTCATATCTTCAATAATTTGATTGAGTTCTAGTATTTCATTGCTTTTTTTTCCTAGTTGATCAATCTATTTATGACAGTGGGGTATTGAGGTCCCCACTACTACTGTATTAGTGCTTATATGATTTTTCATGTCCGTTAGTATTTGTTTTATATAGCTGGGTGCACTAGTGTTTGGTGCATAGATATTTATGATTGTCATCTCTTCCTCTTGGATTGTTCCCTTTACAAGGATATAGTGTCCTTCTTCATCTCTCTTAATCAGTGTGGGTTTGAAATCCACTTGGTTTGCAAAGAGCATAGCTACTCCTGCTTTTTTTTGGGTTCCTGCTGCATGGAGTATTGTTTTTCACTCTTTAACTTTCAGTCTATGACTTTCTTTTTGAATTAAGTGTGTTTCTTGTATGCAGCATATTGTTGGATTTTGCTTCTTGACCCATTCTGCCAGTCTATTTCTTTTGATTGGTGAGTTGAGACCAATAACATTGATAGTTATAACTGACATGTATTGAGTTATAGTTGTCATGACTTTTTCTTTTTGTTTGATTCTCCCCCTTTGCTTTTAATTTCTTCTCGTGCCCGGCGGATTCATTCTGTTGGGCTTCCTGGGGTTTTAATCCTCATTGTCTTTTCCTAGGATTTTGTCTAAAATCTTTTGGAGTGCTGGTTTGGTATTCATGAAGTTCCTAAGGTGCTCTTTGTCATGAAAGTATCTTACTTCTCCATCAATTTTGAAAGATAGTTTTGCAGGGTACATCAATCTGGGTTGGAGGTTGTTTTCCTGTAGGGCTTGAAATACATCACTCCAAGCTCTTCTTGCCTTAAGGGTTTGCACTGAGAAGTCTGCTGTGATTCTGATGGACTTTCCTTTGTATGTGATTTGTTTCTTTTCTCTACCTGTAGAATTTTGTTCTTCTGTTGGGTTTCTGGAATCTTAACAATTATATGCCTATGTGTAGGTTTTTTTCATCAAGGCTATTTGGAGTCCTATATGCCTTGCTTGTCTGTATGTCAAATTCTTTTCCCCTGTTTGGGAAGTTTTCTGCTGTCACTTCTATAAACAATTTTTTTTATGTCATCTGCACTCTCTCCTGTGTTTTCATTGACTCCAATCAGTCTTATGTCAGCTGCTGGATTGATTTCCTGTGGTCCCTTAAAATTTTAAAGAATTTTTTCTTTTCCTGGTCACTAATTGCAATCTTATCTTCTATATCTGAAATTCGGTCTTCACATTGGCTCATTCTGGTGCATAGACTTTCAGTGGAGTTTTTAATCTCCTGGAAATCTGTTTGCATCTGTTTTATGGATTCAATTTGTTTCCTATGTTGGGATTCCATCATGTTCCTCAGATCCTCTATTTTTTTATCTGTATCCTCTCTAGATTTGTTAATCATGTCTTGCACTATGGACACAATCTTTGATGTTGTGTGAGAAATTGTTTCTGATTTCATTTTTTCCAGATCCTCTTTCGTTGCTAGTTTAGGGAGTCCAGGTGGTTGAGTATCAGAGTGTTCCCTCTCGTTTCCCTTTGGGATTGCTGTAGGTGATCTGGAAGTCTGGTTCTGTGACTTGTTTACCTGTCTTCTCATTTTGACGTGAGGGTGCTGGGGTGTGGGTTGGGGTGGTGGTGGTGTGTAGGTTGGGTCTGTGTTCCTGGTGCCCTCGCGGCTCACCTCCTCTGGGCTTGGTGCTGTGACATGCCTACCCGGAAGCCTTCTGCTGCCTGGGAGCTGTGGTGTGCCAATCTGGAGGTCTCCTCAGGGCTTGGAGCCATGGCACACCTACCCGGAAGCTTCCTCTATGCTGGGAGCTGCCGCACACCTACCCGGAAGCCTTCTGCTGCCTGGGAGCCATGGTGCACTGATCTGGAGGTCTCCTCTGGGCTCCTTCTTTCCTTTTTTTGATAAGGTTGGCTAAAGGTTTATCAAGTTTATTTATTCTTCCAAAAAACCAACTCTTTGATTCATTAATTTTTTGTATCATTCTCTTAGTCTCCATTGCATTGATTTCTGCTCTGAGCTTTACAATTTTCTCTCTTGTGTGAGCTTTGGGTTTGTTATTCTCTCCTTTTTCTATGAGTTTGAGGTTCTGCATTGGGTTATTTATCTGAGGCCTCTCTGTTTTCCTAATATGGGCATTCACTGCTATGAATTTCTCACGTAGAAGTGCTTTCATTTTGTCCCACAGATTCCTGTATGTTGCACTGGCACTATCATTTACTTGTAGAAACTGTCTAATTTCTTCTTTAGTTTCCTCTATGACCCATTGGTTGGTCAGGAGGGTGTTATTCTATTTCCATGTGTTTGTGGGAGTTTTGCAGTTTCTCATGTTATTGATCTCCAATTTTATTGCACTATGGTCTGATAATATACACGGGGTAATTTCAATTCTTTTACACTGACTTAGGCATGTCCTATGAGCTACCATGTGGTCTATTTTGGAGAATGACCCGTGTGCAGCTGAAAAGAATGTGTATTCTGATTTTGTTGGGTGGAACACTCCACAAATATCTATTAAGTCCATTTATTCAATAGCTTGGTTCAGTTCTTGAATTTCATTGTTAATTGTTTGTCTAGATGACCTATATATTTGTGATAGTGGGATATTGCAGTCCCCCACTACAATTGTATTAGTGCTTATTTGGTTTTTCATGTCCATTAATATTTGTTTTGTATAGTTGGGGGCATTCATATTTGGTGCATATATATTTAGGATCGTCATCTCTTCCTCTTGGATTGTTCCCTTCACAAGGATGTAGTGACCATCTTTGTCTCTCTTAATTAGTTTTGGTTTGAAATCTACTTTGTCTGCAAATAAGATTGGTACCCCTGCTTTTTTCTGGGTTCCTGTCATGTGGTGAGCCATTTTCCATCCTTTTACTTTCAGTCTATGAATTTCTGTTTGAGTTAGGTGTGTTTCTTGTATACAGCATATTACTGGATTTTGCTTCTTAATCCATTCTGTCAGTCTACTTCTTTTGATTAGTGAATTGAGGCCATTAACATTGATAGTTATAATTGATAGATATTGACTCATCCTTGTCATGATGTTTTACTGTTGTTGGCTCTTATTTCTTTTTCCCCCTTTCCCTTTAGTTTCTTACCTTGTCTGGTGGCTTCCTCCTGTTGAGCCTCATGGAGTTGTGACCTTCATTGCCTTTTTCTAGGATATTGCTCAGAATTGCTTGTAGTGCTGGTTTGGAGTTCATGAAATTTCTCAGGTGTTCTTTGTCGTGGAAGTATCTAATTTCCCCATCAATTTTGAAAGATAATTTTGCAGGATACAACAGTCTAGGTTGGAAGTTATTTTCTTTTATGGCTCGAAATGCTTGACTCCAGGCTCTCCTTGATTTGAGGGTTTGTGTTGAGAAGACTGCCGTGATTCTGATGGGCTTTCCTTTATAGGTGATTTGTTTCTTTTCTCTAACTGCCTGTAGGATTTTGTTCTTCTGTTGGGTTTCTGGGATCTTGACTGTGATATGTCTAGGTGTAGATTTTTTTTGATCGTGGCTAGGTGGAGTTCTATATGCCTCATTTATCTGTATGTCCAATTCTCCACCTCTGTCTGGGAAGTTTTCTACTATTACTTCTGTGAACAGTTTTTTTGTGTCAATTGTACTTTCTCCTGTTTTTTTCATGGACTCCTATCAGTCTTATGTTATTATTCTTCTTTGCATCATCTAGCAGCTGCTGAATTGATTTCTCATGGCCCCTTACTATTTTTAAGAAATCTCTGCTTTCATGGTCCTTAACCACAATCCTGTCTTCTATATCTGATATTCTATCTTCAGATTCTCTTAATCTGCTCTGCATGCTTTCAATGGAGTTTTTAATCTCCTGAATATCTGTTTGAATCTGTTTCATGGATTCCATTTCTTTCTTATGTTGGGCGATCATGGTTTCCATTTCTTTCTTATCCTGGGCATTCCTGGCTTCCAGCATGATTCTCAGCTCATCTATTTTTTTTTATTAGTTTCTGTTCTGGAGCCTCTAATCATATCTTTCACTCTGCTCATCATGTCTGTAGTTATCCGGGAGATTATTTCTGCTTTGAATTTTTCTAGAGCCTCATTCATCTGTTTTGTTACTTCCTGTTCTATCAGTTCAGGTTGTCCAAGTGGTTGATTATCAGACTTTTCCACCTCATTTACCCCAGAATTTGCCTTTTGGAGGGAGGAAGTCTGAGTTTGTGACTTGCTTAAATGTGTTCTCATTTTTGTTTTTGGTACTGTCCTTGGTTTATTTCCTGGGTTGATATTTTGAAGTTGCTTATTGTAAGTATCTTTGTTGATGTATTTAGAACACTTATGGTATGATTGCTTCTCAGAGGTGTCTTCCAGATATAGCTGGTCTTTAGGTTTTGAGTCTCTAATGGCTCTGAGGCTATCTCATTTTCATTATACCCGGATGGACAACAGATTAGATCAGTCACAACAACTTAGCCCAAGGGATACAATAAGCAACACCATAGCATCAAATACATCATTAGAGAATGACATTTTGTGGTAGTTATTAATGTATCACCTTTAACTGTGTGAATTAAGTTGAAATTGAGGACCAACCCAACATGTATTTATAGTGAATAAACTGTTCAATATAACAACTTTATCCTTTGGGATGGGGAGTTAGAAGGAATTGGGGAGGGAGGGATAGATTGGTAGAAGGATAGGGGAAGGTTATCAGTGAGGCCAGAAGACACAGGTGAGAGAAGGAAAAGGAGAGTAATAGAAAAATAAAGAAGAAATCCAAATTAGGGCCAGAACAGGAACAAAAAGGGAGATAAACAATGTGGGACAACAAGAGAGTGAGTGTAAGACAGAGAGTAAGGAAAGAGAAAAGAAAGATGAAAAAAAGGAGAGAAAAACAAAAATTTGCAGAGTAGGAAAAATACTAAAGACAAGAGGAAAAAAACCCAAACCAATAATATTAATTTTGAAAATAAAAAATAAAAATGAAAATGAAGGGCCTCCTTCCGGGTATGTCTCTGCTGTCACAATAGACAACGTGGGTAGCAATGTGCAGATATAAGTCAATGAGTCTCAGTAAGCCAGTCACAGACTCGTGATATTCAGGCAGATTTCTGGCTGCAAGTCCCAAGTTGAGCTCCCTGTCCTCCTGGAGGGCTCAACTCTGCAGGGTTGTGCTGCAGGTTCCAGGTTGTACTGCCCTTCCCCTGAAGATAGTCCCGGTTCTGATGGGAGGTGATGATCCCTCCAGCTTACCCAGTGCAGTGGTCTGGTGATCCTGTGTCTTTGTAGTGTGGAACCAGGTGGCAGTACAGCCAAGACGCCAGAGGAGCGGTGTTGGGAGCAATGCTACATAATTCTAGGGATAAATCATTTGGTTAGCCTAGTTCTCTTGCCTACAGCCCAGCTACAGAATAACTCCAGTTTGGCCTCCGGTCACAACTGAGATTTTAGTGATCCAGTGATGCTGTGATTCTCCAGGACAAGAAACATCCTGGGAGAACAAACATCTGCTCAGTTCCTCATTGTTCTTGGACTGATTAACATCTTGTTTGCCGGAGATGTACCGAACTCTCTGCAAGCCTTCTGTTACACCTTGTTTATCCCAATGTGAACTATTGAACTCTCTGCAAGTCATTGGTTACATTTGTTTCTCCCGATGTACTGAATAAAAGGTGTGGTAAGCTGGGGGCTTTGTCTTTGCTGCCCAGAGCAGCACTGATCAGACCCAAAGCTCAGCTTCTTCTCAGTCTCATTTTTCTACCTTTCCTGTAATTCGCCGTGTGCTGCCATGGCTCGCAGGAGACCAGGACTAACTACAGAGGTTCTGGTAACGTCCCCTTCCCCTGTCCCCTACAGAGCGGGGGTGGGGGTGGGTGTCTTGCAGGTGCCTGTGCAGCTAAGTGGATCGCTGCCGGGGGCGTGGGCCCGATGGGGCGGGTTCCCTGCAACCGGGGACCCCTCTGTGGCATCTGGGGATGTGCCTGGCTGGCGTGGGCTGGATGGGGCCACCCTGGTATATCTTAATTCTACTTATGTCCCTTCCCCTACCTCTTCCCCTTGCCCTTGGTCTCCTGGACCTCTTCCCATTTTCCTTGTATCCATTCTTTCGTGTTTTCTTTGTTTATATGGTATTTAAGCTTGTGTGACTGACTTACTTCACTGAACATTGTATTTTCCAAGGGCATTCATTTTCCTGCAAATGTCTTGAATGTATCCTTCTTTATAGCTAAGTAGTATTCAATTTGTGTAGATATCACATTTTCTTTATCCATTTGTCTGATGATAGGTTTATTGACTGCTTCCAAGATTTAGCTATTATGAATTGTGCTGCTATAAACATTCGTATACATGTCTTACTGTAGTATAATGTCTTTAGATCTTTGAAGAAGACACAAAAAGAGGAATAGCTGGGTCATATGAAATTTCTAATTTTAGTTCTTTGAGAAATCTCCAAACTGATTTCTATCATGGTTGTATGGGTTTGCATTCCCACCAACAATGTAGAAGAGTTTCTTGTTCACCACAGCCACATCAGCATTTGTTATTCTTTGACTGCTTGATAATTGCCAGTCTTTCTGGTATAAGATGGAATTTTAGTGTTGTTTTAATTTGCATTTCTCTAATGACCAGGAATGCTGAACAATTTTTTCATATACTTGTTGGGCATCTGTACTTCTACTTCTGAGAAATGTCTATTCATTTCACTTGCCCATTTCTTTTTTTAAATTTTATTTTATTGGTGCATTTTAGGTATACAATATAATGACATTCATCATTGAAAATTTGCACCTTTACATAATCTCTCTTGGTTCTTGTATTTTCCCCACTCCTCTGCCCTCCCTTCAACCCCTCCATCCCTCCCTATTTACAAAGACTTTGTTTCCATTTTTTCATTTTTTCATATTAGTTCCACTCCCTTCTTTCCTTTCCCCAACACCTCCCACTTCCTCTTCCCCCTTTTCTTCCTATTTCACATTATCTATTATACATTTAGTCCTTATTTACACTTTCAGTTTCTCACATTAGAGAAACTTCGGTATTTACATGTGTGTCCTATTTATTTCATTTAAGAGTATTGTCTCAATGTGCATCCATTTAGCTATAAATGTTTCTAATTTCTCATTTTTTATGGCTGAGTAGTAGTCCATTTTATTAAAAAAAAACACATTTTCTTTATCCAGTCTCCAGTTGATGGATATTTGGGCTGTTTCCAAGTTTTAGCTATTACAAAGTATGCTGCTATGAACATGGGTGTACATATATCACTGTGGTATGATTCTTTTAATTCTTTGGGGAAGATCCCCAGCAGTGGAATAGCAGGGTCAAATGGGACTTCCAGTCCTAGTTCTTTGAGATATCTCCATACTGATTTACACAGTGGTTGTACCAGTCTACACTTCCACCAGCAGTGGAGACTTACCCATTTTTTGATTGAGTCTTTTAATATTGGTGGTTTAACTTTTTTGAGTTCTTTATAAATTCAAGATATTAGTCCTCTGAGGAACAGCTGGCAAAATTTTTTCTCATTCTGTTGTCTCTTCTCTTTACTAATTGATGATTCTTTTGCTGTGCAGAAGCTTTTTAATTTGATTTAATCCAATTTGTTGATTCTTATTATTTCTCATGCAATTGGGATTCTGTTTAAAAAACCCTTTCCTAACCCTAGCACTAACTTCAAGTGTTTTACATATTTTGTATGCATACATACTGTATGCAGTATGCTCAATGTTTCTGTTTTAATATTTAGATCTTTGATGATTTAAGTTTTAATCATTCACTCTCAGATATTGGAGAATCGACACTTTTTATGTTGTCATTGTGACTTGGGACTATCCCAGTTTCTTTCTGCCATCACCCTATTAATGAGGCAATGCTGTTATCAACGTGAAGTCTCATACTCTCTTGCAGTGACTATGCCTTTGCACATGTTTGTTAGCTTTTTGTGGCTGTAACAAATTTATCTTCCAATCTATTAATCCGCTGTCCTCAACCCTGATCCTGCTTTTCTACCCTTCTTGGTACTTAAGAGTTCTGTTAAGTGTTATGAGCAGGTCTTCACTGAGAGCTCCATCCTCTGCAGAGACTTACTCACTTTCTTTTCTGAGTTCTTAGCTTGTGCTGTACATTACCATCTGCACTTATTTAGTCAGTTCATTACATGCCAGGCATTGAACAAGGCACTTGGAACACAACTGTGAGCAAAGCCCCTGCCTTTGCAATGCTCACCGACTGGGAGCAAACCAACACTGTGACAAACCAACACATGAGCCAGGTGGTTATCAAGGGGGTGCATGCTGTGGAAGAAATAATAAGCTCACAAGAAAGGGAGTAACTCAGAGAGATCGCTTGGATGGTGAAGTCAGGACAACCTCTTTGAGGATGTAATATTCCACCTGGGGTGTAAACAATGAGGAAAAACTAAGCTTATGGATGAGGGCAGACCAAGTGCAAAGATAAGGACAAGGCAGATGCTTGGACATGAGAAAGGGCTTCATGGACCTCAGTTCTAGTCAGTAATTCAGGAGTGGCATAGTGGGACATAAGGACAGAGTACATAGCAACTGGTAGAGAATTTTAGGGACTCTGGATTCCAATTTAAGAACAAGAGGAAGGCACTGAAGGATTTTAAGTGGGGGAATAGCATGATGTTGTTTACTATTTTAAAGTATCACCCTGGATGGTGAATGGATGGAAATGGGAAGCAAGTGTAGATACAGAACCCTGTGCCTAGCCCAGGCAAGGGCTGGTGCCAGGCATCAGGAAAGTGGATAGAGTGGAGGGCTATTTTGGCAATAGAAGCAGAAAGATTTGCCATATTAGAGGTAGCGTCTAGCAGAAAGAGAGGCATCAAACATGAAATCGAGGATTTGTTTAATAGGAGAATTGGGCAGATGCAAAGATTGTAGAAGATGGGGGAAGGAGCAGGTAGCTGGATAAAACCAGGGCACCCTCTTAGACATAGTAAGTGTAAGACACCCATTAGAAAATGTGATGGTAACTTTTATGTGTCAAGTTGACTGGACTAAGTAGTGCCCAGATAGCTGAAAAATCATTACTTCTACATGTGTCTGTGAGGGTGTTCTGGAAGAGATGAACATTCAGATCAGTAGACCAAGTGAAGAAAATTATGTGGACAGATATCACCCACTCCAATAAAGACTTGACAGAACCAAAGGCACAGAAAGGAGAAATTTAGTTTTTCTGCTTGAGCCAAGACATCCATCTTCTGCCTTCAGATGTCCGAGCTGCAAGTTATGGATCCTCAGAACCCAGAACTATTGGCTTTCTTGAATCGTTGGCTTTCCTAGTTCTCAGGCCTTCAGGTTGGGACAGGGATGACACCAGAGTTCTCCTGGGCCTCTAGCATAGAGATGGCTGATTGTGGGACTTATTGGGCTCCACAATCAGGTGAGCCAATATTTCTGTACTTATCTCTATGCATCTATATAAAACCTATTTGTCCTATTTTTCTGGAGTATCCTGACTAGTACAGTGAGCCAAGACATCTGTCTTCCACTAGACTGTGCTGTATTTCTAATGTTGAGTCCAGTGCTGGATATATAGCAGGCAACCAAAAAGGATTTGTCCAATGGGAGAACTGAAATGATGTCCTTAAAAGCTATGATGACAAATGGCTTCCAGAACAACTGACAATCCAGAGTCTGCAGCAGTGGTAATTAAACCATTCCAATCTGATGTTCAAAATATTGTATGTTAGAGACCCCCCTTCTTTCTCCATTAATTGAACAGGCCCTGTCTTTTTTTTTCTTGTAGTCCATTGCTCTTCAAATGTAATTAGCCCTTGAGTTCTGACAGTAAACCAGACTTCAATACTTTGATAAATGACCTGTTTCTGGGAAAGGAGTATTTACGAATACAAAACCAAGTCTTCTGCCTCTTTCCTCTTGCCTCTTCCTCTTCTTTCTACTTTAGGCTGGCCTTGACCTATGCTCTCACCTTCAGGAAGGCCATGCTTATTAGAAAAGAATAGCAACACAGAAATCTCAGTTATCATTTACTGAACATTTAGTACATGGCAAATGGGTGCCTTGTGTGTAGCACAGTAATCCTGGAAAATAACTTTTAAAAATTCTTATGTTCCAGCTGAATAAACTGAATGAAGGTCAAAAGGACCAAAGAATTTGTTAAGATCCCACTGTTGCTGAGATGCTGAGTTGAGATACAAACACACTCAGGTTTGTCTGATGCCCAGATCTGTCTTTTCCATGACTCTTGTGTCCCTCTTTGACATTAAGTGGGCTTTCCTGACTGAGAGCCTCTACATGCCTTATTAATGGCATGTATAGCTCATAGTTCTCTTTTAGAAAGGATCAACATCCTCCCAATTGCTTCAGATTTGCTATCATATGTGGTTTGTTCTGGTCTTCTCATCAGTTCTCTGGTGGGGTGGGGGTTATCCTCTGTATCTTGGAGGGGAAACTGATTATGTCGTGCGTACATAGCTTGTAGCTGTAGATCTGAACATCGAATCTAGGAAAGTCTGACATCAAGTTCACTCCACCATCCTTTACATGAGCTTCTCTTTAGCAGTTATAGACCCCTTCTTCACTGACAAAGATTCACTTTTTACATCCACTATCTCATTTGATGTCTATAACAATATTGACTTGCTTAATTCTTCTAGAGCTTGGGATAGTATGAAAGATTTTCTTAATCAATTCAGCTAATTTCTATAGTTTTGACCTAGAGAAAGGTATTAAATTTCTCAGAATTATCTGTAGTGACCTCATGCCCATTAGGATGGCTACTATCAAATGAAAAGAAAATAGTGAGTATTAGAAAGGAGGCAGAGAAGACTTTGGTGCCTTGTTGGTGGGAATGTGAAACGGTGGAACCACTATGGAAACAGTATAGAGTTTCCTTAAAAAATTCAAAGTAGAAATACATGTAATCCAGCAATCCCACCTCTGAGTATATGTCAAAAAAAATGCAAAAATTAGAAAAAGTTCAAAAAAATTTAAAGAAGTGTTAACACTCTGGTACTATGCGTACTATCCATAAGATGCAGAGACGGTAGGTGAATGGGTTAATAAATTGTGGGTTATATTTGTACCATAGAATATTAACTAGTCTTAAAAAGGAAAGAAATTCTGCCACATGTATAAATCACAAAAACATTATGCTAAGTGAAATAAAGCAGTCACAAAAGAACAAATACTGTATGATTCCAATAATATAAAGAATGTAAAGTAGGCAAAATCTTAGGCAAAGAAATAGAAAAATGGATGCCAAGGGCTGGGGAGAAGGGAGAAGGAATTTGTATTTAATGGATGTGGAGTTTCAGTTTTAGACAATGAACGTGTTGTGGAGCTCTGTTGCACAACAATGTGAATACATTTAACAATATTGAATTGTACACTTAAAATGATGAAGGCAGTAAATTTAATGTTATGTGGGTTTTATCACCAAAACAAAAACAATTTGTGGTAGACTTAATACTTGAACCCTTATCTCCAGGATCAAATGTGATTTGAGCTGCCTGTGAGAAAATGCTGTATACTTCTTTTTGGTCAAGGCTGTCCCTGTATCTCACATTGGATATGTTTTATTTGCCATAGCAACCTTGAGAAAAAATAGTGCTTTTTTCAGACCTCAGAGAGATTCAAGTAGGTGGGAGGTCTGCCAGCGAGTGCCTCTTCCATGTTGGCTCCATCTCCTTTAGGATAGAGGCTTACGATGGCCCTATGAAGTAAGCAGGGGTGGCACTGTCAGTCCCACGTGGAGAAACCGAACCTCAGCATGGTTCATGGAGCATTCAAGCCCACCAGGGTATCAGTGATGGGGAGGAGACTGGGTCCCAAAAATTCTGGTGCTTGTTCCCAATTAGTGCTGTAGGAGAAGCAGTACAATTCTAAGACTTGGAACCCTAAAGAGATAGAAAACTTGAATGCTTTTCTTATTTTTTATTATTCTATCTAAACAACTTTCTAGAAACCAAAGTGAAGAATTCCACTGAATTGTCCAGCCTTGATCCTGACCCCAACCAATTAATGACCTCAAACTTGGGATTCCTTGGAGGTTGCCAGACCCGTATGATATGCACATCCTCCAAGCCATAGGATCCCCTGAGCTCTCTCCTTCCCAAGCAGTAGATTTTTCTTTTTCATGCTTAAACTCCAGAGGACCTCAAGGGCTTGTGCCTTAATTAAAATTTAAATTCACAAATCATTTCTTAACCTGTCTCATAAGTAGCCAAACAGTCACAATCGTTAGTGGGTGGTTGGGGTTACCTTTGCTTTAATGCTTTTTGAAAACAGTGGATACATGGGTGGATACTGCTATCTTTTATCCCTCTCCACAAACCTTCCCCAGAGAAGTTGCTTAAAAAGTCTACTTTCTGTTGTAACAGAGAGATCTGTGTTCCACATTCAGAATGCATCATGGTATCCTAGTCTGTTCCTGTTCTGTCCCCATTCCTATATCCTACAGCTTACTCATGCCCCCAGACCAAGGGTACCAGCCAATTAGCAGATGAGCTCTTGTAGCACAGGGTAATGATCATCATGAGACACAAAGTCTTCCCTGGGAGCCCTCTCTGAGCCTTAGCATTGAGATAATCCCTTGTCTTAGTCACTTTTGCATCACTGGAGCAAAATACTTGACACTTGCAACTGAAAAGGAGGAGAGGTCTATTTTGGCTCATATTCTCACTGTTGGTATTGTGAAAGGGTCTACGGAGGAAAGCCGCTCATGTCATGGGGGCCAGAGGGAGAGAGAAGGGAGGAGCTGAGGTGGGAGATACACCCTTCCAGGTCACACTCCCCTTGCCTCTCCTGACCAGACCCCACATCCTAGCAGCACGTTCATCCATGCACTGATGAATATAACACTTCTGTGATCCAATCATCTTCCAAATGCCTTGCCTCTGAGTACATGAGGTTTCAGGGGGACATTCTCCATGTAAACCATAGCAGTCTGCCTTGCCCCCCAAAAGAGTCACACAAATATCTCTATGAAAAATGCATTTAGTCCATTTCTAAGAGTCACCAAAATCTTCACAGTTTCAGCATTGCTGAAAAGTCCCAGTCCAAAGTCTCCTCTGAGACTCAAGGCAAAGTCAGCTGTGAGCCCCTGTGAAAACCAAAAAAGGAGTTAAACATTTCCAATATACAATGGAACAAGGCACACATTCTCATTCCAAAAGAGAGAAATAGTGGGATTGCAAGGAATGGGACCAAAGCAATATCAAAGCCCAGTAGGCAAACACTAAATCCTATCGCTCCATGTCCAACACCCAAGGTAAAGATGTGAGCTCCCAAGGGCTTTTGCAGCCCTGTCTCTATGGCATTGCTGGTTGTAGCCCTTATGATCTCTCTGGTTTAGGATGGCTTTGTTCACTGCTTGTGGTTTTCCTCAGTGGACATTTCACATTCCTGGCTTCTCTGACTTTCTAGGGTCTCTGCTGAACTTTTGGCTTCACTCTCATACGTTCACACACTGCCCTCTTAGGGACAAATTGTCTGGCCTCTCGGGACTTCCTATGAAATTTGAGGAGAAGTATCCTTGACCCTGAACTCTTGCATTCTGAATGCCCAGAAAATTAGCACCATGTGGATGATATCAGTGTCTGCTGCCAACTCAACCAGTAGCTTGGACTCTTTGGAGCATGGCTACAAAGGCTTCCAAGTGCCTGGATGGCTAAGCACCAAAAATGGAATTCTGGG
Source organism: Heterocephalus glaber (assembly GCF_053883595.1). Lineage (NCBI taxonomy): Eukaryota > Metazoa > Chordata > Mammalia > Rodentia > Bathyergidae > Heterocephalus > Heterocephalus glaber. Next base: position 12,832,196 of record NW_028258175.1, read on the forward strand.
ATACCAATTCTCTGACAGTCATTTTTTTTTTTTTTTTTTAGACAGTCATTCTTGAGCAAGATGCTCCTGGGATCTCTTCTCAAATGAAAGCTTTTTACCCTTGAACTTGAGATGGGTGGGGTCTTTAGATTTCTGAAGTGCTTTCAAGGCATCCTTCCTATTATCCTGATGTATAGAACTTGGCTGCTTTTTAATGCTGATCTTTTCAGCGACCAAGTTGACCTGGGCCAAAAAAGGCCCCAACTTTACAGAAACTTCCTTTCTGGTGACCAGTAAATTTTTTCAAATTATTTAGTTCTTCTTTTTAGTCCTACTTCTCATGGTAGATATGGCTAAAAACTGCCAGCAGTACCCATGACACAGCCTTAACATTGGGCTGCCTTGAAATTTCCTCCACCAGGTTCATTAATCTGTCACCCTTAATCTCAGTCTCCAGAAAATATGAGCAAAATGAAGACAAATTTTCTGCTAAAAAGCAGAGCACATATGGTCTTGAGTCCAAATGTCAATGAACTACTTGTTCCCTACTGTAACCTCCTGAGTCTAATCTTTACCTTCTGCATTTTTGTTAGCATTCTAGTCTTTTGAGCTCCAAACAATCTCCCATCAAGCTTGGTTTACAGCCTTCTAGTTCCAAAGCTTCTAAACCACATGGTCAAATAACTATAGGAATGACCTCAGTTTTGGTACTGAAATCTGTCTTAGTAATTTCCTCACCACTGGAACAAAATACCTGACACTTGTAACTTAAAGGAGAAGTTTATTTGGGCTCACATGTAAGTCCAAAGTTGATCGACTCTAAGGCAGAAAAACATGATTGAAGGGTCTGGTAATGGACAGCTTCTCATGTCATGGAAGCAAGGAAGCAGAGAAAGAAGGGAGGATCTGAGGGGAGAGATATACCCCTTTAGGTCCTGTTAAAATAAAGACTCACTGGGCCAGGGATTTAGCTCAGTGGTTCCACCGCCTGCCTTGCAAGCGCAGGGTCCCGAGTTCGATCCCCGGTACCAAAAAAATATATATAATAAAATAAAAACCTTATTATATATAAAAAAGGACTCACTCTAGTGGTACTGTAAATCTGTTCATGATTTATTTCTTGGGTATTATGGGCTCAGAAGATCCTGTAAATCTATTCAGGACTCTCAGTAGTGTGGACAGAGTGGTCATCTCAAAAGCAAGAGCAATAAACACTAGGGACTATTAGCCCTGAAGAGATCTAGAGACCAGAGCCAATGAAGATCAATGTCAGATAAAGGCATGCAGCAGTCTCTCAACAGTGTCGAGCACAAGCTAGTGGTGGTTGGCAGTAGCGGAGACCAGCACCCAGCATAGTCTCCTGACAGCATCTGGCACAGGTTAGCACTGAACAGTGGCAGCCAGCAGTGTGGCAGAAACCAGCAGCTAGCTCTGTCAACTGATCATGTCGAACATTATCTGGTGTCATCCAGTGGCATCTGGGCCTCTAGAAGAGCTTCACTTTGCTGGTTCATGATTTCCATCTGAACTGAGCAGAAGAGCCTTTAACTGATTGACAATAGATTCATCTAACAAGGACATGTTGAGCTTCTTGTGGGCTCCAGGACCTGTACTGGGTCCTGAGCCCCAGTGATAAAAAAAATTCAATGCTGCAGCCAATAATCTCCTTGTCTAGACAGGTTAGCATATAAGTCAACAAGAGCAATGATGTGGTAGAGAGGCTAGAGTAAAGGCATATGTACTACAAGGTATGACTCACTCGAGGAGATGAGTAATTATCTCAGGATGAGGGTCCAAATGAATTTCTGGAGCAGCTCTTTTCTCCGGGCTTTGGAAACTTGGCAATTATAATTGTCACTGGTTAACTACTGTTACACTTATAACAAGCCACCCCCAAACTCAGTTCCTTAAAGTAATAATTATTTTAATGCATTCACCCATTCTGTGGGTCAAGGCTTTGGACAGGAAATAGTGAGCAACTTTGTCTCACCCTGAGCTAGGAAGATTGGTAAGGATGCTAATGGCTGAGACCTGGAAGTTTCTTCACTCTCTGGTCTGCCACTTGGGCTGTAGTGAGGCAAAGGATGGGTTTTGGCAGAGTGTCAACTGAAGACTCTGATTTTTCCAAAGGCCTTGGGCTTTCTTTAACATGGTGGCCTCAGGATAATTAGACTTCTTTATGTTGAGAAAACTGAAGCCACCATGTAGAAGCTGCATGGCTTGTTATGATCTAGCCTTACAATTTGCATAGCATTCTTTCTGCCATACTTTATAAGTCAAGCCACTTACAAATCCTTCTAGAATTAAGGGGAGGGCATACAGGTCCCACATCTTGAAGGCAGGCATAGCAAAAATTCTGCAGCCCTATTTTAAGACCACCATGCTATCTTTATTGCCATATTCAGAGGTCTGAATTTCTCTGAATCTTTAGCAGAGAATTCAATTCAACTTTGAGAAATCTCTCCAGGTGTATTTACACCAAAAGCCTACTTCAATTAATCAATTCTAATGCTCCAATTACTCAGCTTATATTTTCAGACACTCTAATAAGCACCACAAATGAATAGGAATTAGACTGATAGTGCATCACCCTTCACTATTAGAAAGACCACACTGGGTTTCTCAAGCAGCCTTCACCTTTTGAAATGAACTTTCTCCTCACTTGTTTTTTTGGTACCGGGGATTGAACTCAGGACCTTGCACTTGCGAGGCAGGCAGCGGAACCACTGAGGTAAATCCCTGAGCCCTTCTCACTTCTATTTAGCACAAGAAATATTTCCTTTTTGGGCTGGAGTGGAGTAGGAACAGGTAGGAAAGATGATGAAAATGTCCCAATTGTAGTAAAGATACATGTTCAGTGAAGACAGGAGCCTTTTTGGTTTGGGTTCTTTTCATGTTAGGAAAAGACCTAGATTCCTATCTAGGCTCTGGTACTAAACAACTTGGGCTTTATTTTACTCATCTATAGAATAAGAAAGTTGGGCTTGATAATTTCTGGGGAATTTTTCAGCTCCCAAAATGTCTGTGATTATAGGAATATTTGCAAAGGGGAATTTTCTAAGCTCTGTACAGAGAGAGAGAGAGAGAGAGAGAGAGAGAGAGAGAGAGAGAGAGAGAGAGAGAGAGAACGTGCCCATGTAACAGTCATCATTTGAATAAGTCTTGCCTTCAAGAAATACTTTTGCACTTCTGGTAAATATGGCTTTTACTTTGTATTAGCATAAATACATACACACAATTTCACAATAGTATTGTGCTGTATGTTTCTTCTCCCCCACCACCATAATATATGTTGAAAAGCTTCCATATCAGTACATAGAATTAAGCATAATACTTTTCCACTAATAGTCTACTCTATGAGCACCCTACAGATTATTTAAGTAGACTCCTTTGATGTAAATTTAGATTCTTTTCATTCTTTTGTTTTTATATTAACAATGCTGTAACAAATGCCTTGTGTGTATAACCATTGTGATCATTGTTTTTATATATAAACCTGACAGGGCTAAGGGATGCCTAGACAGCTGGCAAAATGTTATTTCTGAGTGTGCCCACCCAAGAGGGAGTTTCCAGAAGAGGTGAGGATTTGAATAAGTAGACTGAAGAAAATCACCCTCACCAACGTGGCTGGGTGTCATCTAGTATGTTGAGGCGGGCAGATAGACCAAAAAGGTGGAAGAGGGGCTAATTTTATGTCTTCCTGAACTGTGACATGTATCTTCTTCCCACAGACACTGGGTTTTCTGGATCTTGAACCTTCCTTCTCTGGGACTCACCCCAGCTGTCACCCTGAGAAGCCCTCAGTTTTCTCCTTCCCAGGGAGTAGCGACTGTGGAACTTCTCAGCCTCCACAATCGCATGAGCCAAATCTCTTGCTACAGACCTCCATGTACCCTATTGGTTCTGTTTTTCTGGAAAACTTTGTGGTCATTTTGCACCTATTCAGCTATATCTGTACAGTAAATTTCTAGAATCAAATATGCTAGGTCAAAAGCTATGGGCTTCTGTGATTCTGAGATGCATTGTCAAATTTTCATCATAGAGATTATACTGATTTACCCTCTGATGAATGATGTATGAAAGTGCTCCTCCCCCCAGGATATGATCAAACCCTATAATTCTTGCCACACTGATAAGGTGGAAGTGGCATCGTGTTATAGTTTTAAGGGGCATTATCCTTTTGTAGAGAACGCACATAATTTTTTACATGTAAGAGTTCTTTGTAGTATTGCTTTTTCTCAGAAGAGCCTCCTTACAGATTTTGAAAGGGCATAACTTCAAACATTTTAATAAGTATTTTTAAATTTTCTCATGGGTTGATTCAGTGACATCACTCTGCCCTTCTTTTTATATCAGTTTCCAAAGCCATACACAAGCCTGAGGGAGACAGTGACAGCTTCCCTCTAGCAATCTATCCTTTATGGCTTTCTTAGCATTTTCCTTAGGTACAGTGACAGAGTGATCTCCACTGGCCACAGAATTGGTTGGAATTTGCTAGAAATACATTTGGTAGCAAAAATGAATCACCAAAGCTTTTCTCTGACTTCCTGTTGCAATTTGGTCTGAGAGCCAGCCTTAGGAAACAACTACACTTTATTTTTTGCTGAAGTCTTTTCTTTGCAGTACATTTTGTAGTCATTATGAGTCTTGTCAAAAGAAAAATAACTCATGGTCTTTCTAGAAAAAGTCAGACATTGGCTGGTTTCATCATTTGTCGGCATCAGCTCTTTTTACTGATAATGATGGTGACAAACACTCTTTCCCTCACCACCCCTTCAGCCTGGCTTCTTGAGGATTGGATCTGGAGACAGTAGGAACCACTGGTTTAACTTCTCAGCATTTTGAGATGAAGGGACCCTATCTAACCAGAGATAAAGGTGATACTTTACTGAGATTTCCAAGTGTCCTGAGTGTCTGATATGAACTGGTTAAAGTCCCAGGGGGATAAAATTTGAGCAATTAGCTAGGTTTTGGGATTTTTCAAGTACCAGGTTCTGCATTCGGAGTGTACAATGAATTAATGCAATGCAAGCCCTGGGCTTAAGTAGCTCCTGTGTCAGTGCAGGTCGCCTCAGAAGCAGATGTTTCTAATACAGTGTGCTTAGTACCATGACAGAAGGAAGCTTCTTGATCAAAGCTTCTCCCAGAGGAGATACATGGTAAAGATATTGGTATAAAGTGGTGTTAGACAGGGAGTCAAGACCATGTGATCCAATTAATGCAGAAGAGAAATAGGGGACTTTGTGTGTTATGGTCAGTGGGTTAGTGTTTGTGGAGCAGGACAAATTTCATGAATAGAAATTAAAGAGGTAGACAGAACGTGTGAGACCTGTTCGTTCTCTACAAGACAGTGATTTACCCCAGAGGTCAGATTGCTTCTCCGTGGCTGGACACACGCAGATAGCCTTCCATGGTGTAGCAGATCTGGGTGAGCCTAGGGTGGGGCACAGCCACCAGCACCCCAATGCATCTGCACCTCTTTTCCTATCTAGCAAGGGTGTGAGAAAGACGAGGTCTCCACAATCTTCATACAGCCGGGACTAACTCAGTTTGGAGTTTGCAGAGGAGATGATGTTGAAGATGTACAGTCTGTTGACACATATCATTTCCAAATGCTGCGAGCCTTCACTGCAGAGGGAGCTGAGTCATTTGTGCATTTTGATAGCAACTGAATTTGATTCTTTATGGTGATCGAAAAATGTTCAAAAGCAAGAGATTGGGATGTGTAAGGGACAGAGCGAGGAGCGTAGAAGCAGTCTGTCCAGTTCTGCCCCTCACTCCTTGGCATGAGAGGGGCACAGGTGACAGGACTGACCTTCTCGTGCTGTCACTGGTTCCGTTTCCCCCGTCACCCTCCTAGTTGACGCATCTCTCTGAGCTACATGGGGTCTCAGTGTGTGAAGATACCTGCTTTTCATCCAACCTGAGTCCTAAGCACAGGATGACAAAGCCAGGGCCGGGAGGAAATCAGGCTGTGTTGGTCACATAGGAGACCCAGCTTCTATTGTACTTAATGGGCATCTACGGGGATGTAAGTGATACTTTAATTACATGCCTTCTACTCACCCTTCTGATTTTATATCCTAACGCCCAAGTGAGAAGCAAAACGACTCTGTTCATGTTTTTCAGAAACAGCAGAGACAAAAAACCTCTGGAAAAACCTAAGTCTGCAGCAACCTCATGAAGTCCTTCTTTAATTTCCCATCCTCTTCACCATTCTACATTACCTCACACCATCCCTCTCTCCCCACAGCCCCGGGCAGCTCTTCTATTCCTTCCACTCATCCTCTACTTTGTATTCTTTTTTATAATCAGGGCCTGTCATTCTGTTTTTGAGGGACTATAGGAGGGGTCCGAAGGATTTAGATTTTTAACTATAATACACTCTGTGTTATGGAATAAATTGTGTCCCTTGTACATCATAAAATTCATATATTAAAGTCTTGGGCCTTATTATTTCCATATTTGGAGATAGTAATTTTATAAAGATAAGTTAAAATGAGGTCATTAGAATGGGTACTAATCAAATATGATGGTTTCTTAAAAGAAGAGAAAAAATTTTTTTGGCTTTTTGAGACAGCATCTCATTATGTAGTTCAGGCTGGCCATGAACTCATGGAGATCCTCCTGCCTCAGCCACTGAAGTGCTGGATTATAGGTATATACCACCATGCCCAGCCAAGAAGAGAAAGTTTGGACAGACATGGACAGAGGGAAGACACTGTGAAGATACAATGAGAAAATGGTCATGTACAAGCCAAGGAAAGAAACTTCAGAAGAAATCACCTTACCAACACCTTGGTCCTAGATTTCTGACCTCTGCAGCCATAAGAAAATTAATTTCTATTGTTCAAGCCACTCAGTCTGTGGCATTTTATTACAAAATCCCAGGACTCCCAAATTTAAAGACCCAGTCCAAAAATGGGCATCTGAAATGAACAGACATTTCTCAGACAAAGAAGTAGAAACAGCAAATAAACATATGAAAAAATGTTCAACATCACTGGTCATTTGAGAAATGCAGATGAAAACCATGCTGAGATTCCACTTCATTTCAGAAAGAATAGCTGCTGTCAAGAAATCAACCAATAACACATGCTGGTGGGGTTGTGGGGAAAAAGGAACCCTGCTCCACTGCTGGTGGGAGTGCAGACTGGTGCAGCCTCTGTGGAGATCAGTATGGATATACCTCAGAAAACTAGGATCAGAGGTCCCATTTGACCCAGCTATTCCCCTGTTGGGTATCTTCCCAAAAGAATTAAAACCATCATACCACAGTGATATATGTGCATCCATGTTTATAGCAGCACAGTTTGTAATAGCTGAAACTTGGAAACAGCTCAAATGCCCATCAACTGGAGACTGGATAAAGAAAATGTGGTGTTTTTAAAAAAATAAAATGGAATACTACTCAGCCATAAAGAATGAGAAGCTAGAGACATTTATAGATAAATGGATGCACATTGAGGGCATACTCTTAAATGAAATAAATAGGACACACATGTGTAAATACCGAATGGTTTCTCTGGTGTGAGAAATTGAAAGTGTAAATAAGGATCAAAGTGTATATTAGATGATGTGAAATAGGAGGAAAAAGTCCAAAGGGGAAGGGGAAGGGGACATGTGAGGGGTAGGAGAAAGAAAAGAAAGGAAAGGAATAAATACTAGAAAAGGAAAAAAACAGAAATGAAGTCTTTGTAAATAGGGAGGGGCAGTGAGGTTGAAGAGAGGGCAGGGAAATGGGGAAAAAGATAAGAACCAAGATATATCATGTGAAGGTACAAATTCCCAATGATGAATGCCATCATATTGTATACCTAAAAGGTACCAATAAACTTAATGAATTAAAAAAAAATCCTGGGAAACAGACATTTTTGAAGGGAGAGCCATGAACATTCACACTAACAATGCCTATCCCATCCCACTCCAGCCTCCTCGAATTTAAACACAAAAAGGGAAACCACTTACCATGGTGCTTTGATTGCTTTTGGTCATGAGATACTTTTGAGGTCCTTCCCAGCTTATTGGAAGATTATGAAAACATTGCTACGAAGGGGAGGGGCCCCACAAGAGAATTTAGAGCAGATAAAATCATGATGGATCTGACTCTTGGGTGGATCGTGCAAGCACCAATATTGGGTGGATGGATGGATGCATGAATGAATAGATGGGTGGATTGAAGAAAGGCAAGACTGGAAAAAGGAAGACCATTAAGGAGCATTTTCATGCAGCAGCGACAGCAGTAAGGATACACAGTTGGATAAACACCTAGATATAGGAAGAATAATATTGTGTCATAGATCGGTGTGAAGAGTAGAGATGTGTGACTGCCATCTTTCCAGCTTGAATACTTGTATATATGGTGGTGCAGCCCACTGAAAGCAACTCTAGGAGGATGTATTTATTTTCACACCATCTCTTTCTAGAAAGAACTTAATTTGCCTTGCACAAATACCAACCATACCACGAGAAAGGTAAGTAGATGAGGAAAGTGAAGCAAAAAACCTATCAAAAGCAGGAAAAAAAAAAAAAAGATGAAACCAAGAGTGAGGTAAGACAAATCCTCACCTCAGGATTCCAAATACTTGACTATACATTTTGTTTTGGGCCAATGAATGACGTTATCCAAACTTGTCAGTTTCATCAGTGTTGTCCGCCTCTCCCAAGGGCCCAGAATCTGCAAATTCTAAAATAGTGAAAATCTGGTTTTTAGTTTCTGGAGGTTGGAAATGCCAAGAATCTATGAAGAAATGGAGAGATTTAATATCTGGGGAATATTTAATATGTGAGGACTCTCTACAGATGGGGGCAAAGCTGTGGGCATCCCTGACTTGTCCTAGGGGACAGCAGGACCTGGCCACTGAGCAGAGATCACCTGTGGAGACGGAGTGTCTGCATTTTCACGGAACAGCGTCAAATCCGTTCATCGGGAAAAACGACACGGATATGCCCTTTGCCTTCTGAGATGCCATTTGACTGATTTACAAAAGTCGCTGTTACTGCTATGTTAATATCCAGGTTACACGAGCAGTCTGGCAGTTTAAATCTTGTTACTGCCATTTCCGAGCTGGCAGATGGCTCAGAACAGGCTCCTCTTCTGCTTCAGAGCCTAGACTGAACGCATGTCCTCCCAGGTCCACTTCTATGATTCCTCATGGCCACACCTTTGGAGAATGCCCAGCTCACTGGCTTCATAGTCTTGGGCTGGAAAGGGAACGGTTGACCCCCAGCTCTGTTTCCTGGGGAGTCTGTCTTTTGCCACGTGGCAATGGGAAGTGAGTGTTGCTGGTGGCATGCTTTCCTCTATTGAGAAAAGCCTTTGGGGGGGCCTGTAAAAGTGGGCTCTGTGAAGTGGGTCTGGGCGCTCCTCTTCCTGCACCTCGCCAGGCACAGAGCTGGCTGACTTGCTGATCTTTGCAGCTCACCAGAGAGCGCGTGTATGCACAGACACGAACACGCACACACGCGTGCATGCACTTTGCTTGCTCTCTGCAGTGACTGTCTACGGCTGCATCCTGTTCACATGTCTTCTCTCTTAGCCAGAAAACTCACCCAGATTTCCCCTCTAAGAAGTTCTTCTACTTCCATCCCAGAGGTGGAGACATGACTAATCTTCTATGATGAATCGAGGGATGGGCACATGACCTCACACAGGCCAAAGAGAATGATCTTGGTACCTTTGATGATACTCTTAGGAAAAGATGTTCTAATTTCTCCTTGGGCCACCAACCTAGTGCAGTGCCAGCCTGGAGCACCTGGGCATCATTTTGCTGCCATTTGGAAATGGCACACCTAACAATGGGACCAACACAGAGAAATGAAGCCTTAAAATGCAGGAAAAGACAGCTTGGATGCAGCCAGAGACAAAGCTGAATGTGCTGTGGACTTCCTACTGTATCAACCTGTTGACCACTTGGGTATTTTTCTCATGCCAATTTTATTTCTGTTACTTGTAACTGTGCATTGTGTCTGAGACAGTCTCTCTACCCTTTATGCTTGGTGATCTGTAGACCAGATCTACAGTGCAGTGGCTGTGGCTTGAGTCTGTCCCCGAAAGGTTCATATGCTACGGACTTGGTTCCCCATATAGTAGTACTGAAGTAGCGAAATCTTTAAGAGGTGAGGCCTAATGGGAGGTAATTGATTAGGTCATGGGCTTCACCCTGGAAAGGTATTAACGGTGACTCAGGAAGGAAGTTCCCACAAAAATGGGTTGCTATAGTCTGGATTTTGCTAAGTCTCTCTCTCTGACTTGCTGTCTCACCTTGTGTTGTAGTTTAGTCGAAAATGCCCCCCCCCCCCCAAGGCTCCTGTGTTCAGAGGTTGGGGTTTCGGAAGGTGATTAGATTCTGAGTGTGCTATACTTACGGGTAGATGTGCTGTTAGGTGGTAGAGCCTGGCTGGAAGAGGCAGAGTGTGACCTGGGAGGGTCTGTCTCCCTCCTCAGCTCCTTCCTTCTCTTTCTGCTTCTTGGGTATCATGATGTGACCAGTTTTCCTCCAGCAAGCCATGATACCGTGATGTTTTTTCCTTGGAGTCCACCAATTGTGAACTGAATTTTCTAAAAACTGTTGAGCCAAAATAAACTTCTCCCTTGAGTTGTGGGTGTTTGGTATCTCTATACTGTCAAACATAAAGCCTTCACAGAGGTAAGCAGATGCTGGTACCGTGCTCTTAGAACTCCAGAGGTGTGAGCTAAATAAACCTTTTTCCTTTATAAAGCACCTGGCTTCAGGTATTATGTTATAGTAACTGAAAATGGACTAGGACAGGATCTGACTGTCTATTGGTAGTGTTGTGGATTGGGTAACTTTTTTCCATATGAGTTTATTCTTCCTTTTCTTTCAACATATACCAGAGCAAGGGTATTGGCTTTGGAGTCAGAGATAGCTGGGCATAAATCTTGGCCCAGTTAAGCCATGTGGTTCTGCATAAGTGATTAACGTCTCAGAATTGCAGCTTCCTTATCTGTAATGTGAGGAAAATAGCAACAACTTCATAGATTTCCTGCAACCATGAGAATAATGTGAGTGGCCGTGTGTTTCTTCTGCAGCATTTCCATGCAAGAAATGTCAGAATAATTTACTTGCTTTAAATCACATTAAATTTGGCTCTAGGCTCACATTAACTAGAGTGTTGAGAAATTCAATCATAGACATGTTTAGGGGCATTCCCTACCAATCCCTGAAGATGTTCACAACCTAGGAAACTTATGTTGTGATTTAAAAATGAAGGAGCATCCTGGGCCTTATCCCTTGGGGGCCGCCGCAGTTGCTGATGCTCTTCTGCTCCGCAGGGCTGTGGCATTTTTCTCATTTTGCTTCTAGCCTTTGCCCTCCCCCAAGAGCCAACGCTGCTCCTATTCCCCTGTGTTTCCTTGCTAGAGGTGTGGCTAGTGCTGCCTGTGTCTTGGTGCCTTATTTGACCTCAGTACCCCACAGAGACACTGTGTTCAGGCAGAGGATGAGTTCCACCCACTTGGGAAACCCCAACTCCACATACTCTGTCTGGCTTGCAAGCCAGTGTTCTGGGCTCTGGCTCTCACTCCCTCCACCCCAGGCCCATCTCTTTCCCTGTGCACGAGCTTCTGCCTCCTAAACAAAATGCAGCTGAGGATGCTCTGGACCTGTCATAGCTTATCTTTTGGATCCTGTGACAGTCAGTCTTGACTGTGAACTTCATTGGCTTGAGAGAAACCTAGGATACTGGGGAAGGACACTTCTCGGTGTATCTTTGTGGGTCATTGTAGGCATGGCCCTGGTGACTACATCTGGTCCACGGCCCCTCCTTCTCTGGTGCTGTTCCTCTGTGTCGTGCTTCCCAGCTGCCATGGGATGAGAAGCTCTGCTCCATCACACCTTCTGCCATGATGTTCCTGCCTTGTAGCCAGGCAACCATGGACTGAAACCTCTGAAACTGTGAGCCAAAATAAACCTCTCTTCCTTTAAGTGGTAGAAATCAGGTATTGCTTCCCAGCAACAGGACCATCATGGACTCTTTAGTAGAGACTCTAGATGTCCCCTGTATCAAGTTTTTCCCTCTTTCATGCTCAGGGAATTTTTAGCTGCACAGGAAATGCCTAGAGTATAAAGCTGAGATTTAGCATCCTGTTTTGCAGCTGTGGTTAACCATGAAGTTGAATACTGGCCAAAGGGATCTAAGTGGGAAGGATGTGTGACAGATTTTGGGAGCCTCCTTTAAGGCGCAGTTCATTCCTTCCCTTGGCCCTATTTTTTCCTCCCCTCCTTCTGCCTGGCATGCAGATGCTGCCATCTTGGACCAAGAGCAAGACAGCCATATCTTAAAAGATGCCCAAACATGCAGTGGGGAGGGAGGCTGAGTCCTCAATGATAAAAAAAAGACACAGAGGAGTGGAGGTAAACTCCTCTTGCTTGGCCCAGTGTCATGATGGTTCACCTTCAATGGGCCGAGTTCGAGGACCAAGGCCATCTGGTGAGCACAGCAGAGCTGAAGAACAGACAGAGCTCAAGTCCTTGATGCCATCACCCTCTGGCGCCTCCCACCCCTAGATGTCTCAGGATGCGAGATGAAATATTTTCCCCACTGCTTAAGTCACTTTTATTGGGCATTTATTACACAAAAATCACCCTAAGGGGCAGGCTGTGAAGAAACAGTCCCAGAGCACCAAACCAGTTTACTTGTTTTTAAAACAAGGTAGGAGGAGTTGCTCTTGATCTTTGGTGCCTCCTTTAGCAACAAGAACAGGCACACAGATACCTCTGTAAATTACCCCCTATATGTAAAAAGCGCAGCATGCAACCTGACACATTTAAGCAGTCGGTAAAAAGTAGCTATTTTTCTTTTTCTTATTAGCATAATGCCTCAATAAATGTTAGTTCCTATCCTATCTCCTTGAGTATCTTTCTTTTTGCTGCTGAGTTCCTCAGTGCCTGCCCATTCATCTCCCTTCTCCTCTATTAAGCCTGACTCTTGAAAAGACTGTCAACGTGCTCTCAATGCGGTGTCAGTGATAGATAAGGCTAAACGTATGACCTCATGCCCCAGACTCGATCAGCTTGCAGTGAGATTTACATTTAATAGGGGATTAAAGCCTTAAGCCAAAGAAATGAATCTTTAATGGTGAAATTTTGAGGCACTGGAAAGTTTATGAGAAACCCATACTGGAGAGGAAGCTCTTGCTGATGATCTTGATTTTCTCAGAGGTTCTCCTAAGGCTTTCCAAATTCTTCCAGATTAAAAAACATCGTGCGGTACAGCCGTTCACAATTAGTGGTTGTCAAACAGTGGATTGTTGATGAAGCTTTGTGGATCTGAACAGGAGTGAGAGAGGGAGCTGCGGAATCAGAGGCATGAGAGAGGGTGTCTCAGCTCCAGAGTGTGTCATCCGGCCGGCGGACGGGCGGGCCAGGCTGCCCCAGGGCGTGGATGGAGCCTCCTTGGGGGCTGGAGCCCTGTGGAACCACATCTGATCTTGATGCACACATTGTCTTTTTCCCTGGTGCTGGGGATTAAACTCAGGACCTTGTGCTCACAAGACATGCACGGCATCGCTGAGCTCCACCCAGGCCCCAGTGCACACATTCCTTGGCCTCGGTGTTGTGTTTTGCGGGTGGCAGGTGGGCTCTCTCAGGCTGGGTCTCCTCACTCACCCATTCCCACCCGCTGGGTCTTCTCACTCCCTTCCTCCTTTTCCCCCTTCTCCCCCTGCCCTCTTTCTCTTTCTAGGTTCTTCTCCTTGCTTGTCTCAGCCTCCCCAAGTGCCTCTTTGGCCGGGCCTCCCAACTCCTGTGATTCAGACTTGGGGTCCTCCTCTCCTGGGATCCAGCATGGAGTTTTTGGACGTCTCAGCCCCATCAGGGCTGACTGGATGGATTTTCTTCTTTTTCCTGGGCTTTCATCTTTGCATCTGACGTTTCCTGTTTCCTGTTCAGTGTCTCCTCTCGTGTGTCCCACTGATCCTTTAAAGGCTGCCCCCTGCCCCCCTTCCTCTCTCCCTGGGAGCCCAAGTCTCTGGAGCCTCATGAACTCTGACCTGGGGTGATCAGTGGGGAAGGCTGAATAGTTCATTCCCGCCTCATCCTGAGGCATGCTTCTCTCCAGACGGCCTTCTCTCTATGATCCTGGCAACCATTCCCCATCCCCACTGAGGCCTGGGCAGTAATAGCCCCACTGTGGAGGCCCCAGTTACTGCTGTCACTGTTTTGAGGATCTCTTGTTAAGTACAGCACCATGATCCCCTGGGAACACATCAGAAATGGAGATAAAAGGGCCGCATTCCACCCTCCTGAACTACAGATGAGGGCTGGGGCCCAGGAGGCTACATTTTAACCAGTCCTCTGGATCTAGGTGACTCTGAAGCATGGTTGAGGTTGAGGATCACCATGCTTTACCTTTCCAGTTTTGCATAATGTACTCTTTAGATTATGCTAAATTGGGTGTTTCCTCTGATTCTTGTTGAGATCTTGACTGATATAACGATAACAGTATAATGGAATTCAGATCCCCTTTCAAAAAATTGAGCTTTGTCTAGAGTCTCCATGTCCTGAAACTTAGTCTCACAAAGTAGTCCCCCTTATCCAAGAGGGATCTACTCCGAGACCACCAGTAGATGCCTGAAACCATGCATAGTACCAAAGATATTTCTATGACTTTTCTTATACATACATACCTATGGCAAAGTTTAATTTATAAATTAAGCCATTGGAGAGCAACAAGAACTTACCGTAGGTCTTAGCAACCTCAGCAAACAATTTTTTTCTATATTAAGTTGAGAACTTTCACATTTTCACTTAGAGGAAGCACTTTTCAGCTTCTGTTTGGGATATATGAATTGTTATCATTGCTACTCTTGTACTTTGGAACTCTTATTAAGTAAAATAAGGATTACATGAACACAGACACTCTGTTACTGTGATAGTTGATTGACAAGATGGCTATGAAATGATGAATGGGAAGGTAGCAAATACAGTGGGGAAACATTGGTCAAAGAGATGATTTACATCCTAGATGAGATGGAGCAGGATGGCTTGATGTTTCACTACACTACTCAGAGTGATTCATAATTTAAAATATTTAATTTTTTTATTTCTGGGGTTTTCCATTTAATGTTTTCAGGATAAGATTAAATGTGGATAACTGAAGCAACAGAAAGGAAAATCTTGAGTAACAGAGAGTGAATATAGCACATCTCTGTGCTGTCAGCACCTACCTGTCTGGTACATAATAGATGTTCCATAGAGCTTCATTTTAATGGAAAGGTTTTTTCATAGTTTTGAACTTTTATAGACATCCATCTATCTATCTATTTACCAACAATCATCACCATATGGGTACTGGGGATATAAAGCCAAAACATAGGGTCTTACAAATCAAAGGATGAGATGTCAGCCCTTGGAATCTCAGCACCTCCATTCGTGTCCTGGGGATCATAATGTTCCTACTCCATTGGGTCATGGTGAAGGTGAACCAGGTGACACAGTTCTGGCATAGTGGTCAACATCAAAGCAATGTCCAGTGCTATCATTATCACAGTAGATAAGTTACAATGTGGCTTAACCAGAGCTCAGACACAGGTGAGAACAGAACTTTGTGGGCTCCACTGTATGTCATGGGTTTGGGTATCTCACAAGCAAAATGGCCATTAGTGTACTTCGTAAATTGCCCAGAGTTCCATAGTGCAAAGTGTTTATTTTATTTATTTATTATTTATTTTGGTACTGGGGATCGAACTCAGGACCTTGTGCTTGCAAGGCAGGCAGGAGAACCACTGGCCCCAAGGTGTTTATTTTTTGGCAGTCCTGCTATTGTTCTCGCCCTTGTGTGACATCTCTTCCCCATTTTCTCTCACCAGTGCTACGCTTAAGTTCATTTTGACCTGCTTTTATGTATTTATTTATTTGTTTGTTTATTTATTTATTTATTTTGGTACCGGGGATTGAACTCAGGACCTTGACCTTGCAAGGCAGGTGCAGCGCCACTGAGCTAAATCCCCAGCCCTTGACCTGCTTTTATTGCCATTAAAAACTCAGCACAGGGCCGGGAGTTCAGCTCAGGGGTTCTGGCCCCTTCCTCACAAGCACAAGGTCCCGAGTTCCTGTCCCCAGTACCAAAACAAAAACAAAAACAAAAACAAAACAAAACAAAACTCAGCACAAAGGGTAACTATGATCATTCCGGGGCGAGACATCCTCAGTATCTTCCTATTTATTTTTTCATTTAAAAGTGAGTATGACTTTTACTGATTAAAAATACCTATGTCCATTGTTTTAAAAAGTCAAATGATAGATGCACGAAGGGCAAAATATATATATCTGTTGAAATAAGTCATTCAGAAATGTCACTTTTAACGTTTTGGTGAACGTGTTCTTCAGACATATCATACACATTTCTCTGAAGTGTTACCCAGCTTTTCAATTTTACACGACTGTACGGACCCAATCCACTTTGTAGGCGGAATCCATTCACAGAAACACGGAAAAAAGTCAGATGCTGGCTGGTTCTGTCCTCTGACCACCAGATGGCGCTGCGTCTGAATGTATCTGAATTTCCTATCCAGGGAGCAGCTACACAGGGTCAACGTCCCAGGTCTGGGGCCCAGATTTTCCCTTGGCTCTGGATTGATTTTGGTCTTTGGTGACACCTGCGGAGAGAAAAAGTCACATCTGCATCTCTCCATGATACTGCCCGAGTTCTGACTTGTATGACAGGATGGTGCCTGTCGCCTCTTGCTCCACTTCCGGGTCCAGGCTTAGAGAGGAGAGAGTCCCCTGACCCATAGCTTTGTTCATACAATCACTCGATCGCTGTTGAATTTAGGCCTCAATGAAGAATAATGTAGTTTGGGAAAGATCAATTAGAGAGAAAGAAAATTAAAAAGCGTGTTGTAAAAGAAAGAAAAGTATTAAAGATAATCTTGGACTGAGAATAAGATTTGGATTTGGTATTAACTGGCCGCCTGACCCTGAGTAAAGCAGTTGACCTTTCTGGGGTCACGTGATCTTTGTGCCCATGGAAAGGTCAGATAGGATGATTTCTAGGCTTCTTCCAGCCCTCATCTGCTGGGGTGCAAAAATCTCTCTTGTTTTGTGTTTGAGGGGTACAGGGAAGGGGAGCAGGTGAAACTACCTAGAAATAATCACTCTGAGCACCGTGGAAGCTGGAGGACACAAGTCCAGCGAGATCTGAGCAGGGCGTGCCCGAGTCTGGCTCGGCTTCACCATTGCCCGCTCAGCCTCGGCACAGCCCATACATCATCATTAGATGTCCTTCATCGTGCTAATTGACACGGGATGAAAAATATCCAGCGAAGGAAGCAGCAAATGCTTTTGCAGGCAGCCAGAGCAGCCGGCAAATGGGAGAAACTGCTGTACAAGTTAACCGAGATTGAAAGCAGGCCTGCTGGTACCTTGTAGGGCAAATGTTTCCGGTTACTGCAGCCGGATCCAGCTGGCAGTGTGAGTGGTGGGCTGTTTGGCCGGCCTCCATCTGAAGGTCCAGCTCCATGGGGAACCGGACAGGACAACTAAAGAAGGACTGACAGCAGGGAGGAGAAAGCTGCTTTCATGACCTCCAAACAGCAGAGAGGAGCAGACTTTTCACAGCCGGCTGAGAGTATTTTCTCTCAGAGTCCAGGACTGTGGGGAAGGGATTGTCAAAGTCCCAATCCTGGCTCCAGAGCTGCGCTTTTTGAGGAGGTGGACACTTGCCCCCCAGGGAACGTTGGGCACTGTCAGGAGACATTTTTGGTTGTCATAACTGGAGTGGGCATGGGTGAAATTGGCATCTGACCAGGGGTGCTGAAGAACCTCTTGCAATGCACAAGACAGGAGTCCTGTCCTCCCAACAGAGAGTGGCCCCATCTAAAATGCTGATGGACCCAGGGTAGAGAACGGTGGCTCTAAAACAAACTGTACCTTTGGAAAAGTAACCTGGCCTCCCTGGATCATTATTTCACTAAGCTACAGCACTAATTTTCCATGGTATGGTAGATTGCTACAAAACTGGTGCTAATTTCCCCCCTTCCCCACTCCCTAGCCATTGCAATACAGCTTTGCAGCTCTTGCCGTCAGGACCCGGAGTCTGTCCGACACCCCTTGAATTGGGGCTGGCCTCATGACTTGCTTTGTACAACAAAGTGTCCCAGAAGCGATCACTCCAAGCCAAGACCTTGGAGGTTTTGTGGAGTTCTACTCGTTCTCCCAGAGTTCAGTGGTACAGACAAGCCTGGGCTGCTCTATCAGAGGAGGAGACACTGTATGGGAAATAGTCAAATGGTCCTATCCTATAGCCAACCAATCCCTAAATGCAAAAAAGAACTCAGCTTAAAGTGAAACCATCTACTGACCTACAGGTGACCACGGACTACAGACTGTGGCTGAGTGAAGCAGAACCCAGCTAACTCAGTTCATGGGCAATACTCACGGGCTGTTTTAATCCACTTAGTTCCAGGGTGTTTTGCTATACAGCAATAGACAGCTGATCTACATGGGCTTGAAATTAGGACTCAATCAATGGTGAATCCTGAAGGGAATGGGGGAACGTCGCATGATTTGCTGCCTTTCATAATAGCTGGCATTTTGCGAAGTCAGAGAGCTTAAAATGGCTCAAGATGTGCACAGCTGCGTCCTTGGATGCCCAGCTAATGGAGCCAGGCAAGATCTATCTGGAGGCTGGTTTGCTTAAGGTCAACTTTATCCACTCCCATCAGGGCAAGCCACAAAAAGCAACTTTGACTTAAGCAATAGCCAAAGGGCATCTGTGAGAAGGACACAGGGAAGCTGATGGAGAAAGGGTCCTCAGGGCCTTCAGGGCTCTTCTCGGACCTGGGCATGAGGCACTTCTGGAATGCTGTCAAAAGTGACTGTATCCTGGCCACCTCTCCTCCCTCTGTGATTGTCCTCAAGATCCCAGGATGAGAGAATCTGTCTGGCTTTGCTGTGGCACCTGCCCTGCCATGTCATTTGTTGGACATCTCTGCCAGCCTCACACGGAGTGGGGAGGGGCAGGCAGAAGAAAACTGCCGGTGCCCTCTGCCTCCCCCATCCCCACCTGCTCCCTGCCACACACAGTGCCAGAGGTGAGGAAGAGTGAAGGAAGTTTGCTCAGCATTTTTGCTGTATGGTCTGCACATCCAAGACATCTTATCATTGTCTAGTTGGAAAGTGAAAAGCCTTAAAAATTGAAAGTCAAATTTTACAGGGCTGTTGACCTCCCAGCCTCACCCCATGTCCTATAGACATAGCATTTGGGATAAGGAGTTGGCAGGGGAAAGATGAGAAAGGAGCTGCTCTCACTTTGAAGAACTCTGTAAGGACCTTGCTATAGTTTGGTTCTTAAGTGTCCTCAAAAATCTGTGTGTCAAAGGCTTGTTCCCTTTGTGATGCTGCTGAGAGCAGGTGGAACACAGGTAGGACCTCATGGGAGGTTTTTAGGTTATTGGAGGTGTGGCGCCAAAGAGGCTGTGGGGCCCCAGCCTCCTCCTGTCTCTCTTTTGTTTCCCTGCGGGATGAGCAGTTTTGCCCTGCTGCATCCTCCTGCTCTGTGCCGTCTCACCCAAAGCCACAGGCCCAACCAGTTGTGGATTAAAGCCTCCAAAAGGGTGAGCCAAAGAAACCCTTTCTCTTTTGAAGAGTTGGTTATCTTGGGTCATTGTATAGTGACCGGCCGCTGCCTAGCACAGACCTCCGTTTGGGGTCAGATTTGGATGAGGACATTTTTCTACCAGTTATGCTGTAGAAGGTGCCAAAGTGTCAGTGGGACCTGCAGAGTCTCTCAGCTGGACATCAGGTGCCTGCATTCTCTACATCACCCCAAGATTCCCAAAGTACTCCAGCTACGGTGATGAATGAATGACCTATTTCCTGTGTATAAATTAGGAAGGCTCAACAAAACCAATTGTTTTGCTTTTGCTTTTTGCTTTTAAACTTCTTGAATCCATCAAGGAAAATCTTACACTGAAGTTCGGGGTGTATGAGAGCTAAGTGTGGAGCCTTTTTTACCCAAGCAGTTTTGTATGTCTGGGCCATGGTAGGAGGAGGAATGGAGAGCTGGGAGCCCGGACCACATTTTAACCCTCTCCCTATTTTCTCCATACTGGCACTGGAGACAATTCCAACACCCTCCTGGCTGTGGGATCTACTCTGTGAGAACCGTGGGACCTCTGACCCTTGAGCTCTCAAAGCTCTGAGGGCAATTCTCCTGGTGCAGTTTCGAGGGCTTGGCTATCTTTGGTACTGAGAGACGGAAGGTACATTTGGTGTGAAAGCTACATAAATGGCAAGGACCAAGTTCTTGAAATGTTGGAGATGGAGCTAATTCAGCATTTTCACTAAGGAGGAACATGTTCCCCAGGGGAGACAGCTCAGTACAGAGTTGAAGAGTCTGAGATATAGAAGGAAACTATGTCGGGTTCAAGAGATCGTTTTGTACCATCATAGCTTGTGAGTTTCTTCAAGCCTCTGAGCCTTGATTTCTTCATCTGTAAAATGGCGGGGGACAGCACCTATTTCCTAGAGGCGCTAAGGAGAATGGTAGCATCCTAATGAGTGTGAGGTGCTTTGTGGTGCCTGGGATCACAGAGCATTAAAGACGTGTTAGCTCTTCACCCTATTAATATCCTCCTTGTCACTTGGAAGCTGACAGCTGGATCAGCGTGGTGAACCCTGTTCTTTTCTCCTCACCAGGGTTGGAGTAAGAGGAGGATGTTTCTGCCCACCCTAGAGTTGTCTCTGATGTTGTTGCCTCCAAGGTGAGGGGCCCTGGTTCCCTTTCTTTACTCTGGAGGGCTGTCTGCTCTTCCTGTCCTCCCCCACAAAAACACCAGGAGAGAAATTGAAGCAATAAGGGCTAAACTGTCAGCGACAGGAGAGCAGAGCATGTGATAATGATATATAAAACCAAAAGCACTAAGTGGGCAAAACTGTGCTAGGGGAGTGAGTAAAACTGAGATAAATTCGTCCCTTGAGAGCTATAACACATAACTCAAGAAACAGGAGCAGCAGGGGTCTGCAGCCCCTTGAAAGCACAGTTTGCTCTCCTGCGGAGCACAGCCTCTGCCCAGCATCCAAAATTCCCTGCATGTTTGGGATTGCTGCCAGCTGCTGGCATTACTGGGAGTCCAATTTCTAGTGAGACCTGGGCACCTGGGTAGGCAGGAAGCAGAGACTGAGGTTCGATCTCAGAGGCACTAGGGAATGGAGGGTGGACTGGATGGGCACCAGGTAGACCTAGGCTCTAGTTCTGCCTTCATCCCTTTGAGCTGTGTGACCTTGATTAAGTTACTACACCTCTCTGAACCCCTATTTTCTCATGTGGAAATTGGAAGTAGACATGTTGATTGTTTAATGGGTACAGTGTTATAATTAGGTTGGGGAATAAATTCCAATGTTCTGCTTCACAGGAAAGTCACCATCATTAATGTTAATGTAACACATATTTTGAAATAGTTTGAAGAGGGAATTGTAAAGGGTCTCACTGCAAAGAACTGATGTTGCTTTGAGATATTCTAGTAGGTACTAACACAGATACATAGATGTACTGATATAGACTAATATGTACCTGTGGACACATAGGTACTAACACAGATACATAGATGCACTAATATAGACCCAGATCTGTAGACACGTAGATACAAATATAGATATGTAGAGCACTCATATGGACACATATGTCACAAGGCATGTAGATACTAATGTCATACACAGGGATACTGCAGCTGATGAACTCAATTCATTCCAAATTTGTGTTCGAATACCAAAAAGTTCAAGAACCAAACATATTTTTCCCATAAGAAATAATGGGAAACCAAATAATTTGTTCTGAGGCCCAAAAAGTTACACTTATAAATTCATTTTTGCAGGATTTTAGCAAATTGAGCAATGATGTCTTCTTTTTTACTTGTAAACAAAAATTTATTAATTAATGTTCATACTTCTTTAACTCTATCATTTTCCCAGTTTTCCTCTTAGCTTTACTGCTGGTGTCACTAACTTTCTTTAGAGCCACGGTCATGATACTTTATGCAAATAAGGTGGAAAGAAAAGCACAGTGACCAATGTCTGAACGCCTGGGCAGGAGCACAGCGTGTTGTCGGGGAGAGAGGAGCACCTGGACCGAAGGGCTGCCCTTTGTGTCTGCAGCGAGATGCGACGCTTGACTCACTCTTTTCCTCCAGTACAGGGTTTTCCTCCAGTATAGGATTTTTCAAGTTCAATTTTCAGTTTGACTATTGAGCAAAGTTACGAACACTGTACAGGCTTTTTTCCAACTTTGCTTTTTTTTTTCTTTCAAACTAGGGATCGAACTCAGGACCTTGAGCTTGCGAGGCAGGTGGCAGCACCACTAAGCTAAATCCCCAGCTAACTACTGCCTGAGTAGTGGGAAGGTCGAGCTTGGAGACATTTGACAACCAAGGGATGACTGTATAGATGCTCTGATATAGATACGTATCTGTAGACATGTATATCCTAACATAGATACATAGACACACTAATATATACATATATTTACCCTGATTCAATCATTGCATACATATATATATGTATATCAAAGTGCCACATTTGTATTCCACAATATATATGATTGTATGTCAATTACAAAATACATAGATAGGTAGATAGAACAGAAGGAAGGAAGAAAAAAAAGATAGATCTGAAGATCTGTCATCATGGGCCTGAGCAGAAACCCACTCAGCAAGGTGGCCTCCCAGGGGTATTTTTTTTTTCTTTAAACATTCAATTTAAAGTTGTGGTTCTATAGCAGCACAGTTTGTAATAGCTAAAACTTGGAAACAGCCCAAGTGCCCATCAACTGGAAACTGGATAAAGAAGATGTGGTTTTTTAATAAAATGGAGTACTACTCAGCCATAAAGAATGAGAAACTAGAGACATTTATAGCTAAATGGATGCATATTGAGGCCATACGCTTAAGTGAAATAAATAGGACACACATGTGTAAATACCAAATAGTTTCTCTAGTGTGAGAAACTGAAAGTGTAAATAAGGATTAAAATGATTAAAATGAAAAATTGACAATTTGAAATAGGAAAAGGTCCACAGATGTAGGGATGGTGGGAGGGGAAGGGGAAAGGGAAGAAGGGAAAGGAAAAATTATGAGAAAAGAAAAAAAATGGAAATGAAATCTATGTAAATAGGGAAGGGTGGAGCGGGTGAAGGGCGCACAGGTAATGGGGAAAAAATAAGAACCAAGATACATCATGTTCAGGTACAAGCACCCAATGATAAATGTAAAAGTATTGTATACCTAAAATGTACCAGTAAAAGAATAAAAAAAAATAAAGTTGTGGTTCTCAAAGTGGAGTCCCTAGAGGAACAAGAAATGCTGATTTTGGACCACACTGGAAGCCTATTGAGTCAGAAACCTGGGGTGGGGGTGACTCCGAGCAGTCCATGCTTGAACAAGTCTTGTTGAGGATGCCTGCTAAGGTTGAAGAATGAGGCTTCTATAGAAAAATGGCCCCAACTCGCATTCTTGTTCCTAGTATCCTAGGTGCTCACTGAAGTCCTTAATGAGGATGGCAGGGACTCACTGTCCGTAGGGTCTGGCTGGGGTCCTGGGCAGTCCCTGGGCTTGGTAGCAGGAGTCCTTGTTCCAGGAGACAGCTGAGCGGGTGCTGGGAGTCTCCATACCTCTCTGAGCTTCCCTGTAGTGGGGTTCCTCCTCTCTATAGCCCTTCTTTCTCTCCCTTCTCTCCCCTCTCCTTCCTCAGACACTAGAAGTACTTCAAGAAGGCAGGAACTTTTCTCTGCTCAGTAATAATTTCCCTGTGTTCTATAGAATATATAACCTGATTCTCTTTAGGCACAGGCTTTCAAACTGAAAAACCCATTTTGAATTCATAATATGAAGCTTTTGAAAGTTAAAGACTTTTTTTCTGCTTTTCTGCAACCCCTTCCTTTGATTAAAAAAAATACCATAAAATTTAGTTGGGGGTAAAAAAGAGTGAGGAGTCCCAGGATCTTTTGGGGGGAGAGAGCAAAGGCAGCGATTTTGAGGGTAACGTCTTCCCACATAGACTTGTTAGATTAAACAGAGGAACAAGCCAGTCCGTGAGAGTCCAGGTTACCTTTTATTTAGGAATCTACGCACATCATTTGTTGGGAGGACCGAGATTCAAGTTAAGGTTCTCACTTACTTTGTAGCTTCCCATGCCAGTTCTTACTCCCTGACTGTTATAAGACCCTTGTCCCGGTCCCGTGAGGAACTCGGTCCTTCCTCTCCTGACCCCTCCAACACTGAGCTAGTTGGAGACATTAGTGTCTGCTTGGGCTTTAATGAAAACTAGAAGGAGAAATTGCATTGTGTCTATTTTAAAACCTTATGCCGGTTTCAGTGTGGTTTTCGGGAGTCATATCCGGAGAAGTGTGGATTTTGCAGTTTCACATTTGTAAGTGTGATCTCACAGTTGTATATCTGGGCAGGAGGGGATTTAAAGGCATCACAAGAAGCCCAGCTTTGTCTGATTAGAAATGCAGAGACTACTCAAAGAGGCCATTCCTAGAAGCATAAAATTCTACCTCCAGCAGCACCAAGAGAAGAATGAGGTGAATATTTACATTTTACATTTGCATAATGCATTTGCATTTATAAAATGCATTATTATACATTAATCACTAAGTTGGAATTTTAACAGGTAACTATTATGAGCTGGATTGGAATGAAAGGGATTGATGATATTTAAAGACCAGTCAGAAAGTCACCAATTAATAATGGAGTGCATTTCCTTGACTCATGCTTTCCTTTGCATATGATCTTTAGTTAAGAATGCTCATTGAGGATGCTATTTAACTTTTTATTAAAATGTTGTTTCATTTTATATAGAAAAACCATATGGGAGAGGAATATCCTTAGTAATGGAATCTGTGGTAATCATAAGCGACACTACTTTCTAACTAGAGGAAAAGTGTTCTCGAATATTTCCTTGTGAAGATATGGCAGCATCACATGGCCAAAGCTAATGTGGTTGCATGAATTATAATGACATCACCTAGCTGTTTTTTGAGACGACCGAGGTTCTGGTTTTGCCACTGCCGTCTTTCAGCTTTGACCCATGGGCAGGTGACAAATTCTAGTTCTGTCACCGCAGTGATTTGCCCTTTTTACTTGGCAGAGGCACTGGCAGCTCCCTCCTTACCTGGGAGGGCGTGCTCTAAACCAAAAGGAAGAGATGAAGAGGGACAGCACATGACAGCTGGCAGGCAATGTGGTTTTTGCTGGACATCAGAAGCTCCGAGTGTGTCCCCAGAGGGGTGTCAGTTCTTCAGACCATGTCCTATGAGCGCCACACATTGCTGCTTTCTACAGATGCACCCTGCTGCTTGGCTCCCCAGAGGGAAATTAGAGTTTGCTTTGGCTGTCATTTCTGAGAATAATTAAAGGGTTTGTCCCTCATCCTCCAAGCCCTGATGTAACACGCCAACCAAAATGACTGCTTGGCCGTTTGCAGCTGAACTCAGACATCAAATAGTCAGTTCCATCTCTGTCATCAGATATGAAAAGGCCCAGTGCCATTTGGAAGAGTAATTGGAATTCATCTAGTAGAGAAACTTTACCTTAATTGCCATACGGGTGACGGCAGCGAGGCCCAGATAGCGGGGTGCATCCCTCTACCTGCCCTTTCCTGGCTGGGGCAGAGCCGTGGGTGATGCTGAGATCTGTCAGGGCCTCTGCAAGACTTTCTAGGGAACCCAGATTAGTAGAGAGAAGAGGAAAGGAAGGACTGTTGACAGAACGGGATGCCTTGTTACAGTCAGCCTTCTGCACCATGGATTCAACCAAACACGGACAGAAAATACTTTTTTTGTTTTGGTACCAGAGATCGAACTCGGGACCTTGCGCTTTTGATGCAGCCATCGGAACCACTGAGCTAAATCCCCAGACCTTGACAGAAAATATTTTAAAAAACCTGTTTCTGTACTGAACATGTACAGACTTTTTTGGTCATTATTTTCTGAGTGATATGTTACAACAGCTATTTACATAACATTTATACTGCATTAGGTATCATAAGTAATTTAGAGATGATCTGAAGTATGCGGCAGCTTGTGCTTAGGTTGTAAGCAAATTCTGCCTCATTTTATATAAGGGGTTTGAGCATCCTCAGTCTTTGGTATCCCTGGAGGGGCTCCTGGAACAAATCACCTGTGGATGCCAAAGGATGACAGAAATGACAGAATTATACTATGCTGGAACCTTCCCCTTGAGGAATGCTTTCTCACCTTAGACCTCAAAGATGGCTATTGTGGTAAGGTAGGGGAGAAAAAGCAAAGGACCAGGAGTCAGGAGGTCTCTGTCTTGCTATTTCTATCCACCATTCTTGGCACCAAAACCCTACCCTTGAAATGATAATGCCTGGTAAAGCCCGAGCCATTAGCAGGGCATCATTGTTCAGAATGCCTTCCCCTTCCCCTTTCTGATTCCTGGTTAAGATCTCTTTGTCGTCCTGGTTCATGGGTATCAGAACTTGTTGATAGGAGGAAATAGAGAACCCAGCTTAAAATGGCCCAAGCAATATATTGGCTTATGCAGACGGAGCTAGTTTTAGGCATTGGATGTAGGGCCCCCAATGAATTCATCAAGGCTCAGCTTCTTGCCATCTCTCAGTTCTGTTTTCCTCCATGTTGACTCTATTTTTAGCAGTTCTTCCTCTTGATGACAAAATAGCTGCCAGAAATGCTTGGAGTATCTACGGAAACCTGTAATATCAGTGGGGTGGAGAGTGTGTCTGTCTCAGCCTCTCAGAGAGTGTTTCACTGGGTTTGGAAGAGTCAAGTGATGCTCCCCATTTGCATCTTGGCCAAAGATTCCTTTTCCTCTAGTGCTGTAGGAGGTAAAGCTTCACTTGAAACCCTTGGGCTAAAAGTGGGGATGTATTTGTCTCACATGGAAAGTAGGGGCTATTGCAAGAACAGGGAATGGGTGGGTGCTTGTGACACAACCACAGATACCCACTTGGCCCCATCTTTCAGAACATGGTCTGTGAGTCTTTCAGCAACAACAGTTTCACAAGGCCTGGAATGAGCAGTGGGGAGAGAAGTGTTTCAGGCACCTAAGATTAGCTGGAATTTGCAAGGGTGAATTCAGACTTAGCCTTACAGCGCTTCTCAGTGATGTGTGTATGGACACTTATTATACTATAGTCTGTACTTTGGTAAAACTTAGAATTATTTTGTAACAAAAAAGGTACCACCAAGTATGTCAATTTTCCTTGTTTTCCAAAACATCTTCTTTTATGGGAGGAAGAGTTTTAGGGAAGGAGCCCTCCGGTTCCCGGTTGTTCAGAGAAGGCTTCTGATGTGCAAGTAACAGCTAAATTGAGTCCTGAGGCATGAGGGAAGAGGTAGCAGGTGAACATACGCTTTGAATACAGGTAGGAACAGCTTTGCACACTGTAAAGCACCCTAAAATACTGTAATTGTGCAGTGGAAGAATGTTTTTTAAATGTGAACATATTTCTCTACCTCTGTTTTTCCCCGCGTTCCTCTAGCCTTTGCTTTGCTCTCCCTCAGCTCCACCATCCTCTCTTCACTCTGTCAGGAGAAAAAGTATGACAGCAAAAAAACAAAGGGAATATTCTCTTGGCTTTCAAATTTCAAAAGGCAAGGCCTGAGGGAAATAGAAAAGAGTTGCCACATTTTCCTCCTTCTCAGATGAGTCAAGAGATATCCCAGACAGGAAACCAGAAGTTCTCTGCCTGGCACTTTCCAGTGGCAAAAAACTGGGAAAAAGAGATTTCCCCAGGTGGGTGGATGGGTGAATGATGCAGGTACCCAGAGCATGGACTGCTACACAGCTGTTAAAAAGAATGCATTCAGTTTACACCAGTCCATTTGGAGAGGTTCCACATGTGTTTCCTGATTCATGACACGAACAATATGTAGAGAAACGTAGATCACAAATCTCTTCTCATAGAACAAACAATGACCACCTCTGTTATTAATGTATGTATTTGCATATTTACATATATTTATATGAGCATAGGCAAAAGTATGGAAGATACCGATTGATTTCTAATATTGTTTATCTGAGGAGAGAAAAGAAGTGAACAGGCAAGAAAGTTTAAACAAAATACAGTGTCTGCATAATAAAAAAGCATTTGTGATAATTCCACTTACGTGACTTATGAATATGAGCACATATGATTTGTATGTGTGTACGAAACATATCTACACATATGCACAATGAAGATACATGAAAACACTACCACTAACTCAGTATGGATATGTATAAAGACAGTCACCTTTTGGTGATTGAGTTTTCTTGTATTTATCTACATTATTCAAGTTATCTTCTCAAGGTTCATGTATTTCCTCAGTTACAAGCAGTCAATAACCAAGCCCATCTTAGCAATGACACTTGTGAATTTGTAGACACACAGTGGGCACTTAGCAAATGGTTCAAAGAGGGCCAATATAATTCTCAAAGCCCAGTAAAGCTCTTGTCATTGTGGAAGAAAAGAGAACTATTCTTGGGGCTGAGGGCGCAGTAGTAGCTCAGTAGTAGGGCACTTGCCTAGCATTTCTGAGCCCTTGGGTTCCATCTCCAGCATTGCACAAACAACAGCAGCCACAACAACAAAATCAGAGAAGCCAGTGGTAGCTGAGCAGAAGATTACACTAGCCTCTCCTCAGAAAGAAAAGCAAATGAAAATTTGATTTAGGGAGTCTGAAAATGACAGGAGAAGAGAGATTCTGTTTTGTTTTGTTGAGACAGTGTCTCACTACGTAGTTCAGACCGGCCTTGAACTTGCAGCAATCCTCCTGCGTCCGCCTCACAAATTCTGGGACCAAAGGCGTGCACCACTATGCCCGGCTGGAAAGGGGAGATTTTCAGTCTGCTGTTTTACAACCCCAACTTTGCAGCCAGGGCTCCAGAGCCCCTGCACTGACTCTGCTACAAGTCTAGCACCAACCACAAGCAAAGTCAGAGACACAGCTGAGCCTTCCTGCTACTGCTATGAGTTTACAGGGCTGGGAGGCTCTAGCAGTTGGTGGTGCTGCTGTCTTGAGTTCCGAGCCAGCTGGAAGCCACTTTTCTGATGATCCTCTGTCCACCGGCTCAGCAGAGATGGGGCTCTGGGAACCATGCCGGTCCCAGGGGCAGGCGGAGAACCTGGAGGATTGGGTGAACTCATGAAGGAGGAGCAAGTGAGCTGAAGGCTGAATAAGCGACGGACAGGTGGGACGTGGGTGAATGAATGAATGTGTGCCTCAGAAGAGCCCTCGTGTCCTTCTTTCCACAAGGGTGGCTTGGTGTAGAGTCATCTATGCTCCTTACTTAGTGACTCATCCCAGGACCATGAGCTTGGCTCTCTCATGGAGCCTGGGGGAAGGAGCAGACCTGGCCTCTGCCAGTTGCCTCGTCAAACAGTTGCTCAACCCATACCAGATGCAAGGCCTCAACTAGGGACTGTGGCGGACAGAAGGAACCCTGGAGACGCTGAGTCTCAAGGAATCTGCAGGCTTACTGGGTAGCTATTAGCTGCACAAATAGCCTCTCCTGAAAGCCTACGTCTCTACAGATAGATGCCCTGGGCAGTCATGCCTGCTGGCGCTCTAGGGAAAATTGGCCGGAGGAGGCACCGCCGAGATCACAAATGGCTGTTCAGAGGAGACAGAACCTAAAAGCATAGCAGTCAAGCAGTCAAGGGCATGAACTCTGAAGCTATCACCTGGCTGCCTTGAACTCCAGTGTCTACCAGCTGTGTACCTTTGGAAAAAATATTTAACTCTCCCCATTTGTAAAATGGGATAATAACAGTAATGATCTTCTGGTATTGTTGTGAGGGTTAAATGAGCTGAGGCTTATGAGACGCTGACAGCACTACCCGCTCCATCTGAAGTGTAACACATGTGGCCTTGTATTTTTATTCTCACCCTACCTTCAAGAAGACCCTCAGAGAGGTGACCCAGGGGATGGAGCAGCAGAGGCGGGGAAGTGACAGGCCAAGGGCTTAAACTAACCTGCCTGAAAGCCTGCTTCCGCCATTCCCTACCTGGGTGACCTTGACAGAAACTCTTTGAAATTTGGATTTCTCACTTATAAAATGGTTCTAACAACACTGATTTCATGGAAAACACACATTAACCATGCTATGATAAATAGTTATTGCTAAAGAGCAGCACAATA